>NC_057868.1:32142603-32461921 GCF_019740435.1 Gambusia affinis | reverse complement strand
ACTACTTCTGGATTTTGTGGTCCAATCTTACAGTTTATGCCACTAAAAGATTTGTAGACCTTTCTAGATGGAAACAGTATTCCCTGCTGTTTGTTACCTTTAGATCTTGGTTCAATCAGGAATCAGAGGCGTGTGCCAAAACAGGAAGTCTGATTCTTGGTCTCAGGGTGTTTAGTAGTGGAGTCTGGATGGGGTCAGGAACCAACACGTGATCAGATCAGGGAGTTTTTTTGCATATATTCTTGATGTTTTCACACCGATCCTCTGTAGGCTTCAGTGACACGAGTGACCCCTAGAGGAATGTCGGATAAATTACAAGAAAAATAAAATCCTTTGTGGTTTTGTGCAAAACTTTGTAAGCCCGTTTCTGCCACTCTGTTAAAAAAAAATATTAATTATCTCATTGTAATGAGATACTGTCTCAAAACAATGGGATACTATATTTATCTCAAAATAATGAGATAATTATTTTTTTCAACAGAGTGGTGGAAACAGGCTTCCATACAAAACCTTCATAAATGGAAATATTCTAAATTGAATATTGTAACAGTCAGAGTGCCTGCATTGAACTGTTTTTTTTATTATTAAATAAAAATTATAAACATAATAAGGGAAATACTGTGTTTCTCAGGGAAGCCAGAAGAGTTTGAATCATTGCAGCTACACTTGATTCCTCATGTTTCTCAAAGCACTCCAGAGCTAACATAAATGATGCATCTTAATCAATTTTTTTATGAAGTAAACTTAAGGAAAGCTCTGTTTTATTTTAATCAACAGATTTTTAATATTTAATAACTGAGTTTAGATATGTTTTCAATTGGTGAATTTGCTTAGTGTTTAATAACAATTGGATAAAACTTTCTTAATTATAATCCTAACTTATTTTGTAGTTTTTAGTAGTAAAATAAAAATAATTGGTTTGACATATTTTATGTACACCAATCAATATGGTTAAAAAAAACACTAACAGAAAAAAAAGTACTTTTTTTACATTTTATTTTTTTCTTCAAGGGGAAATGTTATTTTTCTCTTTGTCATAGTCCTCAACTCTTCTTTTCAACTGAGCAAAACACTCCCCTTTCAACTCCTCCAACTCAGGTAAAATACAAACAAAAATAGAAGAAAACAAACCAGAAGGATTCATCAGGCCTGAGCAAAAACACTGTTTCAGTAGTATGGGGAACACATTCCTCCCGGCTCCCGTTTCCCCTGAAAGCATCCCAAGAGTTAACAATCAACACAAGTCCATGGACAGCTAGTAGAAATAGAATAAATACAATGAACATCTTTATGAACTCATGTCCATTCTATAAACTCTCTGCTTTAGGCTCGTCATTGGTCACAGTTTGTGTGATAGTCGGTGATCTCGGTTGCGTCTCCTGATGCTCCCAACGCATCCAGGCCTCCATTGCACAGGAGAAACCAGTAGCACAGGGCTGCTTGAGCTGGCTGTGGTAGAAACGAGATCAACTGTTTGCTGCTGGAGACAACGAGGACGCTGCATTGGTGGTGAAATGGTTGGCTAAAATAACTCTCAAAAAGCCCTTCTTCATTTTTGACTAATGTCAGAGGACCAGGCATGGTAAGCAGACACAGATATTTAGCAAGTTTTTAAAATAAAAGTTACAGCTTCCGCTCAAACTTTACATCCAAGCGGATGATCCTGAAGTTTAAAATGAGATGTCAAAGAAATAACACAAGACAAATTTGGCAGTTTGGAAATATTTCTGGTTCTAAAAAACATTGACGATGCTGATGTGGAAACTAAAAATGCGCCACGTATTGCCCTCATTAAAGCAACTCTAGCAACCAAAGTGCAACGAGCAAGCTAAAAATGTCTGTAAAGCAGCTAGACATTAGACTAACTAACCAGCTAATATCATTTAGTTGTTTTTGTGGTACATCATAAAGAGCAAAAACAATAAAATGAATTGCATTCTGCTCAACAAGCATCGAAAACTACAGCTAAATTTTATAGGCGTTTATTGCATATTTTTATTTAAATTTATGCATCAAATGTGTGAAAACAAACAAAAAAAAAACCCATAATGTTCTGGTTAACATTATTATAACTGTAATAATATATTATTTAAGTAGCAGTAATATATTTTTTTATTTCTATTCTCAATTTTTGGGAAAATGCTGTGACATCGTGAAATCATTGCTCAAGGTTATCATGCTCATCTAAAACAGTCTGTAGAAGGTCAATTGTTTCACACTGAGAGAAATAAAGAAAAATATAGAGATCAATAGCTCTGCAAAAAAATTTTTTTTTTGTTTTTTTAAAAAAATGCCCTCAGAATACTAAATTACAATATTAATTTTTTCCATGTCAAATGGGGGGAAAGACTGTCGGGGACAAAATGTGGATAATAATGCAGATTGCCACATCAGTCTTCAGCAAAGACATATCAACTGAGGAACCAAAGTATTTATCACTCTGGTTTTACTTCATGATTCCATAACTATCTGTATTTTGTTTTCCCAAATGAACAGATATCTCGCTAATTTTCATCACTGTTGCATATTTTACAACAGTCATCATGAGTTTTTAGCTCATGATTCCATATTTGTTTCTTTGACTGAGCAATTACATGTCTTTTTTTCTTGAATCAAATCATCACTTATTTTTTCATTATTATTGTTGGACGCAAGCTTTACACAACCGAAATCTTCAATTGTAACCAAACCATGGTCAACTCTGCGATTTCTTTTATTTTAAAATAAAGTCTGATTTGTTTAGTTTTGCTACAAAATAGCGAGTAACGATTTCATATTTTTAAATGGGTTTCATACACTCAAAGTTTGTCAAATTAATGTGGATAAAAAATGTCAACCTGCCTGTCCTGCACCAGCCTGTCCGTACAGAGCAACACCAGCGATGCTTCCTGTTTTGTTTTTTTTGTTTGTTTGTTTTTTTACCGCTGACATTAAAAAACGGGCCTCTTAGAGCCTGACTGGAGTGGATTAAATAAAACACACAGTGACTCATGTGTGCTAACTGCTGTCATTTTCTCAACCGTGCTCCTATCCGGGTCAGTGGTTCTGACTTGGATCCCATCTCGCAAGCAGCAGAACTCGGCAGTTGATCCGTTGGTACCAGTGAGCTTTGAATTTTACAAGAAAGCGTGCTGTCCTTCATCGGAAATGGAATCATCATATTGAGCATAATAACTAACCAGAATCATCATAATAATAACAACACTAAGAATATACAAATGATGGGTACATAATTTATACAAAATACCCTATGTTGAAACAAACGGAAAGCAAAAATTTAAAAAGAGAAAAAGAAAAGAAAAAGAAACCACAGTAAGACATGCTCAAAGCAGTTATGTTTGGCAAGAAAGCAGTTTTGTTGTATCATAAAAACCTCACAGTGAAAATAGTTATGCCCCTTCAGGATTACAAAGCACAGTATTCAGTCGAAATCAGCGGATATTTCTTTCCTTCATCTACTTCTTCTTCATAGAAGAATCAAGCTGCATGACGCAACTGCGTTGAAATCCGTAGTTTCTGCCCCTCCCTACCTGGAGGTTCTGCAACAGCTCACTGCTTTATGCTCCTTCATTTCCACCCAAAACAAAAACAAAAAGAAGAGACAAAAAGGAGCTCAAACGTGTGGAGAGTCCTCTAATCCCAATCTGAGCTCGATCTTTGTTTTGCTCAGATAAAAATATATAACCCCTCTCATAGCATATCTAGTCATCTTTAGTCACTTTTAATTCCATCTGTTAAAATGATTGAGGGTCATTTTATTATTTAGAGTTAAAAATCTGTTCTCTGCTGCCTAAATGATAGACAAAATAAATAAACTCTGTATTTTATGAAAATGAACCTTCACTGCCAGAAGCCGGGCGAAAGAAACAAACAAACAAAAAAAAAATGAAGGTGGTGATCATTGCTGACTTCAGCGAAAACATATCACAATATTTGCCTTGCTTTTAGTAAATACTTTAGTCTTTGGTCAATATATTCCTCCTCAGTTTATACATATAGTCATACACACACAAATATGCATGTACATACACACTTATAAACGTGTAATAAACTGGATATTTGTGCACGTATGTGTTCACACTTTTTCATAAAGGACCTTTAGCACAAAACATCAAGACTGAAATAAATAATTAAAGCGAGAACAAAAGTACCTGTTCATAAATTGTGTCAAACGAACAAACAAACAAAAAAATAATAATAATTAGTGAACAAAAGAACGACAAATAAAATAAAAAGTAGCCTTATGTACAGCGATAATTTTCTTTTCACACAGGCTAAAAGGCGTTGTTTTAAATAAACAGACTTTGCATCTTTCAAGAAGCCTGAGAGAGAGGCTAGACATGAGAAAAACACGTTGTCCTCCAACATGTACGCGTGCCGAGATGGCTGTCAAACAAGAGCTTTCTCCTCCCGTCGAGAACGCTTCCCCTTCTCCGGAGTCCTAAAAGTTCATGTTTTCCTCTTTGCTTGGGATTCAAGTGATGGCGATTGTAGTTCTCAGCTGTTTCGCTTGCGCTGTGAGTCTCGCTCAGTGGTGCCGTGTCCTTGCAGTGGGTACCGACCCAGCGTCCGCTGCTGCCATGGCTGCTAGCTGTTAGGTGGCCCATCGTTTAGGAAGTAGGTTGTCATTTCCCCTTTACCTTTGACCTTAACGACTCCACGGCACTCCAGCACGTATCCTTTGCTATCAAGCACCTGGTAGAGGTCTGTGGTCACCTGGGGAGTTTAGAAAATATCAAATGAGCATTTAGGGCAATAGAGTCATATTCTGAGGTACTCTCTGAGGTAGTTTTGTAGGTAACTCTATGGTTGACTTCATACCACCAAACACACAAACATCCCCATTTAAAACAGACTTTCTGGACTCCTCTTACTTAAAGTAGTGAGATTTATAACACTAAACATCCCCACAGTAACATTCAATCTTGGTTTTGAATTTACTGATATTTACAGATGCTTTCATAAAACAAACAGTGGAGAAAATGGTAAAAATGCAATTTAGGATAATAATGTCACTTTGGTTTTTATTTGGTATCGTTAGTTGAAATTTATCGAGACGACTGTAAATCGATTTCCAGCCATCCCTGGATGTTGAGTTACTAAAAATACTAAGTTTACCAAAGATGCTGTACTACTATTTTGTGCATTAATTTTTTTAATTTGAATAAATGCCTCTCGTCCTTCCAAGTTGAATTTCCATTGTTATGTATATTAAAACTTACCTGAATGCGGTCAGGTACACCTGTGCTGTCCATGCGACTGGCCACGTTTACTGTGTTTCCCCAAATATCATACTGGGGCTTCCGGGCGCCAATAACTCCTGCTACCACTGGCCCAATATTCAGACCTGTGAATTAGCAAACTTTGTAAAAACATGCGCTGTGAAGAACAGGCTTACAATTTTCCCCATAATTTTCTCGCCATACCTATCTTCATCTGGAAGTTGTTGAAGGAATGCTCATTGATATATTTCATCTGCTCTCTCAGTCTCATAGCATAGTCTGCTAGCGCTGTAATATGAGAACGGCCCTCTTTGTCATAAGTGGAGTCGTTAAGACCGGAGGCCGCCATGTAGGTAGAACCAATGGTCTTGATCTTCTCCAGCTGCCTGTACTTCTCTTCACTGATGATCTGAGCCGTAAAAAAAAAAACCAGATGTTCATTTTCTCCAAGTTGCACTTTAATACTGTGATCTGAGTTTTGTAAAAAAAAATAATAATAATTTTTTACCTCATCGAAGTCAGCGATGATCTCATTGAGCAGACGGAGACACTCAACCCCCTCGTTGTTGGCCTCCAGCTCCACGTAGAACTCAGAGAAATTGCTGATGGATGCGAACATGACGGCTACGCACTCACAGGACTGGTAGTACAGCTCATCGTTGCGCCGTTCTCGAGCCAAGAAGTGAGCAGCCACGTCTTTCGGCAGGATGTTGTGAAGGAGGCGGCGGTTGTAGGCCTGCAGCTCCTCCATCTCTTCCTTCTCCTCGGTGGCCTGACAGGAAATAAACAGCTTTGATGAGGACCATGATGCCACAACAGAGACGTAATTATTCACCAGGAATCCAGAGTTTGGTAGTAACTACTTACATTCAATGTTTAAGAAAAAAATTACTTTTAGGAGTATTTTTATTGTGCTGTACCTTTTACTTTTAATTGAGTAGTTTTATTATGAAGTATCGCTACTCTTATTTGAGTAAAATCTCTGGACACTCTACTCATTTGAATAACTTCACTGAATGAAGAACAAGCTTGTTTTATATAAAAATTCCCCTGACACATATCTGTAGTTTTTGTTAAATTTTCTCATATTTTTTGTTGCTGTTGTTTTCTCCCTCTTTTTCCCATTTCTACCCAAAATATCTGTGACTCTAGATTAATCAAAACAAGTCAGAAAATATCTGCCATGATTAAAAGAAAAAAGTATCCTAACCCAAATATGTTAAACAATTAATTTTTGTTGTGACACCACTTGGTTATGCTCCGTTTTATCTTTGTATCCATTTTAATGTGTACCTCCTTTTTTTATTTTATTAGTTTTTTTTGTTGTTATTATTCATTCTCTTATCTAATTTATTTGTTTGTCTGTGATGTACGTTTTGTATGCACTGTTTGGCGAATAATAAACAAAAAGTTTAATTAATTTTAAAGTAAAAGAAATTAAGAAAATGTTTCTTTTGCCCGATTTTGTAATAATATTATTCATAAGAATTCTTGTTATTTTGGTATTTAAAATACAACAATTTCCACATAACTTTATATACTGATGATGGTCATTTTTAAATATTGAAATAATGATGCTTTGTTTTAACAAATACTTTTTACTTTTACTTGAGCAAAACTATGTTTAATGTTTTTTTGGTGTACACACAGGAATCACAGAGCGACAGACCTAAGCATAAAAGTGACCCGACAGCGCCCTCTGGTGGCCGTACCTGTAGTTTCCAGAGGAAGTCGAGGCGGGCCGTAGATTCAACCTGTTGTGCGTGCAGGTACAGCGCCAGGACGAAGACTGTGAGGATCACAGGAGTCATGACCCGCAGGGACACTTTGGTCACAGAGTATGGGCTGCAAAGAGACCGAAACTCAGACTGAATGAAAGAAACTCAGAGGAATGACTACATTTTTAACAAAAGCAATTGAAACAACATACCACTCAACTGTAGTTTCATTGAAACTGGACCTGAAATTACAAAGAGAAAATTATTTTTGTTTGTTGGAGTTGTGAAATATGGAAAAATTTTAACTATTATTACTATTAATTTTAAATATTTAAATGCTAATGAAAAAATTAGGAAGCACAGTAAAATGAAATTCCTTCTTGAGGAGATAAAGGGACGCTTCGAAAAGAAATATAGGGTAGGACACTTTCTTCACATGTTTTAAGTTCATTTTAGGACTAGATAAATAATAAAAAAAACAATCTAATGTTTTAGATTTATTCATTCTGGTAAAGATATAAAGAAAAAAATTATAAGTTATTTCATAAATGTAAATAAACAGAACTTACCAACTGGTTTCATTTAAAGCACTAAAAAGAAAAAAAAAGCTCAGTGAAAACACAAAAAGTATTTTTAAAAAACTGTCAAAATGAACAAATTGTAATTTCAATATATGATAATATTTAATACCAGTTTTAACAATGATGAAAGATTCAACCAAAGACACAGATTATTTGTCATGACAGTTTGACAGTCAAGACAGTTTTAACAAATATGTATAAAAACATCCTGTTTATAAAAGTTGCATAAATAGGTTAAGTATCAAACTCTATAGAGATTAGTTGAAGAATGAGTCACATAATGAGCAAACAACAAAAATTTGGTGATTTGATGCCAAGTTTTAGAGACAGTTTTAGTTATAAAACCAACATTTAAAGACTTCTTTTACCACAACACGCTGCTGCACTCACATGGCATTGGAGGTGACAAAGAGGTCTGCGTTGTCAAATAGTGCTACTTGTGGCCACTCCACGAGCAGCAGGAAGGTGAGCTGGATGAGCAGCATGAGGGCCAGCTTCCCTATGCTGCTGATTTGCAGGAACACGGAGCAGGCCAGCAGCGTCAGCAGCACACTGTAGCTGAAATACTGGAACAGACAGGAGACAGCCGCGACCCGCATCAGCAACCACGAGTCACAGAAAAATTTGTTTGCTTCTTTTGGAGGCCGCTCCAGAGGAAAGTGGTGTAAGTTGGTTTTACTCACCTCGGGAAAGGGGCAGGAGGGCCCTTGGCTGGGGCAGCTCTCCAGGCCTCCTTCGATGGACACATTCAAGCTGCGGATCAGACACGGTGTCACCAGGCCTGCAGACGTGTTCAGCTTCTCGGCGACGCATTCTGTCAAGCTCTGGGTGTCGCAGGCGAACTGGAGACAATCATCAAGAAACGCATTCAGAATCATGTCCTTAAAAAATATTTATATCTTCTTTTTGTCAACTCTGAGCTTACCATATTAACAAAGGCAGAGATGAAGACAAGGATGATGGAGAAAACTCCAACCAGGGTGCTGTTGGTGCGAGACTGGACAATCTTCTTCGAAACGGTTTGCATTGCAGCTGGGAAGAGCTGCAAACACAAATGATTTCCCGATTATATATCGTCCCAGCACAGTGCCTTATAAAATTATTCATATACCGTAAATTTCTTTCATTTTGTTGCTTTACAACCACAAATGTCAGTGTATGTTATTAGGATGTTATACAGTAGAATTGGAAAGAAAGCATTATACAAAATAGGTTTTTTTTAACCCTAGTGGATAAATAAGTCAGAAAAAAACAATTCTGTTCAATTCTGGCAACAAGTACGTAACTGAATTTCATTCTGGCCTTTAACTAGGCCATTATTAGGCTTAGATTATCTGGCTCTTTTAGGTTTTCTTTTCAGATTGTCTTGTTTTTATTTTAAGCTCTATCCGTCTTTCCATCAACTAGGACCAGCTTCCCTGTCCCTACTGAAGAAAAGCCCTGCTGCTGTTATCGTGTTTCACCATGGAGATGTTGCGTTAAGAATTTCAGTGGTATTTCTCGCCTCTGCATTTCAAGTTATGTTTTAGTCTCATCTGATCAGAGCATCACTTCCCTTCAACAAAATCTTTCTTCTTATTTGTGGAGTGAACGACTAATATTAGTCCGGTCAACTACTGTGATGAATGCAGCTATTTCTTTATAGGCTTTTAGTTGTTTTGTGTTATTTCTTTTTATGAATCTTGCATTGAGCAGCAATACATAATATGTTCAAAGCTTGTGATTTTGTTTCATAATTATATCAAATGAGCTTAATTTACTAATTATGTCATTGCTGAAAGCAATTTTTTACACTATATTTTATTTAGGGGTATCAAGTTATGTTCATTTTTGAAAACATGATCGATTCAGTTGCACATCCCTTGGATCATGAGTTTCTAAAAATTGTACAGTATTTTCTATTACAGTTTGTACATTATTTTATTATTGTTAATTTTATTTCTTTATATATTGTTTATATGGCTACTTTTTAAGTGAACCTATATATTAGGGCTGTGTAATTTTAGATTCTACACTATTTTCAATAAACATTTTTTCTTGTAAAGTATTGATTTTCCATCCTTGAGTATCAATACATTAAATCCTACTCAAATCCCTCCTGTTCCAACTTTCACATGTACATTAAAAATGGCATGTAATGAAACAACCAGTTACAATTAAATAAAAATAATTAAATGAAATAGATAAATTATATTATCTAATATAACTGAAAAAGACAAAAAAAGGTTCCTTTTCTGCATAACCAAATACACAAAGCCACACAATTAACATTTAAACAAAGCAAACGTATAACAAAAACTAAAATCTTTTACACCAGTATTACACAATCAGTTCAATTAATTTAATCCACGTCTATGGAACAGTCACAAAATGTCACCAAAATCACTCTGTCCCTCTAAAATCTTTTAGAAAATCTTAAAAATGTATTGAATCGCACCGTTTTCTGAATATTGTGATATATATTGTATTGTGAACAGAATATCATGTATAGTATCGTTAGATTAGTGTGTTGCTACAGTCCTGCTATATATCTCTTGCTGCTGTTACACCAGATTTTTTTCTCTGCAGAAATATAAGCATCTTCTATTACAGGAAGATGACTAAACATGAACACCACACTTCAAAACCCCTTTTCATTAACTTCACAATCCTTGTCTTCTTTTATTTTAGTCTACAGTATAAAAGACTAATAAAAAACAATATTTGTGGTTGCAACAAGACAAAATGTGCCAAAATTCAAGGCGCAAGAGTCGTTTTGCATGAAAGAAAATGAGCAACACTTTTGTAAATGTGCCCAGATGAGCTGCTTCGCTACCTTGATGCAAGAGTATATGGCACAGATGAAGAGAATGTTGGCGAGGATGATGAAGATACTGATGTAGATTCCCAGCATCACTGGAGTGCTGCGGGGAAAAGAAATGCATAAAAAGCTTCAGAGGTTCATTTAGTATCTGGTTCAACAAATGTTGATATTTCTGCGCTCGGAGGATTCAGCTACATCTCCTGTTAAATTCCCTAAATAGAGCATTCATTCCTGTTTCTTGTCGTCATATGTTGCAGTCAAAATAAATCACTAAAACAGCTCCAAAGGAGAATTTTACTTACAACTTCTACAGAAATACATGCAGTCAAATAGCAAAATAAGAGAAAATGCTTTTTAGATCCTTTGTCCAAAAACAACCATGATTTGGTTTTTCAGAGTAGTCAATCTGGGAACTGTTATATGTAGAAATAGGAGAACTTTAATGATATTTACCATTTTAATTAGATTAAACTAATTAAT
Source organism: Gambusia affinis (assembly GCF_019740435.1). Classification (NCBI taxonomy): domain Eukaryota; kingdom Metazoa; phylum Chordata; class Actinopteri; order Cyprinodontiformes; family Poeciliidae; genus Gambusia; species Gambusia affinis. Next base: position 32,451,117 of record NC_057868.1, on the reverse strand, counting down.
CTTGTAGTGGCTACTTGGGGCCTTCACTCCAAACCTCATTATCCTATTTAGATTTTCCCAAGTATGGAGTCATAAAGATTTATTGCAATTTGAAAAATTGTGACAAGGAAGAGGCAGAGTTCATTCAAGTGATGAACCCTAACCCTATTTATATTATATTTAATATAATCATGTGCTTCCTACAATAATAAGAGCGACCAAATTGTATTGCAGTTGGATTTTCACAACAGGTATTCCCTTAAAGTACCGCATTTTACAGGTTCCATCATCTTGAGATTGATTTTAAAGCAGTAGTGCAACAGGATTTACAATTTTTCTATTTGGGTTACAAAATTAAAAAACACACAATTCTCTTCACTGCATTTCCCTTCACAAAAGAGACACAGAAACTCTAAAAGTTCTGCAAAGCCTTCTCAGAGGAGTAAAGGCTTTACAGCTCCAAAATATGGGCTGATACTATTTTGAGCCCTACAGATAAGGAAAAGTCGTGCCTCAATAGGTGTATAGACCGTTTGCAACTACGTCACTTAATCATTCGAACCACCATGAGGGACATCAGAAATGAAGGAAGTATTGAACTGAACGACTGAAGTTGTTTTATTCGTGACTTCTTCTTGTCCGAGTCAGGCTGATTTGTCTTTGAGCGTAACACATGTGGTTGGGGCTCACAAGACGGCGGTATTTACAGAAGCTTGAAACAGCTAGCTTAGAAACCGATCGGTACTTCCTCCCTCCTGACACATTGATCAAATTACCGACTTTGGCTGAATTCACACTATATGATTTATGTCGCTAAGGAATAACCCGCGTCTCCGTAAAAATGTACCGAAGACGAGACGCTAACCAGTTGTTTTTTTTTCCCCCTACATGCTAGGCTACATGACGGTTGGGCTTTGTTTCCATGGTTACTGGTGGTTAGATGCGTACCTTCGTCATAATGAAACATTTGATATCTTTCTAATCATACTTACTTATAAAGTATATGAACGTTAATCTTCTTACCTCGTAAAAAGTGTTAACTGCAAATCCGCGGTTACACCGAGGGCTGCCAGTCATTATGATTAACAGCTGCTATCCGTAGCCGCCGCCATCTTTCCTCGTAAAAAGTTATACAATAAAATGACACGTTTTGGTTTGCATCCTTGTCTGTTTGTGCAGCCAACCGCGCAGCTTCATGTGACAATTTTTACTGCAAAATCAACTAAATAAAAACGATTTTAGGCCACCAAATTTGCATCCACGATGGATGTTTTGGCGTCCATCTTGGTGAAGCGGGTGTTCTATCAGATCATCATACGTTGTCAGAATATCATACATGCCTGCGCATGCGCATTAAGAAGTCCGACTGTCTAGCTGTCAGTTCAGCACACGCGACAAGTTGTGACGAAAATAAGTCATTAAATTGTTTTCAATTATAACTAAATAGATATACATGCATTATCGTGGTTTCAAAGTGTATTTAAAGCAGGGTCTAGCTGTCGCTGCAGTCAACTACAACACACGCCCATGTAAAACTCATTAACCTTCTTAACCGCTAAGTCAGGACGTCGTACAGCTATTAATAACAAAGTGTATGACGATCTATGTCATGTTTCTATGTTGCTGATTAAATAAAATCATATGGTAACGACAGTATATACTTGTCTGATAGACATAGCCGTCAGTTCGTGCTAAGCGTATGACGATCTGAAAGCGTATGCTGATCTGACAGAAGACGGGCATAGTTTCGAAGATAGTGACGTGACGTGCAAAGGGTTAATAAATGCAGCTGAGATAACACTTTAGAAAAAATATATGTAATTTTAGAAGTGCTTTCTGTTATGTTAACAAGTCACTCACTGGTCTGTTAAAAGAGCATATCTACTGAACACAATGGATTTTTATAGTGAAGTCAACTGTATAAAATTAATTAGCATTTTTCACTGCTAAATTTAGTATAACTGTGAAAATACTTTACAAGTAAATTCATCCTTTTGTGACTCATTCTGACATCATCAAAGTATCATAAGTGCTACTTCTCCACATTTTCAGCTTTATGCAGAAGAGCGTTGACTAGACTCTATAACTTCCCCGCAGTCCAGAACAGTTTTTCTGCACAGTTCTCTGGTTATTATTACATGAGCTCAGTGAAAGCAAAACTAAAGTTTCAATATTTGCAGCTAATGACAGTTTACGTTGGAAACCTTTAAAGATGCTTCTGTAAAATTTGAAACAATGAAAGCAGAAAATTCTGTTAAAAACAGTAAATATTGAAATGTCTAAACATGAAACAGACAGACGCTGCGAGATGTGAGGTACTCACTGTGGAAAGACGACAATCTGTATGAAAGAAATGAAGCAGAATACTAGCAGAGTACAGGCAACATATCCCCCAAAGCGGTCGTCAACTTTCTTGGAATACTGAAACAAAAAAAACACAAAAGGAAATAAATGTTTTTGGGTTTTTGGGGTATGAAAATATTTACTAATGTAGACACAATGAGGGCACTGGTATCACTGTCAGTTTTTTAAAGTCCTCCTCTGATTGTTGCTGCAGACTGCTAGTCAGCTGGCTATAAGAAGGCTCCATTCTTGTCAGAGAAGCAAATTGAAATATCATGTCTCTGAAACCAATAAATGCTACTTATTTTTCTTATTACGGTAAATAGTTGGGTCACTATTTTGACACAGTGAAATTGTAATATTTGTATTAAACATTATCATAATAAAGGAGCATGCTTACTTTGATGTGCAAAAAAAAACCGAAACATTTTTGTTATTTTGCACCTTTTTTTCCAGACTGGACGTCTGGAAGGTGAGAAGGAACTTCTTGACGTGATCTTTTCTGAGCTGGTCAATACTCCGAGCATCAATGGCTCGCCCCAGAAATTCATCCACCTCATCTTCTGGGTTCATGGCCTCCTGAACACCTCGGCTTTCATAAAAGAAAAAAAAGTACGGAATGAGTGTTACTAACTAGTAGTAAAAAAAAAGAACTCCCACAATAATTAGTGAATGGAAAAATATAACTGAGGAAATTCGTGTTATGCAACAGTTTCTCTAACATACTCTACAAAGAAAGGAGAAGAATGCTGAAAAAACAGGATGTCCTTTAATAAGATCTAGTTTTGCTTGGACCCAACTGACCAGGATCAAACTCAAAAGATAAAACTCAATATAATCATGATTAGCGGTCCACCGATACATCTATTACCGATCTTTAAAAAGCCTTTACTGTTGACTCTGATTTTGACCAATACCAATTGTTTTTGTCTGAAATGTTGCTAAACATAGCAAGAAAGTTGCTTAATTGGCAACAGAGGGGTTCCAATATTTACCTGCAAATGTGCAGACATGACATGGAGTTAAATCAATCATGGAGTTAGATCAAATCAGGGAATAAGATATAAGTATCAGTCGATTACCAATATCCTAAAATATTGAGAAAATTGAGAAAATCAGCACTGATAAATCGGTTAATCCCTAATCATGATTCTGGTGTAATCTCATGCAACCCAGTTTCCCTCAGGTTTACATGTGAACTACATGTTTGTTATGATGACTTTATTTGTCTGTCAAAATGTGTTTTACTGTTGTTTCTAAAAAAATAAAAATAGAGTTTAAATAAGGAAAAAGCAGAGACACAGGGAGGCAACGGAGCAAAATAAAAAAAAAAATCTAACAAAATAGTGTTTGGACTTACTTGTCTTTACTGGAGGACTCGTCAATCCCCTAGAAAAACAAAAGAAAGGAGACAAAATGATGGATAGAAGCTGCAGCCTGTCGCTTTTCGCCAGCATATGGATTCTCAGCCTCACCATTTGTCTGAAGACTTTGGAGTCTTTGGTCCTTGGGAAAGTTCTGTCAGGCACCCAGCGCGGCATCAGCCCCTCGTTAGAGTTGGCCCTCGTCCGCTGCATCTTCGCCATCATCGCCTTCTCGTCCTTCTGCTCAGAGAAAGCAACATAAAGGCTTGACCAACTGTTCTCGTGCAACACAACACACAGCGAACAACAAAACAAGTGACTAAGGGCACCTTGTGTATCTGGCTTCTCTCTGGTAGACTGGACAAGCAGACAGGCAGTTGGAGAGCTTTATTTACAAGTTTGTCAGTGGGAAAGAAATTACACACTTGTGGTTTTTTGTGTTCAAAGCAATTGTTAAAACAACCAAAAATAACAAGTAAAAAATATATCTATTTTAAGGACTAAAATAGATTAACAGGCTCTGACCAGATTCATCTACAAAGCTCTCATCATTTCTGTCATGCCGCAGCCTTGAAAGGAAAAAATATAGTCTTATTGTTCTAATCAAATGTTTCTGTTTGTCCACTGACCCGTTTCTGGCTGCAGCCCAGAACCAGGAAGGTCTCAATGCTGTTTTCCTTCAGATACGCGTTCCTCTCTCCTCCATAGCCTGGCTCCACTTCATAATCTCCATTCAGGTACTGCAGTGTGGCCTTGGTGATGTGGATCCGCCTGGTAGAATCAAATGACAATTTTTTAACATTTCATTTAATTTAGATTTACTTCTTTTTGTCTTGCTTTGTTTTTTTTTTTATTCTTTTCTTTTGTAATATTTGAGTTTGTTTTCTGTTCTGTTTTACTATCTTTTCTTCCAATTTCAACTTTAATTTGTTTTATTTTAATATCTTGTTTTATTAACTTTTTAAAAATTTACTTAAATCTGTCACTGGAGATAGGAAGCAGCACCCCTCCGAACCCCATTAGGGACAAGGGTGTACAGAAAATGAATGGATGGATGGGTGGATGGATGGATTACATTATTTAATTTTTTTCATTTTAAAAGGAATAATTTATTTTTATTTTTCATCCATGCATCCATTTTCTGTTCACCCTTGTCCCTAAAGGGGTCGGGAGGTGTGTTGCCACAAGGTTAATTTCATTGATTTCACTCATGTGTTTGAGGAAGAAAAACAAAAACTTCCACAGCGCTCCGATGTAAAGATGTAAAACAAAAAGATTTATAACACAGTTTCTTGCGTTATCCTTTACATGAGCAGTCAAATCTTAAATAACCTCCACAAAACAAACTACGGTTGAAAAACCGTGTGGCTCTGTCGATTCTCACTTGCAGCGACCTCGCTTTCTCCCCCCTCTCTTCCCTTCCGTTAACACCAGGCTGCTCACCTCATTTGCATAAATTGCAAAGTGGCCAATGAAGTTATAAGGCATACAAACTTAAAATAAAACACTTAAAATATTATGAATTTAGCTACATGCAATATAATAATGCTTCCTAAACCACAACAAATTCACTTATTAAATTACTAATTAAACAAATAAGTTTTTACAGTAACTGAATATTTTCTACATTAACTTGGCCTCCACAGGAGGGTTGCTGGTTCCTATCCAGCTACGTTCCAGGCGAGAGGACAGGTCACCCTGAACAGGTCGCCAGTCTGTCGCAGGGCAACACAGAGACATACAGGACACACAACCATTCACACACACACACTCACACCTGGGGAGAATTTAGAGAGCCTAATTAACCTGACAGTCATGTTTTTGGACTGTGGGAGGAAGCCGGAGAAACCGGAGAGAACCCACCATGCACAGGGAGAACATGCAAACTCATGCAGAAAGACCCCGGGTCGGGAATCGAACCCAGGACCTTCTTGCTGCAAGGCAGCAGTGCTATTTATTTTATTTTTCAGTTTTATTTAATTTTATTTTGCTTAATTCTACTTTCTTTTTGCACTCTTGTTTTTGTTTTTACTTCCTAATCAGACTCAACTTCACTTTATTTTATTTTTTTTAATTTAAAGAGGTATGATTTCTTCTATTTTTTTTTTTGCTTTGTTTACTTTTATTTTCTACAATTTCCCTTTCATTTTGATTTTTTTTATTTTGCTTTACATTGTTTGTTTTTTAGTTTAATAAAACTGGCTTTATTCTACTTTATATTTACATAGGAACAATTTAACCTTACCCTACCAAAAGTCTTGCAACAATACATCAGTAACTTATTAAATATATTGTTTAAGAGAACATAAAATCATTTTTAATGAATTAAAATATACATTTAGATCAGGCTCGTTTGTCCGATTAAAAGTACCTTTTTTGAATTCACAATAATTTTTATTTGATTCTAGTATTACTTTAAGCAGAAAATCATCATAATTAACATAAGTAAAGACTTAACATCCCTGTGTGATAATAACCTATATAATAATCTGTTCCACTAATTATTGAAAATTTTTAAACTGGTATGTAAAAATGACACAACCTCCAGAAAGTCTTGATTATAACTGAAACCATTTACCAGCATCACAAAAATATCTTTGCTTACAAGCGAGACAGTAAATATGTGACTAAAACAAATATTACTAACTTGACCAAATATAAATAATATTTCTACAGTTATAATTTAAAAAAAATCTTTGGTGTGGCACTGGCTAATAATATGTAACATCAGAATGAAACTAAACACTATAACCATGATGCAAAACTATTTTCATGACATTCTATTTGTTTTTCTTACAAAAACATTTACACAACAAAGTCTCTGAAAATATATAAAAATAAAGTTTATTGTTGATGATTTAGCGGGTAGCGTTGACTGTACTGATAAAAACAGATTTAAGAAGTGTTAATGCGATTTTCCCCTCACCCTGCTTTGCCCCCCGCCTCCATGTGATTGGCCAGTGTGACGTCATTCGACCACACGTCAAACTGCCACTTCCTGAGTCCCAGCACGCCGCAGTGGACACGCCCACTGTGGATGCCGACGCGCATGTTGACGTTGACCCCCGTCACCTCACGCACCAACCTGTAAACATGGGCACATCAGCGAGCGAAGCAGAATACAGCAAAACTCACCCCAGCCCAGAATGTTTTTATTTCATTTTCTACTTACGAGATGGCTTCGATCATGTCGACGCCCATCTCCACGCAGCAGTGGGCGTGGTCGGCGCGCGGCTCGGGCAGCCCCGACACGCAGTAGTAACAATCGCCTAAAATTTTGATGCGGAGACAATGGTTCTCCTGAGAAACAAGAGACAAGAAAAAGAAGGAATAAAGACAGGACGTCATGAGCAACTTGTTTTCCAGAGTATAAAAAGTTAAGAGATTAATCAGTTTCAAATCTGTTTCTTCTTAAAACAACGATTCTGAAAGCGAGGGCTTTACGTCATGACAGTTGGCGAACCAGACGCTTCCTGATATTTATCTCTTTGTTTTTATTAAATTTGTTTTCGAGTGGAACTACCGCAAAGTCCTCCAGTGTTGCCGCCCAGACTTATTTCCACTTAACATGATCAACAAATTAGCGTTTCCATGGTGACAGAGACAAAACATGGCTACAGTTCGGTCTGCCAATATATGACGACCAGTGGGCAAGAAGATTATGATGTTAGAAGAGAAAAGTTTTTGTGACATGAAATCAAATCTGGGACCCGTCTGCGTAATGACAACGTATTCATCTGCGCTGTGTGTGTGTTTCTGTTTGATGCACAAATTAAATATAAAATATATAAACAAGAATAAAAAGGAGGGCAGAAAGGGAAATATTATGAAAGATAAGAAAGAAACAGAAAGCATAACATATAATCATTCTGTAAAAATATTTTAACCCCCTTTTAGACCCCATTATGTTTTTAGAAAGAAGTTAAAAAAAACAACAACAAAAAGGACAATTATTTAAAAAAAACAATGGTGTGACAGATTTGTTCTTTTTATTTACAATTAAAATCACAATAATTTTGTAATAAACGACCACAAACTGTGTTCATCCTGATCATTTTTCTTCTAATAACAATCATGTTCTAGATCCTACATGACTTTAAATTGAAACTTTGGTTAATAAATGCTGAACTTTTGGTCAGACAAATGATTTAAAATACATTCAAGGATTTTATTATTACATAATGCAGTTTAAATTATCTTTTATTATATTTTAAAGCACAATTTTATTACACATATTGTGGCATTATTACATAAATCAGGTCCGACTTTCTTGAAATATTACGCAAATTACTACTCAATTGCTTTTTTTATTTTGGAAAGATAAAACATCTCAAATTACAAAAAGACACAAAAATTATTTCTCATTTTTGTACAAAACAAAAAGACTGAGCCACTTTACTCAGCATGAAAAGTTTGAGGTTAGAAACAAAGCAGCTGGCGGCTGAACGTCTGCCTGCCTCCTTACCGACGCCAGCTTGTCGAATCGGGCAAAGAGTTCATTGAGTGTCATGACCAGCTCCTGTGCTGTGCATTGGGACGCCAAGCTGGTGAAACCCTCAATGTCTGCAAACAGAATACTGAAGCAGAGGAAAGACAAAGAGAAGCAGAGTTAAAAAAAAAGCATTTTTGTAAAGCGACACAACAACTTTTAGCTTACAGTTGTAGTTTGAAATCTGCAGGGCCGCTGGCCTTGGCATGAGGTCTGACCTTAAAGTGGGCTCAAGGACTTCTGTGTGCGTGTGTGTGTGTGTGTGAGGGTGTGTGTGTGTGTGTGTGAGCTCAGGGCTGTAATTGAATGTGTGCCGAAGCTCTCCATCTTTGGGGATTATCTTATCTTGGCTGCGGGTGATTAAGTATTCCCTCTCTAGTGTTAATTAGCCTCCACTCTGCCAAACCACTCTACCCTCCTCTGACGCTGCGAGCGCGCCCGCACACATGTGTGTAAATCTGTGCGCGTCGACAAGTGACAGCGTAGGTGAAAATTTGGAGAATTTTAAATTTTTTTGGAACAAGCAAACAAATCTTACAGTGATTTTTATTTTTTTACAGCACCAGTCAGAAACTGCTCCTGCCAAGCTGGTATAAATGAGTACTTTTCAGGAAAAAAACCCGGCTTTCCCACCTGACATTGTCGTGTTTCTGGATGTAGATCTTATGAAACATCATGTTTTCCTTCTTGGCATTGATGTCAGCCTTCATCTCCATGGCAACGTGCCTTGGCAACACTGAAAGCAACAGACGTTCCTGGAAAACACACACACACACACGAATATAGAAAATGCAGATTGTGTCATTCACAACATCACTGTCTGGACGCAGAATGTTAAGGCACGCTTCTGAATGTCTTCAGATTAAAACGTGATTTTAATCTATCACAAAGATCCGTTAGAAGTTAAAGAATTTAATTTGGCTCTTTGTAGGTAAAAATTACTGCAATTTACAGAAAGGATCACACAATGTTAATGTGTATAAAGTAAACTGGATTCAGATTCAGGATAAAGTGTAAGAAGTTGTTATTTAGTGTTGGCTCAGACATTCAGGGTTTGCTTACCATAACATGAAATTTTAGAACAAAAAGATATGCTCTGTTGCTCCATTTTTATTTTTCATGAACAAAATAAAACAAACTTTGCAAAGTTTTTACAAACTGGGAGCTTCATATTTGAACTTAAATGTGTTTTATTTTTTAGTAGTTTGTAGTTTTTTCCCCCAGAGATTTGTATTTGGTTCAGAGTTTGAATTTTACTCAAAATATATAGTTCTACTTCTTTGTGAATGTCACTCATAAAAGCTATATTAGATTAAAAATTTCTTCTTTTTAGAAAAATGGGCTTTTTCAAAAATGGATCTTTTGAACAGCTCCTAAAAGTGAATGGCTTCTGAACATTCAGTTCTCTACAAAGAGTCATAAGTCCTGTTGTCAGTTGACAATCAATGCTGGGGATGGGTTTATTGTAAAGTAAAGTAAAAAAAAACAAACAAAAAAAAACAGCCTTTGTTTAAGAAAACCTATTATGCAAAACTCACATTCTTCAAGTTTTTGTGCTTCCTTTTGGGTCTCAAATGCATCTAAAAGCATTCCAAGCACTTAAAAAATCACCTAGAAGCTTTTTGGCAGTAAGTTAATGTTTTTTGGTTTCTGAAAAATGACCCATTTCAAAAACCTCCTGATTGTTGAGTCACATTCTACAGGCCCCGGTCCGTTACCTAGCAACCCAAGTGGAGTTCCAGCCGGTTTGGTCAAGTGGTTTCACCACTGTACGCTCTGTACAACGGATCCTGGAAACAACATGTCTTGTTGTTGACTTACCATCCAGAACCAATTTTCTACTTGCTCGTTGGTTGTGCAGGAGGCTCGACTTCTGCTTTTCAAAGCTTAATGGTTGTACAATTGTTCGTCTGTTTGCAGCCATTTTGTGAGTGTAAACATTGAGTTAGGGGCGTTACCAGCAGCAGTTTATTTGGATTTAAAGAGGCAAGAAAATCTCATTATCTAAGGATGATTCTGAGCAAAAACATGTAACAAACATGTTCTGTATCGCCCATAGCTCTGTGCAAACCTGTTCATGGAAGCATAGATCACCTTTAACACCTCCAGACTGCTGATCGGATTTGGAGACAATTCATCTGAAATGTTGAGGACTGTTTTTCTCATTTCTATGCATTTGACGTCATTAAAAAGCTTAGATTGCACACTTTAGGAGTCTGTAAATATCTCAAAATGCCCTCTGGGAGACTTGTTCCTCATTGTCACATTTGCTATTTTGATCAGAATTTGAAATCTTACTCAGTTCGAACATGTAATGTGCTCAGAAAGACTGCGCCTCCTTGGAGTTGTACCTGCTGCTGATTCTCCCTCTGCAGGTGGAGCCTGGCCTGGATGTAGCCTCTGGTCTCCTGAAACGCTTGTCTCTGGGAAACCTCAGCCGGGTAGTGGGTGCAGATGCCGATGATGTTGGTGCACAGGAAGATGAGGACATTGGCGCTCACCTGGAGAGAGCAGAAAAATTTTTTGCGAGTCTTTTATTGTTTCCAAGAACATATAGTTTAAATATTTGTAATATTGCAGTTGAAACAAGCTTTAAATTAGCAGTGGAGATAGGATTTTACTGATTCTCATTTTATATTAGAACATGATCTCATGAGGTTTGATACACTCTGCTTTTGAGAGTTTATCATGAACAGGTTTCAAGTTATTTAATAGATAATACATTTCCTGTATTTATTTCATCTTTCTCCCTAAAACTGTCCATAATCTGCTGGATTATTAGCAGAAGCTCTGCAGAACCAAACCATGCAAAGAGAGATGCTTAAAAGCCGTCTTCAGTCTGCGCAGGAAGTCAGCAGTCACATCCTGTAAGATCCGATTATGATTTGATCAAATGTAATCAGACACATCTGTCAGCCTGCGCAGCCTGCAATAACTGTTAAAATGGGTTAAATAATTATGGTGCCCTTTAGTTTGTCTGATCATCATGACATTTATCCTTCTTATTAAACAAATATATCAATTGAAAAAGTATTTACGCTTCTCCATTTGCTGCGCCTATTAAACATTAAATGACATCAAAGTTGATTGCAGTTCAGGACTAAAATTGCAAAAAATACACAACATACAAAACTGGTGGGAGGTTGAGAAGATTAAAATACTTAGAAGAGGTGTCAAATATGTTTTTTTTGTTCAGTGAGATGCCAAATACAGACATAAGAGCCAGTTCTCACACTTTGTATCAGCTTGAAAGCTAAATCTCACACGTGTTTGTTGCCAAAAACAATGTTTGTGCTCACATAAGGATGGTTTTTTATTGAAAGGTACGCACATTTACTGCAGACTGTTTTTGTCTGATTGGCTTTTATAAAAAACAGACAGCATTTGATTAGTTTGTTTCTCCATTTTATAATTCAGTTCTTTATTTGGCCAGGAAGGATTCACTGAAATACAATCCCTGGAAGTCTGCCTGCAAATGGTGTCTGAACCAGGTTATCTGGATTTCCGTGCAAACACATGCAAATGAGTAATGCAGGAGACTAAAACAGTACAAATTCAGCCGTAGAAAAATCCATTTCTCAATTGCTTTATTAACATCAAAACCAGAACACTTCGGCAAATTATCTGTGATGTAAACTAAATGGACATTAACGCGTAGACCAGACTCATAAAATACAGATTATTCCCTTCCAACTTTCACCGTGTGTTTAGATTAGATCACGTGTCAAACTCAAGGCCTGTGGGCCAAATCCAGCTCGCCATAGCTTTCTATGTGGTCCTCTATTATAGACTAAGCATTTATTTTGCTTAAATATTATGTTTTCAATCAAATCAAAGCAGTTTTTATTTCTTTATAGCCAAATTGTATTAATCAGTCGCTCCATTTTCTTGAGAATTATCATGGAATTTGTCAAAAACTTTAATTGTACTGAACAGCTGCCTCAGCCTTAACTGATGTCAGTTTGTAGTCCATGATCTACACAGTAATAAAAAGTTGCATTACCGTCATAAATAAACGCAAATATGGCAAATATTTGTTTTAATACTAAAAACACTTAAGATTTTTATTGGCAAAAATCACAAGAAGTATCACAAAATCCTGGAGGGACTAAAAAGATGTTCAACAATATTATTTAATTTCAAAAATTCACTGATAATTTAACAGTTTGTGAAGAGAATTTTTTTATTAACATATTCTGACACGGCCGCCCCTTTAAGAGCATTCATGATCTTGATTTGGCCCAAAACAAAGATGAGTCTGACACTGCTGGACTAGATGTCCTCAAACTCTTTTCTTGTGTCTTTGTAGCATACAACTACTTTTCTCCCAGGTTTCCATTTAGTTAGCTCCATCCATCTTCTAATTAAGCCTCCCTGTCCCACCTGAAGAAAAAAACTCCCACAGCATGATACACACTCCACCATGTATTTCTATGTTCAGTGATACAGATTGTTAGTTTTGATCATTTTAAAGATGTTTCTATATAGAGCAAAGATCTCAATTTTGTATTTTCTTCTCTTATGTTTGCTTAATTCCGTACCTGGATTCTAGTCATTAAAAATGACTCTTCTTCTTCTTTCTGCCACTCTTCCATAAAGACTACTCTTAATTTTTTTCTCCCCTTAACAGATTTCATTACTTTTCAAGACGACTAAAGAGTTTTATTCAGGGGTTTCTGACAGAGTTAACACATAATTTTCCTTCTACTCTCCATAATTTTACTGTTCAATTACATTTAATCCCAACAAATTACATTACAGTTTGATAATTGGTTTGTAATAATAACATTCTATAACTGTAAAATCTTTCACATACAAAATATTTTAGTAATTTTTTTTATTCAAACACGCAGAATGTGAACTACATACCTCTGTGTACCTTTACATTTTCTGTCAGGTCACGAGGGAATATTTACAACATCCTTTACTTGCATCTTTCTTTGGTTTATGTCTAAATCTCTGGGTGAAACTGGGCCTGTTTGTGTTCATATTCCATGCTGCGGTCTGTTCAGAAGCGCCTGCATTTTTTTTTGAGACAATGCGATAACCTCCAGCGTACGATAAAAACTTTCAGTCTGCATCTTGGGAATAGCTGCCGACCCCACATAGGGCCACTTCCTTTAAAAGATGAGCTCTTGTTTCCACGCTGTACGTGACGCTCGTCACTGCGGAGGCCACATGTGGACCCGCAGAGAGGCTGAGACTCCAGAAGAGGAATATGACCTGAATTAAACTCTAACAGGAGCAAAGACGAAGCTTACAGCCACCAGATGCTCTGATGTTTCACACTCCTTTTTTTTTTCCATCTGCTTCTTCTAGCAGCTCTTGTAAGCTAAATGTGTCACAGTGCCATCTACTGGTTGAAAAGGGGAATGCACAAAGGTAGAGCTACTTTATAGTGCAGACAACTGCAGCTGTAAAGGTAAGATACAACATATAAACCTAGAAAACACAATGATGTGCATATAAAACAGCTAGCTGACACTACAAAGACAGTTTCTTATATATTACCCCATAACTCTAAAACTTAAACTTTAAAGTTACTATTAAGACTTTCTGTAAATGGCTTAAGGAGAACGTCATGGTCAGACTTTTCTATTTGTTTTGTTATTTTTGCTGTAAAATGTTATTCAATAAACATAAAATCTATCCTCCCTTGTGTGTCTCTGATGACATCACAAAAGGCACAGCTGATCAGAAACATTTCAAGTTCTTGTTTTGACCTGCAGCACAGCCTGTTCCATCAACATCCAGTCATCCAGACCAGAAGAATTAAGAAAGGCTGGGAAAAATACCACTGTTCAGAAGTTCAGAACGTTGGATTTAACTCATTTTAGTTTCAACATATAACTTCAATAAATAGCTACTGAAATATATCAATAATTTCATCATCATTTGTAAAGAACTGCTGTTTCATTTTTATTTGTAAGCTTTAAAACACAGGAAAACTTAAACATTTTTGCAAAAAGAGGTGCATACGTTTTCCTTTTGTACTGAATATCGATATTTATGGAAAATTATATAAAAAAAATCACAAGTGGTTAAAATAAATTGATCTAGAAGATATTATTGAAACTTTTAGGATCATTTTGTTGTGAAATTTCAGTGCAAAAACTATAAAACTGCAAAAACTTGCAATTATTACAAGATCCATTTTCAAAAACGTTAGTTAATTCTTTAATGTTTTTAGTCTTATTAACATGAACATTTTACAACATATTAAGAGTCATTAACAACAACAGTGGACGGTCAGAAGAACCATCTGTGGTTGCCAACCTGTGACTCCACATCAAATCCCAATAAAATACATCAAGGATTTTGGTTGTAATGTGACAAAATATGAAAAAGTTCAAATTATGCAAACACTCTTGCAAGGCACTTTACAAATACAGTATTTGTGCAATATCCTATTCATAAAACCTCATAGTGTTCAACTCCACAACTAGACTTTTCATAAACATGAGAAAAGGTAACTCAACCAGCTCACATCAAATAAGGAAGCCATCATTTGTTATGGAATAAAACATGTTTCATCTGTTCCTGAACATTTTTTCACACAACCGATTAGATCATATTACTCTTTCTAATTTTAAAGGAATGTTTTGCATGACTAAATATGGATTGTAAAGTTATATTTGCTTCAGATTATTAAATTCACCTTGGAAATCTTTAAGCTGTGAATATTCTGCTGTTCTGTTTTATTATCTTCCACAGACATTAAGAACAAAGGTAAAAGCAAAAGAGATAATGAGATCAAATCAAATAAATGCTTAAAGGAGCCTGGATGTAAACAGTACGGGTTTATTGCGCTGAGGTTCCAAGAAACTTCTGAGAATAGTCAGTGTAGAACAGAAACAAAAATAGAAACAGACGGGTAATGCATTAACAAGTTTACAAAGAAAGTAAATAAAAAGTGGATTATAAAAAAGGAACTGCAGCATAATGGACAAGTCAGATAAAACTGAAGAACGACAGCTGTCGGAGGAAGGAATAGGAAATAAGAGGTACCAAGAAAAGCGGGTCGAGGAAGGAAAAACACAATGTAAGGATGACAGGGGCAGGAAGAATGCGAGTAAGAGGGGAGCGGGGCAGATATGGGCCACTGCAACATTAGGCAGATGGCTCAGAGCGCTCACCACTGTTTACTTTACTCTTACTGTTCAAGCAAAACCAGTCGTGGCGCTAAAGTGAAACCTGCAGCACCGCGCCTGCTTCCAGGTGGACGTGGGAACTCGTGGCCAGTCGAGAGGAGGCCTCTGTGTGCAGAAAGGGCTTTTTATTATTTCCATATGCAAATTTCTGCAGCGACAGTAAGCATACATCAGCATGGATTCCCACGACGTTGGAGTCACACCCTGCGCGCAAGCCTCAAAGTAATTGCTTGCTTTTCTTAAGAGGGCATGGACGAGTGGGTTTACAGAGCACACAGTCATGTCCTGTGTTTATGCAGCAGCACTCCACCTCTTCAGCAGCATTTACCTGCTACCTGCCCAGAGCACACCTGCTCACTTCAACAACACACTCATTAATCTTGACTCCTGTCCACCATTAAAATCCCTCCTCCGTGCTTTATGTTATCTACATCAGGATCACTTTGTGAGCATGAGAACAAATCGTGTATACGATTTTTCCTCTGTAATAAAAGCAGTTGTCGTTTCGCCCAGGTTTGACCCCGGAGGAAGCGGCCAACCGGCTGGTCTGTGGAGAGGCCCTAATCCCCGGGTATCAAAATGGCCTTATGTAAGAGATGCTGTGGACTCCACAGGACAGGAGAAGCAGCAGTAATACTGGCTACTCTGCAGCGTAGATTAAAGTGCATTTTGTCACAAAAAGCCTCTGCCAGCTTAGTGAGGATATGCCGGCTTAATCAATAAACATGGCTGTATGGATGCATTGCAGAATCAATAATCAGCTGTTTTCATAACCAGAACTGTAAAAATGTTGCACGGCACAACCAAACCAACAAACACAGCATGAGGGCGTGTGTGTGTGTGCGCGTGTGTGTGTGTGTGTGTGGTGGTCTCTTATTTCTCATTCGTTTCTTTCCTGCCACTTTTTTTTTTTTTTTTGAATAATCCAAATATATTTATTTCTCCTAAACATTTAAAGATATTTTTTAAAGATGTTTTTTTTCTAAATATGCTTATTGTTCATGATTACACACCTGATGTCTAATTTTTCCAGGACTTTTTCTTGAATTGTTTCTAATCCAGATTACATTAATATATATATTTTTTTTAATTCTCATACCTGCCAAATAGCATTTGAGTGTTTCTGCTACAAGTTTTGTCTTCTTAAATCATCTTTCATGGAACAGTCATGCAAATGTACCGTATTTTCCAGATTATAAGTCACAATTTTTATATGATTTGGTAACATATTTAAGTTTTTTCCCCTCTTTATGACACTTTCTTTTATTTATAGTGAGGAAAATACATCATTTTCCTCCTTTTTGTGTTTTGTCACATGTATTTCAGAACACCCAGCAGATTTTACTATCAGACAAAGGCAACATGAGTAAATATAAAAACCAGTTTTTAAATTCTACCATTTATTCACAGAAAAAAGAAAGTTATTCAAACAAACCTAATCCATTGTGATCAAGTGACATATTTTATGGGTATTTGAACATGAGCAGCTTGTTTAAGATCTCCCACATTCTATTTTGAACTTTGACTAGGCCTCTCCAAAATGGCGGTGAACCCGGTAGTGCGCTGTGGATTATTGTCCTCATAACATGAGCTTAACATCAGAAACGGATTGGCAGTTTTATCAATTATGGCAATTATGGACAAAAATAAAGCTTTTGAGTCTAATTTCCCCCAGTATTATTAAAATGATCACTGTAGTTTTGACTTTGATTGATGATAAACTGATACATGAAGCACCAAAGAAGCTATGAATTTTAACTCCAGCTCCATAGAAAGGCATAACAAGAGTCACTCTGGAGACCAGTACCCTTGTGAATTCAAATAATAGCTCCTACTTTTACAGTTCCCACAGCAAAACAGCCAACATGATGAAAATACAACTCAAACTCAGAATTGGAAAAAATACTTACTTCATTTGTGAATTGTACATGTTTTCCTTTCTTTTCTTTTCAGTAACTTGAAACTTTCATCGCCTTCTCCTCCTAAATCTGTGCTAGTGAAGCAAAAATATATGAGCAGTGCGAGCAGGTAAAAATGACAGAGCTAATGGAATATTCCAGTAATATATTTATAATTTTTCTCCCCCATTTGTGATTAATTTAACACAGCGCTCATGTATTTCATCAGCCAGTTCACCATCCTGACAGTGAGTCTATAAACATGGACTTTTAAGGCCATCGGCCCCTTTTCAGACCAGGGGAGTGAGTGGGAGAGCTGGGACAAATTAAATGCTCAGCTCTTTCTAAGGAGACAAAGAACCCTAATGTGCTGCATCAGAATCCCATTATTTACTGCAGCTATAATCAATATTTTCACATCACGAATGGGTCGCAGTCACGGAAGGAATGACAAACCCACCGCTATTTTCCATGACTGATGCTACCATCACAACTAGTGAGTGGTTTCTGCCTTAGTGTTTCTGTTTTCTGAGTTTTCCCTTTATGTCGCAGCGTTTAGGAAATATACAGGGTTATGTTAGGTTTCCAATCCGATACTAATGCCAGGTATTTCCTGGAAAACCCAATAACTTTAAAGTACTTTAAAGTCTGCTGCCTGAAAGCAGGATGTGAATGATTGTTGGTAATCTTGACCCCGTTTCATCTCAATTTTCATCTAAAATGATGCGATCTCAAACCAATAATCATTTAGCCGTGTGTTAACAAAGCGCAGCAGAAGGTCACATGTCCCCTCCTTTCATGCCGCCGTCTCTCAATCATATGCAGCCCAACAGGTGTCAGAAGGAGAAAAAGAGGTCAAAAAAACTGTTACCTTAGTCCAGGAAACTGTGCAGGGATTTTCAAACTGTTCCTTAGTTTAGTTACTTATTCTGCCTGAGGAAAGAAAACACATCAATGGCTGTCAACGCTGCAAAAACACAAAATCTTACCAAGCATTTTAGGTCTATTGCTAGTGAAAACATCGTAATACACTTCAAATGAAACAAAACTAGCTTATGAATGACTTTTGAGCAAGATTGTTTTAAGTAAACAGTGCCTTAATATTGATTTAAAAAGTGGCAGATTATTTCATTTATAACTTAGGAAATCTTACAAATTAAATAATCTGCCAGTGGAACTAGCACTAGTTTTTAAAATCAACATCGATGACTTATTTGCTTAAAAAGTTCCTATATTTTGCTCAAAAGCTACTTCACAAAAGTTAGTTGTGTTTTCCTGCAAGTGCACCAAGATATTTGAACATCTAGACCTAAAATAATTGGTAAGATTGTTTGCTTTTGCAGTGAAACTTTCCATTTCATGTGCTTTATTGGAAAATGTACGGTAATTATAGAAAAGATGGAAAAAAAAAGGATGGTCTGCCGAAGTCTGACATTTATTCACTAAACATCTTTGTTATAAATTTTTTCCTTTAGTATTTGACATTAAAACAACTGGAAAATCCTTCAGGTTTTCTCTCTTGTTGTTATTGCCTTACCCAAGTTCTGATTGAGCAAACTTTGTAAAATAAAGATTAAAAAAAATCTCTAAATCAACACAAACAACTATTTTCTAACCTTACTAATAACATTGAATGCCTGCTTCATAATGTCTGATTTACCTTTATTTTTACTTCATCTTATTGATTCTTTTGCCCAAAATATGGAAAATCCTTAAGTGCTGGACCTTATTTGCGCCTTCACATTGCCTAGGAATGACGGATAAGCAATATCTTTAAGGCCTAATTTAGTACATTCACAGGATGTATGCTTGCTAATAAATAAACCTAAAAACAGGAAGAAGGAAGAAACTTAAAGTACTGCTCTAAATTTTAAACATTAAAAAAATTATTCAGTAAATCCTCAATAAAAACCACACTTCGTATCCAGGAAACATCAGGGGCGTCTTAGACATGACAGACATCGACACGACGATGACTCTAATATGCTGATGCTACTGAAGCGTCGCTCCGGCTTCGTCTGTTTGCCAGAGCTTCTTTCTCTGCCTCGTGAAAGGTTCTGCTTGGTGTTGGCCTCAAACTAACACCCACGGAGGCTGTGAATTATCAGAGATGCCAGTCCAGCTTTCACTTAGCAACTCTCACCCACATTCCTCAGTCTCCCTCCAAAGAACCAGAACCCCCTCCTCAGGTTCAGCGAGGATGCAGCGAGAGGAGCGACCAGCTGAACGAGGGAGGTGGAGAAATGGAGGCAATTAAAACCAAAACAGTCAGACTGGTTTGTTTTGTTTTCACTTCCTATGTGCCTATTTCTGTTTTATCAACATAAGATGCTAACCTGCAGTGAACAAATCCCCTTATTTCCCTGTTTCTTCTCTTTGAAAGTATGAATTAATGGACAATTTTGAACCATTTTGCTTGTTAATTTGTGTGTTTATTGGATCCATCTATTCAGTAGATCAGCTGCTTGCAACAAACACAGTGAGGGTTAAATCGGTTTACTTGCTTCGTTCTGGAGAGTGATTTTCATACCAAACACATAAAAACACACTTATTCATGTTATGTTGAATATTAAAATGATTTTAACAGCTATAGTTCAAAGTTCATCCAGCTTATATAAACTCACTGAGATTATTGAAATTGCAGCAACTTGTCTGTGAAAAACCAAAAAGCATTTTTGTCATGGAGATTTTAGTGTCTTTCACGTTCAGCTTTGGTTTGTATTGTTTTGTTTAGACTGAAAGCACGTTATAAAAGTATTACTATTATTATTTCAAAATGGATTATAACTACACTGAAAAACATTTGAGACGAGTCAATTCTTTCAAACGTCTTTTAAGAGTCACTCCTTTATACAATGATAACCTTTATTAAACCAGGTTTGAGATAAAAAAAAATCTCTTTTACAAGACAGATCTTCACTTGAGAGTGTATGTAATTATTTCTATACTCTTTCACTTTGTTCATTTTTTCCCCTATGAGCTCACTGTCACTTTCAGCCTTTCTCACAGGGAATATGTGTGCGTTTGGTGCCAGGCAGTTGCTGGGTTTGTGTATTCAGACTGAGCGTCATGTCTACACACAGCTTGCGCTGCCCTTATCTAAAATGACCAGAACCCAGAGCACAGATAAAGAGTCAAACCCCTCCTTCTTTTCCTGCTCCTCTAACTCTGCCAGGCGGTTTTCGCACCGTCCGTCTGTAGCGGAGCGTCAGCTGACCCCGATGCCGCACAGACAGACGTTTGTGTTTCACGGTGCATAAAGCGCCATCAAAGTAGCAGAAAAGAAAAAAATATTTTGGAGACGAACCACCTGTGGAGCCAATCTGTCATGAACCGCAGAGGAAGGTTTCTCAGGAAACTAGTTTCCAGGATGTTTCCAAGGCAGAATAAATTTCAGTGACAGGAGCTATTCTTAGTCTTTGTCTTGTTCTTAGTCTCCAGATTCTGTCAACATTGTGACGGACATGAAGAAGTGTCATTTAAACAGAGAGAGAACCGTCTTCTGCTTGATTTTACCTCTTATTCCTACCTCACATTTTTAACTACAGTCATACTGTAAAAGTGCTGATCCTGTTGTTTCTTTTAAAAACAAACATAATGTGTCTGTGTTTGACTGTACAAAACAAAAGCTTCGGCGTGCTGCGGTGGCGTAGAGGGTAGCGCGACCCACGTTTGGAGGCCTTCAGTCCTCGACGCGGCCGTCGCGGGTTCGAATCCCGGACCCAACGACATTTGCCGCATGTCTTCCCCCCTCTCTCTCCCCCTTTCCTGTCAACCTACTGTCATATAAGGGACACTAGAGCCCACAAAAAAAACCCTGAACAAAAAACAAAAAAAAACCAAAAGCTTCAACATCCAGGCCTCAGCAGACATGGTTAATCAGAAAGCGAGAGTCTCTTGTCGGTCAAAACACGCTGCAGTTGGCCATTTCAAAAAACATTCACTCATACAAGACGTTTATGTTACAGTGGTGCAGCAATATCTTCTAATGCATTGTATGGTGGTGGTATCCAACTCTAGACATCAGTAGACGTTAATCTACAAGTTTTAGATAACTTTCTAATTTGTATTAAAATATTCATATTTCATAAATATCATTTAATGAAACACTTCCACAAATCTTTCCAGGAACTAATTTCTCTAACATAAAACTTAAATAACTTGTTTTGTCAATAAATGTTGAAGTGGGGTGATTCTGGGAAGCGCTACTGTCCAGTTGTTTATCAGTAGAAATGGAAGAAGTATTTTTTATTAGGATGAAGATGCTGTACAACTTTATGGGAGTAAATGATGAACAACCACATCAGTATGAACCCGAAGTGACAGTTGGATGTTTGAAATCAAAGTGAAAACTCTTCAGATTTGGACCGTCACGGCCGACAAGCCGAGGAGCCAGGTCGGCTCATGAAAAATACTGAAAACACACTTGTGTTTTTCTTTTCAATACTAAGTGATGCAATGATTTTCTTTCACCTGATGTTAGCTTAAAAACAACGTTCAGGAAGAATGCAGCAGATGTCACAGTCAGACAGCAGGGGGAGTTGTCCCATCAGACCGTCAGTTCTCGAAACCACACAAAAATATCCCAATTAAACCAAACACAGGGTCAGTGCGACCCTGCTGGACTGTGCACAGAGCCCTGTCTCTTCAGACCGCAGGAGAACTAAACAACACTTCACACTCTTCTGCAGAAGCTGATGAAATGCACTGGAGGAATTTAAGCATCTAAATCAGAAGGGCGGGAAAATGATAAAACTGTCAGGACTGTGGTCCTGAAGGATGGGATTTGGAATAGAGATGTCTTCAGGTCAGTTTTTCTAAGGCCAAGTAAAAATTTTGATTTTTCAGGAAAAATTTCTAGCTAAATCTCAAGTTTCTGAAGACGGAAATTAACATTCTGTCATCTGACGTATACAGCTTAGCAAATCTATATCATATGATTTGACATTATTTTCCTTAAATTTACTTTACTGATTGAACATTTATCATTGGAATACTATACATTTTAAAACATAATATTCACCAACTAAACTTTTTAAAGGAAATAATACAAAATTCTGAAAAAAACCACACAAACAGAAAGTGGTTTTCATTTGAAGGTTTGTGGAGTCAGTAGTTTAACATCCAGAGAACAAGATGTTCAAGTTAACTTTGTTTCTTTCTGAAATGACCAG
Source organism: Gambusia affinis (assembly GCF_019740435.1). NCBI lineage: Eukaryota > Metazoa > Chordata > Actinopteri > Cyprinodontiformes > Poeciliidae > Gambusia > Gambusia affinis. The sequence continues at coordinate 32,428,718 of NC_057868.1, read as the reverse complement.
AAGTCTTTTCAAGCAGAGTTCACTTTGAAAGAGTTAAGATAAGCCATTAATAGCTCACAAAGTTCACAAACGTCCTTGGTTAACAAATCGAATGAACCTCTGTCAGAGCTCTGGTCTCTGACTTAAGTTGTGTAAATATTGCTTAATGGCAGCAATAAATTTAAAACCTTATGCAGAGGCTTGTAGTAACTTTTTTAATGGCATATACTTTCCAGAAACATTACAGAGAGCACATACATACCATGCATAACATTACCATGACATTTGTATGGCGAGTCAGAGGGGACAACACTGATCATTCGCTCAAACAATCTGGAGTTACTGCCGTACTTTTACCCTTAAACACATGAAATTGAAAGTGTTACTGCAAATTTAGTCGGAGTTACAGACCACCGAAGGGCTTCTGAAGAAAATCAGGCCTGGTGAAAGAGACTGGTTCTTAATTAGTTTCTTCAGGAACAAAGATTTAGTTTCCCACAGTCAAAGATCTGTCACATCATTATGTCAGTGAAAACATCTCTTCCAGTAAAATGTTGTTCCTCCCTATGTTTAATTTAATTTCCTGTGGAGGATCACTGATCAGGATGACAACATCACGGTATTTGATCCTTAATCCCTGTGAGTAAGTGCGTTAACATCACCAGATTAACTCATTAATCTTCATTTAAACAACAGTCGATGGTTGTCAACACATCTTAGAAACCTGGCTGGTTTTTCTCACTATTTTAAGCAGATATGTTAAAAAGTCAAAAATGAAATTACAGAGATAAATGAAAGTAGGGATTGCAAGCATAGATCTGTTTAGTGCATTAATCTATACTAACAACATAATGAGCAAAATTAAACCAAACAGCAGAGGCCAATAAACCTTTTTTATGTTGATGCTGACCTGATTGTTTATCAACGTTGGAGCTTTGTGATTTTGTTGATGCTATTCTAAATTATTGAGAGTGAAAGAGACAGAGAATATTTAACATTTTTACTGATTATTGCTGCCTTTAGACAGCCTCCACAAAAGACTAAGTGCTGAATTAGCACCAATTTTATAGACTTTGGTGATAAAAAAAAAAATGGAGCTACCATTAGTGCCAGATTTGCATCAGTTTGGCAGGGAAAACAAACACCAACAAAGAATAAATATGATTCAAAAAATGTAAACAAGAAAAAAATCACGAGATTGTTTTAATAAATCAGTTAAACAAATAAAAATCCAAGCTCTTTCACTTGATTGTGAAGGACACTTTTTAAACATAAACAATCAAAATTATTCTCATTATTTTCAACATTACTAAGCAACAGTTTAAGCTTCTGGAAACTTTTGTCTCAGAAAATGGTCTAAACTAAACTAAAGAGTCTTAAGGGAAATCTTACTTTGACACCAACTCTAATCATTCCAGAAAATGATAAACAAATTCAGTCATTTGTTTATTGTAGTTTACTTTTGAATCTATAAGTAGCTATAATATACAATAAATTTATAGGCACAATTGTGATTATTTTGGGTATTTAATCAAAAAATATGGGGTAAAATAAAGGAGGTGGCTGGGATACACCTTCAAAGATTCATTGCTGCTTTTTAGATTTTTTACATCACTTATATTGTTAGGAAAACATGTTTTCAAACATGCGATAGACTCAATAATTCATCCTTGAGGAGTGAAAATGTTCCTGTTTCTTCTATCAGAATGTACAAACATTACAACAGGTTCTGTCTCAACACCTCTGCTTGGTGATTTTTTTATTTTATTTTTGGCAATAGAGGTTTACCAACTTGTAGACTTCTGAGGCATCCTAGTGAAACACGAGACCCTACCACACATTTCATAATTGATGCTCAGCTGAGTCACGATCAATCCCCTTGTAATGTAAAGACAGTTAAACCTGATACTGCTAAAGGTCATCATTCTCAGTCAGGTTTTATAAGTGTGGATCGGGGACAAGCTGGGGGTCCTAACACTGAAAAGCTACACGCCACACTTTTCTTTCTGCAAGTGGGCGAGTGTGACTTCTGTGGAGAGAGTGTGACTATTGAGGCTTTCTGGAGCTGGAGTTGCCAAAATGTGTGTTTTTTTATTGTTATGCAAATCAGACATAAATTTGCACGTAACTAAAGACATTCTTGAAGTCTTTTCTTTTTCTCTGAGACACATGGAGCTCCCACAATGCTTCCCAGTTTCACATATGGTGAACAGAGAACACATTGAGGGACAGCCGGGACAAGAAAAAGCCTCCCCAAATACTGTCAAGTAAATGTAAAGGAGTTGGAAAGAAACAAAACCAACTGCAAAAAACAAACATTTACTTCTAAATGCATCTATATGCAATATAAATGAATGCTGTATATTAAAAATACATCTCTGGAAAAAGTCTATGCAAAATAGTTTAAGGCAAGTTTAATCTGGTTTGAATTTTAAATCTAATGTTAGCTCTGAAAAGCTAGCATTAGCTAATATGCTAGTAGAAACTAACTATAGAAGGAAACATTTGGAGGTTATTTGAAGTTAGCTAGCATCAGATTCTATCCTTAAAGCAAAATGCTATTAGCTATGATGATAAAATTAATACTAGCTATCAATAGCAAATAAATGCTAATATTTCTGGTTTTCTGTTAGCATTAGCAAACATGCTATTTATTATATTAATGAGCATAATAGCCTTTTTTTGTTGCGTGGTGTTTCTAGTTATAAAGTAGAAAACAAGCTTTTTGATTACATTCATTCATTTGTGTGGATAAAAATAATTAGAAAAGTTGTAAACAGAATTAATAACATATTATTTGAAGAGTTCAGCTCCTTTTTTTTCCTCCAAGTAATGGTTTGCAGGGGCTTGACTTCTTCTATCTGCCATAACTCTCCGAAGTAAATATTGACTTTTGACCAACCTGAAGCTGATTATTGGCTGAATCTTTAGTATTTTTAACTAATCTCTCTGTTGGAATTCTATATATTTTTTTCTTTTGGGTTCCATTTTTGAGCAAATGAGATTATATTTGATGATTTTTGCTAAGGTTGCTATTTCATTTCATTTTAGTTTCTTTCTTCAATTTTATTCCCTAACTAACGGAAAACATAGGTGTAGTACACACAGATGTAGAGGTTATATAAATATAATTTTATTGATTCATTTTGAGTTATGTATTTTCTTCTCTCCCATCTACTTTTTAATCAAAGTAATGTTTTCTTATTAATTTCTGGTATGAAACATGCTAATATTTTCAGAAAGGAATCCACCATAACCATGTAAATAAATACCACATGTTTATTCACAGCATAAATTACCTTACTGACTGCTATTATTTTGAACATACAATGTTTAATAAATGATTCATCTGCACAACCAGCATTACTCTACTACATTTACTTGTAATTTCAACTGTATGGCATCATTCACAGATATTATTTGTGACAAGAAAAACACCTAGCTCTACTAACAGGCATACAGAGTCGAAATAAGCATTTATTCCTGAAGATTTGTGTTACTTTCAGTCCCAAAGCACATGTTTCCACAGCAGCAAGGACACAAAGCTGCCCTGTCACAGCAAGCCGACCACAGATAAGCTCCTCTGAAACAGACAACTGACAAACATCGTCCTGCGAAACCCCCCCACCTCTTCTCATGTGACCTCTTCCCCGTCATCGCCATGTTTAATTATGGACTGGTTCATTTGGACCGCGGGGAGGAAAACAGAGCACAAACACATCCAAACAACCAAACAGCGCCACATCTCCACAGTTCGCTTCAAGACCTGCCCTGGAGCTTCGACTTCAGGGCAGAGGTAAAATTAAGCGCAGCAAATCAATTTTGACCTGATTTTTGCAATTTTCCTCTCTCCTCTTTTCTCCCCTTCTTTTTAAATTTTACTTCAGTAAACAGTGAACAAACTGGGTCTCGGCTGCTTGAGTCGTAGCTGTTTCCATGGCAGCCACTGGACCAACTCGACACGAGCGCTGACTGAGACACTTAGCAATGCTGTTTATTCCCTGTCAGTCTCAGAAGTGATGCTAAACTAACAACTGCTTCCCCAGAGCAGATTGGCTGACTGCTGATGGTGGCATGTGTGTCTGTTTGCATACAATAATGTCCCTTTGTAATAATAAAACGCTTACGCAACAACAAAGTATGTTGAACGTGTTTATGCTGTGATGTAAATCTCGACTCCATTCTTTTTATGTGGCCTGTATTTTTCTGTATTTGAGGTTTAAGGAATCCCAGCCGTCGGCACCCAATCCCAGCCGTGAGCGAAGCACGCATGTGACAGGTATCCTCGTTAAAATGCCGCGGACAAGTTAAACACACAAATTATTTATCAAGGAGGCTGTGGAAGGAGCGCGTGGGGAGAATATCAGATTCATGTCTCGACGCACCACTTCGCCTGCCTCTTCCTTCCTCCGTTAGACGGCTGTGTTCTACAGCGGCGGCTTTGCACAGGTGATCATCGCAGCCCGACACTTCCTCCGCTGAGATCCGAGTCTATCGTCTAGATGCAGAAAGCACACAAGGTTACTCCCGCACCGGAGGCTGCTGTGAAGCTTGGAACAGCTGCTCCTGAGGGTTCGCTGGGAGATTTGCTGTGACACAAATGCACAAGTTCTTGGTGAAATTTACTGGAATTTTTAAAGTCTGGTTCAGTTTGTGCAGCATAAACCAGCAGCTTTTTCACATTTTTTTTTTTTAGAAATTACAACTACAAAACTACAGTGGATTTTTTTGTGATATGGAAGGCAAATTACTACAAATAAAGATCTGGGAAGGGCTGTATGCATTTGTTTTTGATCTTTACGCTGATGCCCCAAAATAAGGAGCAACCAGTTGCCTTTTTTGAGCCGCATGCAGTAACTCTGGAGGAGCTGCAGAAATCCATAACTCATGTATAGAAATAAATCGATTTTTGGTTTTTGAAGATTTAATTTTTGGAAAATCTGGATTTTTGTCCACCATTCCACTCTTTGTAGTCCATTGGTGTAGAGGTAAGCTAATTATTTTGCACGTTTTCTCTTCCCCTGGTTTCTTGTTTTATTAGTTTTTAACAACCTGTTTGAAATAAATAAATAAAATAAATACAAATTTGGGTTTACATATTTGGAGTGATGTCGCACGTCCAAGGCTGCCATCTTGCTTTACAGCCTCTACTTATTTGGACCTTGAATTCAAGTCAAGTCTAAGAAAAAATATATAAAGGTCAAGCTATGACTTTTTTTAATGACATAAAGTCATAACATTACAATTGTACAGTCATAATGTTAGGAGAATGAAATAGTAATTATGGGAGAACTTCAACGCCAAACATTGCAGAAAATTAATAATCCAAACTTTTTGTTATTAAAATAACTTTTTTTCTCATATTTATAAGACATTCTTCTGGTAAAATTGCATCTATATTCTGCTAATATTATATGACTAATCAACAATTTTGTAGCCTGGCCATCATACAACTCTCAGAAGGGATGACTGAGATAAAACCAGCTCTTTGAAAATGTTTAAGAGAGAAAAAAATAACTTACAATCGAATACCATATTAATAAATGGGAGATTTTTACGCCATTTCGCACAGCCCTACTCAGGAGGGAGAATCAGTCGACAAAATTATCATTAGTGGTTCAATCTACAAATATTGTCTTTATGAAAGAAAGCAAGAAGAAAACCAGTGTCTACATCTTGCTTTTATGTATAATAGGAGAGTGTGGCTGAACACATCTGGAAGGCACCATACTTACAACATTACAAATAAATTGAAATAAGAGTTAAACTTTAATAATTTTTGGGGGGGATTTTGTGGCCAGAGCTCAAAGATCCATTAGGTAATGCTTCTTTAACACACACACACACACACACACAAAACAAACAGCGTAAGATAACAAAAATGCTGGACTGGTTGTGAAAATCCAGGCCTGTGTGTATCCAGAGAAAAGCGCTGGACGGAGCGTTGGCCTGCCTGTTGCTTTGACGCAAGCTCTGATAAGACCGTTCCCTGTGACGCAACACTTCGCAGAGATGCCGAGGGCCTGGTATTTTTAGGAACCAGTCTTTGACCTCTAGCTGCAGTCGAGTCAACAGCGCTCACAAAGCAAGGCTAACCATTGTCAGAGGCCACAAAGCAAATAACTCCAGGGTGAAGAACGTGACAAAATCCAAAGAAGTCATTGACAAGCTTATCTGCAGAGACCAGTGTGCAACTTTTGAGTGCCTGAAATGTGCCTGCTGCAGTTGTCTGATCGAACGCCGGGGAGAAGAACATGCAGTACATGTCAGCTTGCATGCCCGAATGGACACCCACACGTGAAGGCAGGACCGCTGTTTTGTGATGTAACTTCCCAGAGAATAACAAACAGCAGCAATTCTGACAAACATTTGACAGCGACAAAAAGGGAAGGCGTCGACCATAACAAAGAACGTGGGGCGCTTGTGTGTTTGGAATGATGGGTGGAACGACTTTATGCCTTAATGTCCAAACTGTGCCGCCATGACTAAATGATTTCAGCTGAAGATCAGGAAAACAAAAGACTTACAGACGAGAGAAGCTTGCATGCAACAGGACATCTCCATCAGAAAAAGTTTCTATGGATAATTTCTGCACTTCCAGGTGCTGCTGGCGGCTTTGTGTTGAATTGAATTGTACAAGCATGACGAAAAGCACACAATAAGATCCTGGAATGGCCACCCAGCTGTAAAAACACACATGCAGTACAGTCAAGGAAATAATCACTCAGCCTGAATGGCTTATTATTGACTTGTTGGGACAAAATGTCATTAATTTCAAGAGTGGACCATGAAGTAGCCCACATTTACAAACCAGAGACCCTCAAGATTGAGTGCAAGAGTCGCCGCAGGTCCGACGTGACAGATTCATCTGGCAACAACAGCGAATGAAAGAAAACACAGGCAATCCCCATCAGAATAAACACACTAATGCTCATTTTCATGCATGAATGCACTGTAATCAGGTTCAACATTTTCACAACAAGATTGGTTTGATTGCATTAGGCAATAGTCTGCACAAAGAATTGGTTTAATGAGTGAACTACAGCCCTTTTTTGTACCTGTCGGATGAAATTTGTCCTTTAAATGATGTTAAACTTTAAAATATTAGCAAGTTTTGATCCCTTTGTTGAGGGTCATGTTTCTCCCGTTAACAGCATGAGAGGAATATGCTGGTTTCAAAAGCAGAAAATATTCTCATTTTCCCAGAGCAGATCACAGTTTGTCTTTAATTTGACTGACAACTGATAATCTAAAAGTATTTGTCTTGAAAACCAAGACACAAAAGAAAAATCACAAAGAATTCATGTTAAGGAGTCCAAAATCAAACATGAAAACACAAGAAAATAACAGTATCCACTAAAATGCTTACTTTGTAAACAACCAAGAGTAAAGGAAGCATGTTTACAAAGGACACAAGACTTTTTAGTGACCAGAAAAAGCCAGAGCTTTCATGTCACTGTCAAGGCTTTTTAAACAAGCGCTGAGACTGTTTTGAATTTCTGTGGCCGTGTTCAGATGTGGCATTGATCTGGCTGATTCAGATTCAAGTAGACAGCTTTAAGAACGACGGCTTCCAACAGACAGAATAAAATCCGACCTGAACAATCAGATCCGTTTACTGGTGTTAGAGCACACACAACCTGATCTGCTGTAAAGCTAAGTTTCAGAAACAGACATTTAACTAACGTATGCTAGCTCCTCTTATCAACCACTGAATATTATCCTGACAGAATGTAATCTGTTATTGTGAAATTCCAGCATGGGGCTCACGAAAACAAGTTTATTAAAAAGTTTTCGGTGATAAAAGATGTCTTAAAAATATTCCCCCCAATCAGGGTGGAAACTTGTGCTAACCACTCAAACATATGTGGTTTATTTCTTCTTCAGATTCATTTTGTTTTGTCAAAAACTTCTTTTCTCCTGACATTTACTGCTGCATAAGTTCTGCTGTTATGATGCTCTTGGCAGTTGGTGGTTACCGTGACAACCAGTAACTGACAGCTCCTCCCCCTTTTTTTCTGTCACTGTGGGGCAGAAGCTGCTGGACTCAACTTGTTAACCAGCAGGCTTAATTTTCTCTCTTTCTAGAGTAAATACAGTGAACCTGAGTTTGCATGTTGCCGTTACTGGACCCGAGACGAACAAAGAAGCGCTACACACATCTGTGTACTGAAACACGCTGCTGATGGCTCCCATTGGCCACAAATTTGTGCCCAATTTTGTAACCACCGGTGGCAATAAAAACCATTATTACTTCCATTTCATATTGTTTGCTTAACCATGAATGTCAGTTATTTTTTCTTGCTCAATAAGTATTTTGATGCAAATAAATTTGCTTAAAATGCAAAGATCTAATATGTTTTTATGTTTAATTGTTTGTTATTTTCAGAAGATTTTGATACAAATTATGGCTGACCTCCGTTTGGACCAATTTGACAATTATGAAGCCTGATAAACCAAAATGTTTTTGTGTTTTTAAACAGACATTTGCTACAGTCAAATAACCATACTTTACAATACTGTTGTTCACATACATTGTTGAAAACAACCTTAAGTGAAAATCTGGGGGAGAAAAGTTTCTTTGTGACTTTAGATGCATATTATTTTTTCCGTTTTTCATGGGGTTTTTTCAATTTGAACTTTGATTGGGTAATGAGCAATTTCATGACAATAGCTGTACATCCGTTTTGTGTTGCTTTTTTCATGCTCCTAATATATGTCGCCATGCTTCAAGAAATGCAGGTTCAAATATGCATGCTAAATTTTCTTATAAAATTATATTTTCTTTCAATATAAATGCTCCTATAAACTGAAATGCTCCTATAAACTGTCACCGTTTATAGGAGCAAACCAAATATCAAACGAAACATGTCCAAAAGTTGGTTTTAAAAACTCAAAAACTAATAAGTTGAACATTTAGAAAGGAGTTCTTCCTTTAAGATTGGAGGTTTGTGCAAACCGGTTTACCTTTTAATACCCCCAGAAATTAGCATCAACTCAGGCACGTTGCCATCTGTAGAAAAGAAAGGCTTTGTAAATGTTTAAACCTGTGGATTGTTGGTTGAGGGTTAGGGTTAGGGCAGGGGTCTCAAACTCCAGGCCTCGAGGGCCGCAGTCCTGCAGGTTTTAGATGTGCCACAGGTACAAAACACTGGAATGAAATGGCTTAATTACCTCCACCTTGAAATTCAGTTCTCCAGAGCCTTAATTATTCTATTCAGGTGTGGTGCAGCAGAGGCACATCTAAAAGTTGCAGGACTGCGGCCCTCGAGGCCTGGAGTTTGAGACCCCTGGGTTACGGTAATACCAAGGCTAATACCCAGACCCTCCAGATGTTGTTGTTGTATGCTGTATAACAATCAGAATCAGTGATAACTTTGCAGCTTGAAGGAGTCACTTAAGTTCAGCGGCTGGTCCTTGAATGGACAGGATGGAGTGGCTAAACTAATCAAATACCCAGATTTCTTGCTAAAAACAGAAAAGCACTTCTGGAGGAAAAAAATCAAATGAAATTCTTTACAATTTTCTGATATGGGTGAGGGGACAATATAAAAATATTTGATTTTGAATTATTAGAATGTGTTGACAGCCTGCTAAGCATAGAGATGATGCCGTGGTCTATAGGCTACATGCTATGTGTTGCAAGTCTGTGCTACACATCTTGCTTTAATGTAGTTACTATTGTTGTTGTTTACTTGTTCTCAAAGGAACAATGCACATCAAAAATTATTCCAGAGTTCAAAAAAAGAATAAAAAGGCATATAGTACAAAAGTTGACCATAAAACTAACAATACATAAAAAATAAGAGTCACACGATTCTTATTTAGGAATATTCTTAGTATTACTACCAAATCCAAATCTTGATCTAAATGATGGGAAACACTCCTCTTTAAATACCCTTTGACTCTCCAGCCTGCTTCAGAAATAAAACAAAAACTGTTTATCTTATTATAAAAGGGAGGCAGGAAGTGAAGTCAGACATCCTGAACCAGAAGGATTCCTCGTTTCAGCACTGGAATCATCCACGGCCTTCATCGGCGCTACAGTGTCCCTGAGGTTAATGAGTTATTGGAGAAAGAGGAAATACTTGCAGAAAAGCATGAAGCAGTGATTGATGACAATGTAATAACCGTGTCACACAATACAGAGACGACCTCAGAGATATGCTGCTCTCGCTGGGCCGCAGCTATCTCATGACATTCGTTCGCTTAACGATGGCAAACAACGCCGGGTCTGTGATGGATAACGCCACAATATATCATGCAGGAGGCTAGGCACAGTACTGTAAACACCAAGTTCCCATCGAGTCCTGATGTTTGCCCCCTCATTTGTATTGAATTTATAATAAACAGTCACAATATGAAGTTGTTTGCTGAGAACGGATTCAGCAGCAGGACAAATAAGTGAAAGGATATCGTAACGAATGCACACCTCGGACAATCAGCAATCATTAAGTCTGATATCCTCCCATTGTTTTCACCTAATGGCCCTCCTGTTATGCTTTACATAACTCGTCTCCGAGGAGATGACTGTCGTAAAATAGCTAAGATAGTAAAAGAGGCAAACAGCCGCAACAACCCTCCCCTCCTACCCCCCGTCCCTTTGCGGCTCCCTCTGTCCTCCCTTTTGGCCTCACCCCCGTCACCCCACCAGAGCAGAAAAGTACAAAGTGTCCCTTGTGAAAGAGCACAGAGATCTGAGTGTTGCTGCTTTATATCATAGTATTCTCCCATTGTCACAGAGCAGCACACAGACACACACTGCTGTCCTGCCGGAGTGGTTCATTCAGCCCACTGACCTTCAGCGAGCCCTCAGGTCCTTGGCATGACGTACAAGCGGCACACTGTGCAGCGAGACCCTGTAAGCCCCAAATACGCAGCTCCGGCACGGTGACAAATCACAGCCGAGCGGTTCACACTGCAGCGGCTGCGCTGCCAGTTCACACACTATCACCCCATCGTAAATATCAAGTCTGTGTTTCGGTGTAGCCAGACATGAAGCCACGCGGTCAGGGGTCCATTAATGTTTGAGGGATGGATTTTAATAAACACGCATCTTTAACTCAAATATTCCACAACACGTTTTCAGAAGTGATCACCTAATTCATTTTACTTTTTTGGTATTTATAAGTAAAAACTTTCACATTTCCCAGCTAAGCAGTAAAACCCCAGCAGCCTGAAGAGCTCCTTCACTAAACTGATCTGAAAGCTGGCATTGGGTTTTGGTCAGTGATTCATGAAGTGGTGAGGAACCCCACTTGAAACAAGCGCTGCTGTTGTTTCATGCAGACCGGATGTGAAGAGAGGTATCTCTCTGGAGGTTTGACATTTGACACGTCACTTTTACAGCGTGATGAGATTACAGCCGTGACAGCGTGTACAGCTTGTTCCCACAAACTCCCAAAAAACTACATCATCCAAATGTTCTAGTTGATGATAAATATTTTTTAATCGTTTAGCTGCACACATACTTTAATGATTCACAATTTTTGTCTCTATTTTCAGGGGAAAAATGGTTAGTAGCTAATGTAATTGTTTTTAATGTTGGATCATGTATGTGAAAAAAGAGGATGAAGCAGTAATATAGCTGATGATTGCTCCAATAGACAAGAAGACAAGGTTTTCTAAACAGGCACTTCTTTTACAGAAAATTTGCTGTTTTAAAAGTAATTTTCTACTTGCTGAATTGTTTTATCTCTTCCAATTCAGCAGAAACTCTAAAAAATAAACAAACCACTGCACATCCCAAGTAAATTACTCAACGGTTTGTTTGCTTAAAATTAAGATTTAAAGTATTAAGATTTAAATTGTGATGAAAACTCAATATTCAAATGATTCAATTTTAGGCACTTTCTACATGGAGACTTTATCCAACAGGATGAAAATATTATTTATTAAAACTTAAGACTTTCAGAAGGAAATGTGGATGTTAGAAGAGGGAGAAGTACTTAGAGTGCCCAGAAAAGTTGCTTTGAAAAACACCTCAGAAATCAAAAGAATGTCAACGTTTCACCTAAAGAGTTTAGTTGTCAAGTGGTCCTTTGTGGCTCTTTTCATTTATAGTGAATTCACACCAGCCCAGTTTGGTCCACTTCAATCAAAACCTAGTTTGTTTCCCTGGAAAGTCTGATTCATTTGGGGAGGTGTGAATTTGTAACCAAATTCTGATGTGGCTCAAAAGAGCAAACAAAGCTAATACCTCCTAGGTCTCGATTTGGTTGAAGTGAATTGTTTGAATGCCAAGCAGAACAGAGTCTGCTCCAAAGCAGGAGGCGGACTTTAGAGCAGGGAATTCTGGGTAAATTCAACCATAATCAATGTAAGAGTCTAACGCCTGTGAGAGAAATGGCTTGTGGTCGTTTACCAAAGACAAAAGCAAAATCCTACAACCGCTGAAATCTGGTGCTATTCCATTTTTGTTTACATTTTGTGAAGAAGGAAGTTATACTCATGTTTTTATGTCATTTCCTTCAGTAGTTGTTTTTACAGCGCCACCACAGGTTAGGAGGGTAAACAGGTTTTTCAAAGGGTTTGTTTGACACTTTGCAGTTTCAAAATGAAGCAAATGTTGCATCTTTTGTCTCCAATAGAACCAAGTGTACTGGATTATCAGGTGCGAAACAACCCATGTGAGTGTTGGGAGATGAAAACCGTCCACCTGTAACAGTGTTATTTTGTTACACATGCATCTATGCGTCATGTAGGTTGATCTGGAGACCTGAATTTCTTAATTCACCTGGAAAGGCTTCTCAAATTTGCAGCTGACAAAGTAATTTGACATCTTTAAGGTTCATTTTTAATAACCAGAGCAACAGCAGAGAAATTAAACAGGTCGTACCTGTTTCCAGAGGAACTTGTCTTCCTGGTTCATCTGCCATGTGGTCACCACGTGAATGATGGACAGCACCGCTCCACTCAGCACCGCAGCCCTCATCCTGACGGGAAGCAGCGTGTAGATGATGTAGATGAAGAACACAGACCACCAGATTCCTTCTGAAGCACTCCTGGGCGCCACCATGAACACTCCGAACACTTGCACCAACAAAAGGACTCCAATCACCAGGTAACTGACCATCCACATGTAGTCCTGGTGGAAGCCGTTGCGGTTGCAAACCACCATGAGAGCCATGAAGAGAGCCATGGCCACGGAAAGGGCTGACGAGTAGGCCACGTCTGGAGCGGCGTGGACACAGTGGAAGGTCAGCATGATGCCGCACACGATCACAAGCACCCCCATGAGCATGGTCAAGGAGCTCTGGTTCAGCCTAAAGAAGTAACGCTGGTAAAGGCGTTCCAGTTTACAGGACTGGAATTTTTTTGACTGGAATACACGCAACACCCTGAGCCAGCAGTCTGCCGCCGTCACCACCCCTCCTGCCCCGTTGGGACTCTCGTCTCCCATGTCACCGCTTCCTCCATTGCATCCCCCTTTCCTGCCTTTCAATTCGCCATCCTCGAAGCCCAAGTCAACTGATTTCAGCCCCACCCCTTCCCCGGGAGCCCCTCCCCTCTTGCCGTAGTGATCCTCCTGCCATCCGCAGCGGACGCCAAAGTTGCCCCCGCCTCCGATAGCCCCGGCCACCCCTCCACGATGGTGCTGAGGGAGGGGGGCTCCGGAAGGGGGCTCCATAGCATCCGGGTCCCGCAGACAGCTCATGTAACGCGGGCTGCAGAGAGAAGAGCCTCCCTTCCGTTTGGACTTCTTGCCATTGCGTTCACCCCACGCAGTCTTGCGGTCATCCACTCGGGCAACTAGGAGACCACTGAACCAGGACATTCTGTTTGAGCAGACAAACAACAGTTAGCATTGACGCTACGTTGGACAACATGATGCCTTTCCCCTCCTTTGACTCCCTCTAGGTAGGGCTGGGCATTATGGCTTAAAATTTATCTGATTTTTTCCTGTTGGTTCCTATTTTAATCGATTTCACTTTCTATTTTACAAAAATAAAAAAAATACAAATGGCTGAAAATAATTTATAAAAGTGGGTTTCAATCAGGGTTTCCCCCTGTGTATTATAAGTGTATTATAAGCCTGGCGGGCCACCAGGCTTTGACTTGTGCCCCCACCAAGCTAAGCCTTGCTAGTTTACTTCTTATAGTTTTTTTTTTCTACACCGCTAACAATGATAGTTAAAGAGTTTTCTAGGTAAAATGGTTAAAGGCACAATGGCAACACAGTCTGGTCAGTGTGTGATCAGATAAGACGACTGAGTTCAGGTGTCTCTTTTACCAACCTACACACCAACAACCTCCGCAAATTAAGTCACAGATAAAAGATGTAAAAAATTTGGATCCCTTTAATTAGACTAAAACAAGTGAAGTTCCAAAAAAGTAAATTTATTTGACGTTTGTCTTTTTAAAAATGTAATAATTGGTGTTTAAGTATTGTCAGTAAGGTCAATAATTTCTTCCAATAATGCGTAACATTTTTTAACTCAAAAACACGCCCCTTACCGCCAGGCTTAACATGTTTTCTGGGGGAAACTTTGTCAGTCTTACATTCTGTGAGTTGAATGATGGATTACTAGGGTCAGCTATATGACAATGTTTAATTGCAAGAATACAGTCAAAAATATTAGCAGAATAATTGTACCAGAAAACAAATAACGTCTTGAAATTATGAGAAAATTTTCTTTCAATGAGAAAAAAAGCTTTGATAGAGTTATCAAAGTCTGATATGAGCAGCTTAGTTCAACAAATAAGCACAGTGGTTTGCAGGTAGTTTAGTTTAGTTTACATTTAGTGACAGCATTGCTGCCGCTATTCTTACAGACATCCACGTATCACTTCTTTATATCAATAAAACAATTTTTGCAAATTCCAAAAAAAAAAATACAGCCAACAAAAAGCAAACAAGAGAGACATGGAAAAATACATGTGGTATTAGGTTAAACACAATTAAATCTAGTGTAACATATTTAGTTCACAACCAGAAACCTACATTGTTTATACTAAAATATATGTCCTTTAAATGTTTTTACTATTGTTAAATATGACTAGTAATGCTAGTAATAAAAATTTGATGCTGATGTGTTAAAAGATTAACTATTTCTAATAAGTTTTAAATGTTATGAGTAAAACTTAAACCAATGTATTATTTCACAAGATGCTCAATGATGCTCATGTAATTTTTTGTCATTTTTCATGCTGGACTACTTTATTCTTATGATATTACAACTTATTTCTCCTAATTAATAAAAAAGAAAATCCGTCATAGAGTTGAATTCAAAGTGAAAGTAAATAAAAGCTGCAAAACACGATTGTCAAACAAGATGGCAGCTCTGGAAGTGCTGACTGTGGAAACCCATGGTAAAAAAATGATGCAGATTTTCTAGAAATGAATACTTTGAAATCCAAAAATTCAATTAATCGATCAAAATCAATTTACCGCCCAGCCCTACCTGTAGGAGCTGTTTGTTTACCTGTCAGGGTTCTGGTACATGTTCCAGCCCTTTCCCTTACGACCGGTTCACTCATTTATCCCCCTGGAAGAAATTTTGACGAAGAGAGGAGAGGTTTGCAGGCGCCGTGTTGCACGGCCGGAGGCTGGGAGTAAACAGCGGGCCGACTGACACACCAAACTCCAGATGGTGGTGCCACACCCAGCAAGCAGAGCCTAATTTAAATAAGACTCGAGTGCCAGGCCTATCTCCACGGCTTCTGCTGGCTCTGGAGGGAAGAAAGTCAAACAAACAGAAGAGCGACAAGTTGATAAATAGACATGAAATCATGTTTTAACAATAAATTAACATATAAGAGGTAACATCAGGATCTGAAAATTCAAGCAGATGTTTACGGGGGGCGGTAGCCCTCTTGAGTCCTGGTACACAATATATTTCTAAAATAGCAAATAAATCAAAACTGCATTTAATTGTCATGCATAAACTACACAAATTCCCATAGATTGCATTTTCTACCTTTGTGGTAGCAAACTGTAAGACAGTTTTATTGGCGAACAGCCTCCAAACTTTAGCAGCAAAGCAGAAGCTACAAAGTTGTTTTATTTTTCCACATCCTATTTGTGGGCATAAGTTCATACTTTTTGACTCCAGCATGCCCCATTCTCTGATGTAACCTCTCTAAAAAAAGCATTTTGGAGTCAGCCAGGACAAAAAAGAACAGATGGACGACCCGAAGCCCTGTTTATGATCTCAATCAATGATAAACAGACAAGTAAAAACATCCAGAGAAAAGCTGCCAGACAGCAGGACATTGTCAAAACCATAATGTTTTATTCAAAGTGACAGACTCTGCAGGCCTGTGGGCCGAAATAAAAAGTACAAATAGAAACATCCAGAAAGTCAGGATGTCAAGGTTTCATCCACATCAGAGGTTACAGCAGAGGATTTTGGCACTATGGATTACGTGTTATAATAATATTATTCTAAAAATATGCATCGCACTTCATGTTGGAGGTTATTCTGAAGCTGAGGTGTTGGATAAAGAACAAGAAGGATGGGTAGATGGATTAGAGCTTTGTGTGCAGTAATGTGTGTGTCTGCTCTGTTGAGATGAACCAGAAACCAAAGCTCTAAACCAGTGGTGCCCAAAGTCGGTCCTGGAGGGTCGGCCTCCTGCATGTTTTAGTTTTCTCCCTGGTTTAACGCACCTGGATCAAATGATGGCTCATTAAAAGGCCTATGAAGAACACTGACATGCAGAAAAGGTCGTTACTACCACCAGGGAGAGAACTAAAACGTGCAGGATGCCGGCCCTCCAGGACCGACTTTGGGCACCCCTGCTCTAAACCATGTGTCAAACTCTGGTCCGTGGGCCAGTGTGGAAAGAATCCCCGAGAAGAGGAATGCAAGGACGGACAGATGGATGGACCCAGATATTCATGCATTTCTCGTACAACTGATCAAGCAGACGTTAATGACTCTGTCTAGTGAGTGTAGCTCTGATCTGTTGAACAGAAATAAACCCCTAAAGGTGCGTTTTTGGTGTTCTGATGACACCAGGGGCGGGAAACATGGACGTAGAATTTAATCAAGATATTTTGCGTTTGTGTTACACCAATCCACTTTTTTCACTTCCGATCCCGTTACAGACGTCTGAGGTTTAACATTGATACTGAATTGACTTAATCTGTTTCTCTTTTTAAAAAACAAACATAAATGTGATGAAGTACAAATTTATTTGAAAACTGCACCTGTACAGAACATTTAAATATACTAGTAGCTTCACAAGCTAGTATATTCAAACATGTAGAAACAACACAACTTTAATTTGATCAGTCAGTGGAGGTAGCAATATAGCACCACTGTAAAATAAACAATAAAGAAACTGAGAAAAACAATAGACCAAACATGTAAAATTAAACAGCAACAAACCTTTTAAATTGATTAGAAAATAAGGCAGGACGTCACTCAGAGCACAGAGCATAGCATTAGACTGAATAGATCTGCCCTTATTCTATATCTAGAATTATTTTCAATATGAGGATCGATACAAATATTAGTATCGGATGTGTGCATTTTTAATTGTGATACAAATAAAATGACGATAAGATCTTTTTATGTAACAATATGGCTGTGACTGAGAGGCACAAATATTACTCTTAACAACGTATCAAGCTTTTCCAGGACTTCACTTACTTAAAGAAACATGATTTACATTCCTAGACTGTGCACAAACACTTAATTTAATCCTATTTTTTAATTTACTGAAGAAAAAACTGTGGAGAAAATAGCAAAACAATAACATTTTAGTCAAATTTATTTCCTTCAACCAAAATTTATCTAGAACTTTTTCACAATAAATGATATGTTAAATGCCCATATATGCCCAAATATCTGACACCAAGATAATAGCAACAGATCTTTCCAGTCCTTTTACTTTAAGAGATCTATTTTTCCGGCACGCCCCACAAATGCTCAACTGGATGGAAGAAATCTGTGAAAATTGGAGTTCAGGTCAACATTCACATGTTGTGTTTCTCAAATAATTTTTGCTCTGTATTGCAAAAGGACTCCACAGCCATCGGTGACACCGATTCCATGACAGGATGTAGATATTCTGCAACAATGCCTTGGTAGGTGTTTATGTGTCAAAGCAAAATCCAAACTGCTGGTGGGACTCAAGGCTTCCCAGGAGGATGTTGTGCAAATCCTCACAGTGTCTATCAGCGGCCAGGCTACCTTCCTGTGCAATTCTGCTTGATTCAAATCTCTCTTACAGCACTACCTGGGATTTCTCCCATTCACTGGGATTTCTCCGGTTTAATTTCAACCGGGTCAATTCGGGAACACAAGGGCAATCTGAGAAACAATGATGTCAATTTTCTGCGCTGTTTTAGGATTGTAGTTTGCCTGTGGTTTTAACAAAGCATCAGAGGAAGTGAACAAAATCTGTGTTGGCTACACTCCCAAATATTAAATTAACATCTTGTTCAGGTCAGTGCTTCTCTCCTCGCAGTGGACGATGGCTGTTTACAGCGCAACTTCCGGTAAGCTTCATAGCGTCGACCTGGCGCATTACACACTTCAAATGTTATTTATTGGGAAAGATGTAAAACTTAAAAACAGTGATGCATTCGGTATTGTGTCATCTTTTAATAAGAATCAGCATCAACGTCTTTGACAATCTCAGCTATAGCATTTCATCCGTTGTGTCGAGTCCAGTGGGTCTGCTTTCCTTGCCTACTTCAGCAATTTATATTTCAGTCTTTATTTTAACTTTGGTGTAACAAGCAATTACAACCTGGGTAATATTCTGATGACCATAGTGCTACAAATAACCCATAATTTCACTTTCTTTCCATCATAACAATAGAAAAGAAACCCCAAACCTTGCTCTCCCCAAACCTAAGTTTGTTGAATTTATACCAGGTCAACTGGTCAAATGTATCATCAGCATGCAAAGCTTTACTGAATTGCACTTCAGATGCATTACCTAGTAAATACTGCGTTCAGAAACTCTTTGGCTCAGATTTGATATTGACCATGCAGACCAGTTTTCAAGATCCAGTCCTTGAGATTCATTTAAATCTTTACGGGTGTCATTTCTTCCTGCAACACCTCAACTTTAAGAACAAAATGTTCGCCTGCTGATGTCCTGATAAATAGATACTAATCAGCGTGTTCATTTCACATGCCAGTGGTCATAATGTCATGCCTGATCAGTGTGGGTCATAATAGAAATGCACTGTGCGGATTTCTGATTGGATCATGAAAAGGCCACATATGGTGGATCTTCCCAGGCCACCAGTCCACCAGATCCTCGGCTGCAGAGAGACGGAGATTCGCTGCCTCGTTGCAGAGAAAACAACTTCTTCTCGCCGTATTTCGCTTTCTTTCGTCCAGCACCCCTCCTCCTCCTTTCGCTGGATCGACAAGATTCAAGGGGAACCAGTACCTCCCCTCCCCGCCCCTCCTCTTCGCTCTCTTCCCACCTCTACCTCCCCGTCTGCGTCCGTCGCTCCCCCCGCACAAGGTCGACCAGCTCATACCCATTTGCCAGCCTCGCGTCGCGGCTCTGCCAGTCGCTTGCTTGGTGCCTGGCTCAGCTCTCCATCCCCTCCCCCCTTCCCCCTGCTAAAGGAGAGCAGTGGGAAAACGAGAGAGGCAGTGGAGGGTTGGGTAGGTGGGTGACCATTGCTCTAAGGGGGCATTTTCAACCGGACGCTGGCCGCAAACAGCGCGCACTGACTCATTCATTTCGCGCGTGCACCCCTCTGTCCCCAGGTCACTTCTCACCCAGATGATGCAGATGCAAAATCCTTTCAAGAAAATTAAAAACTGCTTAATTTAATTTTTATTCTGGTTTTCAGTCCCTGCATCTGCTGCGGCTCTAGTGTCTGGATGCCGTGCACACACAGGCAAGGCCATGTGTGTGTTGGCGTGCGTGTGTGAAAGAGAGAGAAAGAGAGAGAGAGGGCCCGCATTCAAACAGCGTAGGATTCCTGTTACATAACACCGTGGCCTATGTGACAACCACAGCGGGGACCAGAAAAACCATTCCCGAGTCAGGACACAAACACGCCTCTGTCAGTCAGAGATGCACGCATTGTGTGTTAGCTGCAGTCAGTGTCCTTCAGTCTGCAGCAACGCGATGCACTCCCAGGATTAAGTGCACCGACAAAACATGAAGTACACGGGAAATAAACAAGTTGTTATAATGCTGCACATTCCTCAGCATCAGCCAGAAGATGGAGGAACAAGCATGCTCAAAAAACTAAATAAAATAAAAAAAATTGCAACCCATTTTGGGACGCTCTGGTTTGAAGTTGTCATAGAGAGAATTGCCTGTTTTAACACCCTCCGGAGCCGTCAGCTGCACCAAGAAGCGCAAACGCACAGCGATGCGTCTCATCCTCCTCTACCTTCCCCGCAAACACAAGCGCAGAGATGTTGTTGCTGTCCGCCAGTGGGGAACATGTACTGACCGTGAATCCTTTTGCCACCGCCACTAATGTGAAAGCGGAGGCCTCGCAGGGTCTGTCGCCAGCTATGTCATTCTCTCCGGCACAAATGAAGCGCTCGGCGGAGAGGTGGCGGACGCGCACACGGCCCAGAGAGAAATAGCGTATGGCGCGTTTGTAAGACATATATGGGGTTTATTTCGGCCTGCAGCGTGCGGCAGTAATTCCAGAGAAGGGAGAGAGAGGGAAATAAAACGACAAAAACGGACTCACTGTGATCATCTTCTGTTTCTATTCCCGGACACGACTGCAGCTGACAATCCGATTCTCCGCGCTGGTCGGTCGGAGCGGCCAGGGTGGAGGAGCATTTGTAGCCAGGCTGGTCAAGGATGGCTCGGTTAAATTGGTCACCCTGTGGAGGATCTTCTCCTGTCGTATTCTCGCTCCACACTCACTTGCCTCTCCTCCCCCTGACCCTCTCGGCTTCAAGCACCACTGTCAAGGCGGAGAAAACGCAAACTCTGCACATCCGATAATGCCTTTCAAAATAAAACACTCATACCCGTGATTAACACATTCACAGCCTCGTTATAATCATGGTCTGACTCATTCTATTGTGCTTATTTACTTTTAGAATGATTTATAACTCACGTTTATTTCTGCAACAAGGCCATCAAAGTGCTTAAAAACATCATAAAGATATCTTATAGTCAACAATTGTGAAAACTAGAAACAGATGACACTTTTTGTCAAGTGCCATCATTAAAATCATCAACACACATCAAATGTGTTGCTCATTATTCCATTTATTATCTTTCAAAATAACACCACCTGTTTGATACCATCTGTCAACTATTCTAGGGCAGGGGTGGGCACTCCTGGAGGCCCGGTGTCCTGCAACTCTTAGATGTTTCCCTGATCCAACACACCTGAATCCAACAGCTGAATCACCTTCCAAGTGCAGTCAGGTTCTCCAGAGTCCTGCTAATGACCTCATTATTTGACTCAGGTGTGTTGAAGTAGAGACACATCTAAAAGTTGCAGGACACTGGCCCTCAAGGACCAGGAGTGCCCACCCCTGTTCTAGGGGGTTTATCACCAATCAGCGGTCCCAGTTTGTCTCAAAGTTCATGCCGCTTATCTAGAGGAACTGAACCTCCATCAACATCGCAGGATTCATCATGGCTAATAAGCTGCGGTCAGAGAGATCTCTGGAAAATAATAGGAAATCATGGTCAAGTGTTGGCTGCAGGAAACCTCATGTCCATTTGAATGAAACTGTGGTCGATGGAAACTACCTGGTTCGTCTGCACGAAGGTAACTGGTGGTAAAATCCTATTTTTTTTCATAGTGACACTTTTTGATAGTTTAATCAAAGATCAATAAGTGATGGTAGTATGTAAATTAAAATTCCAACGGTAGCTCAATGGCAGCATAAAAACATGTGCTGCAGTAACTGCGATATTTCCGTCTAAGCACTTTTTAAAACTACCAGTATGTTTATTTTTAAGCATTTACTCACCAGTTTTGTACGTACTAAATGTGTCCAACAAGTTTCACTCTCAGATCCAATGAGATTTTGTGCCTCTCATTCTTCATCTGGCCAAGAAAAACTTTGGCTTAAATTTTGATTTCTCTGTTATTTTTTGCAAATAACTTTACAGACCTGATGTAGGTTAAGATGGAGAATTTTCTTGCCTGTCCTCTTTACTTTATTGTTTGCTTATAAGACAAACACTGACTCAAAAAATGTATTACTCAAAATAAATTCCCCTACCTCTGCCGTTATAACGCTGTTTGTAGGAGGTTTGATCCGCATGGGGTGAAGCCAGCATCATGTCAAAAATACAATTTTTTTAACTCGTATCAAGTTAGTTACAAAGGTTGATGTTTTACATTTGATTTGATATTTTACTCTGTGTAGTTCTTTGGCTAATAGTTTTTTATATAAAAATATTCAGCATAAATAAATTTTGACTTAATCTTTGTTGCTTATAAATGTGAAGCGCCTGCTCTTTAAAAGGTTTCTGCAGGACCCTGCTAATAGTTTTATTGAGACTCCGAAAAATTTAGTTTTCATTCATTCATCCATATTTACAGGTATTAAGACCCAAAATGCCCAAATTGACATGAAGTAGGCAGAGCCCAATGTAAAAAATATTACAAAAGGAGTTTATATTTAAATATAAAACATTAATGTAAACAAACACAAAGTGCACAAAATAAAGAATAATTAAATCCAATCTAGCCTTGAATGTTGTGAGTGCTATTATTATAAGTTTTTAAAAAATCCCTTCAGTAAATTTACAAACATTTTTCTACTCCAATACAAATTTTAAAAAAGTATGATGCTAAAATCACCAAGATAACATGATAAAAACCATGATGAAATCTCACCAATGTGAGCCAGAAGTCAGTCAGAAAAATACGTAAAACTGCAAGAAAGACGTTGAAAACTATATTTACACAGTTTACACTCCTCTGATAGTTTGTTTCTCTTTTCCTCAGTTTTTAAATTTCCCTACCCCGTTTGCTTTGCTTTCGTTGCTATATATATATATATTTTTTTTTATTATTATTATTATTATTATTATTTTTATTTATTTATTTTTTTTTTTTGAAACCGGGTTCAGTTCCGGTGTGTCGGTCTCTGATTTCGGCTGTTTTGACGCAGCTCGGTTCGGCCCAGGCGCGCTGCTGCTGCTAGTCTCACCACTCATTCCCACTCGGTACTCCCTCTAGAGGCGGGAAGCGATGCCCCAGCTGAGAGTCCAGCAAGATCCACAATGAAAAGCTTGCATTCAGTGATCAGATGATGTCTGTTATTTTAACCACATCTGTGATAAACTTGACCCTTTTCTATCGTCTTCGCGAAGATTTAGGCCTGATTTTACTGGAAAGTAAGTTTCAGATTTTTCTCCAATAAAAGTCGGTACAACGTGAGCGATTTCATCATGGTACACATAAATATGTGAATGCATTATTTATTTATGACATACTGATGTATTCTGTAAAATCTTTGTTAAATATGGGCACATTTTATATAAAAGTACTCAGTAATATCTTCCAGTTTGCAATTTTACTAAACAGCAATATGTAAGAAACTGCTTAACAAGTCCTATAATTAAAACATTTAATATCTAAAATGTTTAAAAGTACAATAACATCATTACTGTTCAGTGGAATGGATGGACTAAGGATTTATTGTATTGTAATGGATATTGAAATGTTATTTTGGCTATTTTTTTAAATGTCTTATTTATTGTTAAAATGTCAGATTTAAACCAGATTAATTGTAATTTTTCCCAAAAATATTTTGATTAATCATTTCAGCTATCATCATAATTATCAAATATCAAAGTAACAATATTTTGATATTTGTACTACTTTTATAAATACTTATATTGTGATATTTTATTATAAAAGATCAATATCATATAAAATTAAATCAAGCAATCATGCTGAATGAAGCAATCATGCATGTAAATGCTATAACTCAATAGACAGTTGCTACTGCACCCATACTTTTACTGGTACAGTCTATTTTATTCATTTATAATTTTCTGTACTGATACTGCAAATATTTTTACTGCTGCAGTTCCACAAACATCCCACAATTACTTCCTTGCATCCTCCTGCCACTAATTGTGCATTTTACAGAATCAACTGAGCAAAAAAATTGCACAAAATGTAAATAAATGAATAAAATAGAAAATGTTTATCTAATAGAAAGTGAATACATTAGCAATAAAGACATTACATGCACTGACTGAAAGTGTTTTAGCGATGTAAACTCATGCAAAAGATATTTTGGCTGTTATTCATTTAATATTTTATCTTTTTCTTGCTTTTTTGTTTTGTTACATCACAACATATTTAAGTGCATAAACCTCCAGCTTGTTCTCTAGATGTTGCCTACAATAACATTGTTTTCCTTTTTTTGGGGGGGGGATAGAATGCATTTCATGATATTTTACAATCCATGTGTTGATGGGGCGTTTACCAACAGCACATCAAAGATTGAGGATCATACTAACAAAAACAGCAACGCAAGAAACTTAATACCCCATTTGACCTCATTGGGGCAAATTTTATTGCATGTGTGTTAACAACACATGCAATAAGATTTGCATGTGTTGGTTGGGCTTCTCTATATTCTATATAGATATAGGCTTCTCTATACCGTGAAGTACAGATAAAACGGGACATTTTCAAGAAATCGTTAGAGGAGCCGTTTTAACGCTGATGGAGGGAAATGCTGCTGTTTTCTTGCTGACTGGCGTTACACGAACAACCAGCAGGGGTCGCAGTCGCGCCTCGATCTCAGTGACAGAAATATCGCGTTTGAAATAAATGCAAACTTTACATTTGTAAGTCATATTCTTGCAGTTAATTAGGGGAAAACTTTACAATTTAACAATGCAGTATTATTTAGTTATATTTTCTAAGTTAATCCAACTAGAGTTTCACTTGTTTCCCCAAATGTTCTTAGTTGCTAAGACATATGGAAAGCCTTTTGTAGGTAAAAGTGCCATGCAGTCGTATTTGTACCACTTTATCACAAGATTTAATGTGTTTTATTAGGATTTTAAATCAGTTAAATAACTACCTTTCACTGCAATTAAAGCTGCAAATTTCTGGGAGCCTCTACTAGCTTTGCACTTCCAGGTTGAAATTACAAAATACTTCAAACACAGTCAGATTGGATGGGTGGCATTTGTGAACAGAGATTTTCTGTTCATTCCCCATTCCCTAAGCCCATTTTCTTAAATGGGCTTAGGGAATGGTAAGTTCAGGATAATGTGCACTGCTAGTTTCTTCCACTGCACCTATACAGTAATGCACATAAGGAAAAAATCTTTGCTTTAGTTTCATTTGACTGGAACAGTTTCTTCCACGTTTGCTCTGCCTGACATTTGGTAAACTCCAAACATGGTTTTGTATGACCGTCTTTCAATGGTTACTTTCTTCTTTTCGTTGCTAAATTTGTGGAGTGCACAAGTAGAAGTTGTTGCGTGGACGGATCTATGCAGCTTCTCCAGAGTTACTGGCTCCTTATTTTACTGCTGCTCTTTTTGTCTGGTCATTTTCTGACAACCAGAGCTTTGTGAGTTTGTTTTTTAACAAACTCCAACCTTAGATTTCTCCACAACTTTCTGCCTGGCCTGCCATGTTTCCACTGTGCAGTGAAAACAATAACCCAAATCATATTTCTTACCTGAGCAGAACTCTGAAGGGATGATCCAAAACATATAAAATCTTTACTCTACAAAATCTGGTATGGGGAAAAAAAAAGACAAGCGTATTGAAAAAGAAACAACATGTTGTCACAGTTGAATTCTTGGAAACTGATGGTTTAGTTTCTAAGGATTATGTCATTTAGTGTCAGATACGATAAAGCTGTTTACAGAAGCTGTCAGGTGATAAAACTGGAAGCTCTGAACAAACAGATATGGGCCGGTTACAGTAGACAAGGCAAACTTAGGTCAACAAACATGCCTGAGTATCAAAAGTTGAGTTTTGTTTTTGCATCAAAACCACATGATCATATTTTCTGGTCATTATTGTGACTTTTTTATGGCCACTATGTATCAAGTAATCGAAGATAAGAGTTTGATGCAGGAAGACGACTTAAAATAGTTTTGCCACTTTGACTGCCTTTATGTTTGCTTGTGAATTCGTAAAACATGCTTTTAGGAAAATATAAATTGGATCCGGCTCCTTTATAATGTTCAGTTGTGGATTGATGCTTTGGGTTTTTCATTTTCTGATCAACGAGCTGCTGAGAGTCAAAGAAAGAGAGAAACAAAAACAGTTCAGGAAACAGCAGAAATACTTTTGATTGCAAAATATTTGTATAGTGAGAATAAAAACCTCAAAAAAAAAAAAAAAAAGATTTTCTCATATAAATCCTTCTGACCGGATGATGCCTGCGGTGTATTTCTGGAGAAAAACTTGAAACAGTGTTGGAAGTAACAGACTACATGAACCTATCAGCTAACATTCACTGAAAAACAAGCAAGTAGAGCTCCAATTTAAAGGAGTTTAGTTGAAATTAAGTTTTTGAATCTAAATTTATTTACATTTGTGTAAAATGACAACTTAATGAACTTAATATATTTACTTGGATTAACATAATTTGATTACTTGTAGAAAATTAACTACATTTTTAAAACAGCTGGTTACCATGGAGACTGTATGATGCAGCTTGACTGAACTAACATGATGCAAAATGAAATGTATAGTCCCATAAAAGTTCAAAATCTCAAGTCAAATAAAACAAATATTCTTTCGGTGCTATTTCTCCACTGCAATGTAATGTTTTATGTTCCGTTATGTTTTTATTATGTAAAGTCATTTTCGACTACGGCTGCAATTTATTTTTTTGCTGAAATACTGTATTGATAAACTTGGCTTGACTCAACACGCCTGAGTCAAGTCAAATCGTGTTTGTTTGTTTGTACAGAATATTTCAGCAAAGTTCAAAGTGCTCTAGATGATAAAAACAGAACTCAGAAACCCATTATGAAACAACCAGTCAACATTTTGTCCATTTTGAAGGCTGAGTTTTATTTCCATAAGCAAATCAAACTACTCGACTGTACGAGGGGTTTCTATGACAGATATGTAAATAGTGATCCCGTGTTGTGCTGCCATGAATTGGTGTTTTTTGTGTTTGTGCAGCCGGACACCCCCAGCAGGACCGAACACTTAGTATGGACCCGAGGACGCTGAAGTTGGCATCAGAATCGTCACTTCCGATTTTGCTGGATCATCAGTAAAGGGACATTTCACCACTTTTTAGGAATTTCATCTACATTTGATCGGGTTCAGTTTCGAGTTAGAGTGATAGTTTTTAATCAAAGTATGACAAGCAATTTGAAACGTCTTCCGAAGAGGCATCAATGAGACACTTGAGCTCAGACATCGACCAACATTTTTACAAGATTGAACAATCTATATTTTTGGGAAATGGCAAACAAAATCAAAGTAGCTTAATCGCAAATTACTCAAAAAGAAAACTCCTTGTATTATTGTTATGGTTTTGATGTCAGAATTAAGTCCAGATGTTGCTTGTAAAGGTGGTAAAAGTTGCCATCTTCAGTAGCTTTATTTTTCAAATAAATGTTTATTCCTGTATCACGTGTGCTCAATTATGAAAAAAGGATGGAAATGTACTGTAAAACAGCATTGTAAAAAAGACAATCCAGATTATTCCAGCAAAACCTTTATAAAACAGTCTTCAAGCTGCCAGAAAATCCATATTTAATTTTTTATATCTTCATCAATAGAAAGAAACGTTGCGCAAATAACATACAACATGAGGAAGATAAACTGTTTTGGGTGAACTAAATTTGACTTGAGTTTAAATTAAATAAATTGTGGTCCTTTTCATCTCTTTTCGGACTGAATTCATGTTATTCTTTACTTCTTATGTTTGTAATATTTGAGATAGTAAGGAATGGATCCGCATGTTCGGGAATACAGATTATAACAGATTACCTAAATAATCTGTCAGAATCAACCCATGTTTCAATCGTAACCGGGTTTCAAGCACAAAATTCCACAACAGTTTTAAAACTGCTCTCTTTTGAGTTTTATTAACGAAGTTAATGCTTCACAAATCCCAAACAATATATTCTTAAAGATCTCATTAGGCATTACAGACTCGTTCAGTTCATGTTTCTAATCTTGTAAGAGGCGCTGAGTCCTAAAAAAAACAGCGAAAAGGTTCCGAATCGGACACCAACTTCAGCGACGCACGGACCTGTTAGGACCGACGCCTCGGCGTTGAAGGTTTAATTTAGCTCCGATGTCTCTCCTGCTCGCTGCAGTCTCTCTACCCTCCGATGTAACGATTGTTTTTACTCTATCATAGAGAGGGAAATAGTTTGTTTCCCCTAGCTTTGCATGAATGTTACGGGTCGCTTCTTCCTTCCTTCCAGTGTTTTTTTCCCCTTCTCCTTCCTGCATATAGATGTATTTGGTGCGTCTTGTTTCCTCCTCCAGTAACGCATGTCTGTGTGCCGCCCGCTTCCCTGCGCTCTCAATAGATGGTGCAAGTCAAAATGTCCAAATCGCCCGTAGACCCTCTGTCTGCTGTGGAAACCGGCTCCCAGTCGCATTATTTCCAGGTAAACCCACTCACTCACTGCAGCTCCGTCCTCTCCGGGCAGGTTGCTGGTAGAGACCGTGTCAGATGCTACTTGTTGTTCCGTTTGAGGCGCCGTGGTTTGGCAGTCTTGTACTTCTTTCCTCCCCTCATCTTTCAGTAAAACCGCAGATTTTGTTTTATTTTATTTTATTTTTTCACCTGAGCCACAGCATCAGGCTCAGACATGGAGGCTTTAATCCACCCACACATTGAAAAAATACAATAAAAAATGATCAGACCTGCTGCTTTTTGGTCCAAACTCACACACCAGGCCTTTCCTTCATATTGATCTTTTATTATTTATTTCTGTGCGGGGTTTTTTTTTTTCCCCTCCTATAGCCACGCATCGTCTACAGTCACGCAGAAAAGCACAGCAGCAACATGACGGGATTGCAGCTTTTTGAATCAGGTCGTGGCTCCAGCTGCAACCTGTAGCCTGAAACCAGAGGCGCTTCATGTAATACTCGGAGGGGGTAAAAAAAAAAACCTCTGCGTCTTCGCGACGACAAAATCTGAAATATGTTTTATTTACATTAATTAATGTTCATATTTAGGCGAAGTACAGCTGGAAATATACATGGTTAAAACTTAACCGATGAGAAAGACTCAAAAATAACCACAAACCCTGCAAGAAAAGGTGTGTGTTACAGACTGTCACAGCGCCTTCCAGGCCGCCCTAAGATTTTATAGGGCCCAGAGCAGAATCTGATATTCGGGCTCAGTTTGGCATTCAGATTTATTTGAAAACTGTCACATTGTGTCCAACATGCAGCAGCAGCAGCTATACAAAGTCTAAATTTCATGTAGAAATGATTAAATAAGAACCAGCTGCGGGGTATCGGAGTTAAATGGCTGCTTAAAGTTCCCCCACCACCAGGGGGCCCCAGAGCACCAAGCTAGCATGATGTAATTTAAATATACATTTAAAATTACAGCAATGTCCATGTTATATTTATAGTTTAGACAAAGAGTAGGTTAATTTCTTCCCGCTGTTGCCACTTTTGGGAAAATATAAAATATTAAACTTGTTTACTGTAAATTTAGTGTTTATCAGGTGATGTTGGTTTCAACTAATTAAAATGACACATTTAAATACCACAAAACACTGGTATGATGTAAGCTAATCACAAAAGATGCTAATGATAGCAGGTGTGTTAGGAATGATGAAGCATCTTGTTGTTGGTTTGGGGGGCCCCAAATAAAAATCTGCTTAGGGCCCCAAGAAAGGCTTGGGCCGGCCCTGAGGGAAATGATATTATTACTCCGTTTCTTTTGAGAGTCTGCAGCAGGAAAATGATTATTTTGGGACAGTATTTTTAAAAATATTGTTTCTTATTTTAAACTTTAGAATAAACGGTTCTTCTGGTAATATTCAACTGAAGTTTTGTCCTTTTGGTCTTTTAGAGTAATTCAGACCAAAAAATATTGTAATTCATTGACATCATTTTATTTTGAATGCAATTCACAAACTGTAGAAATTATAGGATTCAACTAAATTGTGTAATTTTCAGTATCCTATGAAAAATGTAGTGTTTTATTTTTAATCTTCAGGCAGATTAGTTGGTTTATTTCTTATTTTTCATTACTTTTTGCAACTTCTGGCCAGTTTTGCTTTTACATCCTTTCACATTCAACTGTATTTATTATTTGTTGTCGCATTTCTGGTCTTTTGTATTGTTACGTATCTCTTCAAATTAACTTTAGCAAGAAACTGAATAATTTTTCATCCAATTATTGCTTTTTTTAGTCTATCACAAGTGTTAATTTAGACATTTTATCTATTGATCTTTCTATTTATTTTATGCAAAACATAATAAATGTATTGTTAATAAAGAAAATTCCCAGCACTATGGTGCAGTAAAGTCCTTATATAATGAATATGGTGGTTATTTTTTTAGGAATGACTCAAATGAAACGCACATCTGTATGATTAATATGCTGAAAGTTTATTTCTTCTTCTCTACACAGATGCCCAGGAAGTTGCCTAAACGTAAGAGTCGCTTCAAACGCTCAGATGGCAGCACGTCCTCAGACACGACATCCAGCTTCATCAAACGACAGGTAAAAGTTTCCTGAATTATTAAGAGCAGAGTGAAGGAAATTGTCCCAGTAAAACCAGCAGAGTGTGTGTGTACGTCTAATTTTTATTTCTAATGTAACGGCAATGAGTTTTAATGGTCTGGATGTGAAATGTCTGCTGTTGCAGGTGTTGTTTGTGGCCAGTAGAGGGCAGCAAAAAGCTTGAACATTCAGGAATGTTGCTCTGAAATCCCAACGCAGCCCAGAATTTTTTAATTACTAATTTCAGGTCAGACACTTTTAGAAAACTAATTTGGTGCTTTTGTGTTATTTAAGATTTCTGCTGTGATTAAAATAACATTCAGGCTGAAACTTTGCTTTGGAAGAAATATTTGTTCACATCTCGCTTTAGAACGCATGCCAAACTCGAGGCCAGTGGGCCAAATCCGGCCCACTGCAGGGTTTTATGTGGCCCTACAGATTCTAGACTAAACCCTAAGTAAGCTTAGATATTATATCATCAATCTAATGAATGCCATTTTTATCTGTTCACTGCCAGATTGTATCAATCAGTCCCCCCCCAGTTTCTTGAGAAATGTTGTGGAAATTCACAAAAAATCAACAAACCTCTGCACTTTTTTGCACTAATAATTGGAAGTTTACTGCAGATTTTTCTCAAAAATTCTCAAAACTTTTATACTTGTACTAAACAGCTGCTTCCATCTTCATTGATGTCAGATTATAGTCCATGATCTATACAACGAGTAATAAAAATCACGTTTACTGTAATAAATAACCACAAATATTGTAAATATTTCCAAATTTGTTTGATTTTTATAGCCAAAAAAATCACAAAAAGAGTCACAAAATCCTGGAGGGCCTGAAAATATGTTCAGTAATATTTAATGTCAAGAATTCATTGATATTTTAACAGGTTTTATTGATGCATTTGACCCAACCGGCCCATTAAGAACATTCATGATTTTGATTTGGCCCAAAACGAAAATGAGTTTGACACTCCTGGATTAGAAGAAGAATTTGACTTGATCTGACCTTTTTAAACAAATTAAACTGCTTTCAGAGTCCATCAAAGATCTGATATTGGAGTCCAGTCGTTTAATGTTGCAAAGTGATAAAGTGCAACCTAAATCATCGCAGTCTACTTTCCTCAATGTGTGAGAGAGGACAAGTTGCATTCAGTGAAAGAATCTAGTGGCTAATGCAAGAAATAGTCTTCTGCCAGATGGTATTTTAATAAGAAAACTGTACACTGAATGAGTATTGGAAGCTCAAATATTCTTTTTGTTTTACCTTTCTTGGTCTATTGAGACTTAAGTAATTTACTCAAAACGTGATCTGTTGCATTTAGTTTCTTTTAACTTCTTCCTTCAGCCGCAGCTCATTTTTGTCAGACTTCGGTCCTTTTTCAGACCAGGGTTCTTGTTTTTTCCTAGCAATGATCCTAACTATTTAAAATTTCCCAGCAGTAGTGCTATTAAAAATCTCTGAATGTAGAGACAACTAGGAATTATGTTCTCATTGGTGTCTTCTAAAAATATAAATAGTTTTAGTCCTTGCAGTCAAAACATTTAAGATATTTTCTTATGTTCTTCAATGCTGTCTCTTAATAAAAACAATTTTTTTCACGTTAAAACCAGAAAGTTTTGCGTATTCTACTGAGGTTCATTCTGTTGACAAAAACAAAGCAGTGGATAATTTTGAGATGAAAGAAAATGTTTAACAAATAAAACTGTGAAAAGTATGATGTACAAATATATTCAGCCCCATTTACTCTAAAATCTCTATGAAATAAAATAAAAGTATAAGCAGAGTTTAACTGTGTCAAGTTTGGACACGTCAGAGACAATTTGTCAAGAGTTTTAGCACAAGTTTATATCATAAAGTATATTCCAAACTTTGAAATGTTGTTTGTGTATTCAATCTGTCGCCTCTGTCCACAAGAGTTTGATGAATTCAGTTGTCTAGTTGGTCTGAAACATCCATAAACTGTTGTGTTATGAATTTCTTCTTTTCGGAGGGTGTGTGTATGGAGGACCAGATCTGCTGACACATTCTGCCATAAAAGTCTCCACCACCAGATTTATAGAAGCTGCGTCACCCTTCTCATTTTAACCAACTTCATCCGGTTTATCTAGCCCCAATTTTAGTTTATGAACCTGAAAGATGGGGAGGAAAAACATCACATGATCCAGATACGATCAAAAGAAACATAAAATATATTCTGTATTTCAGCTGCTTTTGTCCTGGTTTAATGCTTAATCCAAGTTCTGTTCAGTTAAATATTAAGGCCAAACAGGCATGGGTTGTTCGATGAATCAGTCCAGTCCCAGAAAGCCCGTTTCTAAGTGATGGTTTTATTCAGGTCTTTTCTTTCTTGTTTTACAAAAACATGACTTTCAGACACCGTGTGAAGAGTTTTTTAAGCCCAAAAATGTCATTTTGCTCATTTTTAAGCTCTTATGTGTAGGAACACAACAGGACTGAAAAAGCAGTTTTATATTTCAAATAAAACTTGGAAATGTGTTCAGAAAGCCTGGAGAATTGTTCATAAACCCACAGTAAGAGATTACAAGAAGGATCCGCATCAGCTTGTTAAGAAATTTAAGTTCATTTGAAAGTTTTTCATGACACTCAGAACCGTAAAGCTAAACGGATCCAGAATCGTTATGAAGTGGTACCTGTTAACGCAGGGTTTCCAAAGTGCGGCCCGGAGGTTGTTTGTGTTGATTTTCTACGGCCCCCAACTGCAATTCAAGCAGAGGACAGATTTGTCCCCCAGCAAAGACGATTTACAGACATGGTGACTATTTTATCTTTGACTAGGACAGAAATATAAGAGATTACAAAAAGTTAGGCACAACAGAAAATGTTGGTCTTTTAGTAAACACTGTTTTGTATTTTCTTCAGTAAGTCTGACCACGTTTATTTTGACTTTAATTCATCCAAATCTGCTTTTAGAATAATTAATCATGGCAAAATACAGACTCAATTTATGATTGTGCAAACTCAGTATATAACACCTGCCTTAAGATTCAAAACGCTCTTCTGAGAATGTAAGAAACGTTTAAACGAGGAGAAGCAGCATTCAGCATCTATGCACCGCAAATCTGGAACAGACTTCCAGAAAACTGCAAAACAGCTGAAACACTGACTTCCTTTAAATCTCAACTAAAAACCCACCTGTTCAGAGTTATTTGAAACGTAATCAATTACTAATTTAATGATGGAACTTGACTTAATTTAATGTTTTGATTGTTGATTCTGTGTTGCATGACTTTGTGTTTTTGTGTGTGTTACGATGTAAAGCACTCTGAAATGCCATGCTGCTGAAATGTGCTATACAAATAAAATTTGATTAATTGATTACAAAAATACATCAGTTTCATATAAGGCAGTGTTATTATTATTGTTTTATGTTATAGGGAATGTGGAGCAGTGTAACAGTGAAGTGGAATAGGAAAAGTGCTGAGCGGGCGTTTCCTGCAGCAGACGTTATTTATCCCGATTTGAGTGGGAGCTTAATGAAAACCTCCAGATTTCCAGGGAATGTCGTACAGCTTCAAATATTCATGGCGAAGGCCGATGTGATGCTGATGTGTGGGTTCAGTGTTCAAACAAGCTCCTCTAGTGTCTTTCCAATCATTATCTTACCTCCACACACACACACACACACCACCTTCTGCTCCCACTGACAAAGGCTTTCACACAGAGAGAGTAACATTCACACACAGAGCAGATAGTTTCTTGCTTGTGATAGGGGTGGGGTGTGACTATGGAGGAGCAGCGGAGTATGACTCATTTCTGCAGCAGGATACTGTATGGATACATGTGTTAGATGTAGGACATGAGCAGGAGGAGAAATCTTAAGGGAGGCATCGATGGCAACAGCAGTTTCACCCGATTCTTTTCACGTTCGCTCGGACTCACGGAATAATAAATGAGAGTGATGTAAATTTGAGGAGGTGGGTTTTATCAAGTGACGCAAATGCTGCGTTGGTTGTTGTGTTGTGATGTGAGGATGTGGGGTAAGAATAGAAAAGAAGGTGTTGCCAGTTTCTGCAACACCAGTGCAGGTCGTCCCTTTTTAGGGAACGGGACACAGCGCAGTCCGTCTGCAGCCAGCAGGTAGTGTATAGAGAGGGAGGGACCGGCAGCAGCAGCAGCAGCAGCATCATCATTAGCTGAGTAAGTATGAAGTATTCCTGTCAAAGATTCCCGTGTTGTCTTCCATCACCTGGTCTCCCTCCCCTCCTTTCAGCGGGGCTTTTGTTTCCTCCTTCCCTGCACCTGTTTTACTTTCTGGTTGCAGTCCGGCTGCATGCGCTCTGCACAGGCTCTTGCTGCCTTTGGTTGATCGATTTCACATACAGCGCGACTGATATTAACAGAATGATTTATTGCATGGTGCTATCGAGTCCAGTGGATTGTTAACACAGAAGCTGATGGCTAATGTTTTGGGGGGGGATGAATGTTTGGTTTGGGATTTTGGGGGTCACAAACCTGATTGTGGTTGTTTCACTTGATTTTGTCCAACCTGCAGAAATGGAGGCTAATTTTGTAGCTTTAAAGTCATCTGATCATGCAGCAGATGTTTGAGCGGTGACAAAATAAAAATTCAAAAATGCTGTATTATTAATCCCAAATGGAAATGAAATTAAAATTAATTTAAAAATGGCGTAGTGTTCAAAATAATACAGAAATATTGTCTTTCTTGCTACAACACACTGGAGCAAACCTGGCAGACGATCTGGTATAATATTTATTTACATCTGTATTTTACTATTTGTGGATTTTTTTACTTTAAAAAAACTAGAGAAAACAACAAAAACGTTCTTGTTTTCTCATGCCTTGGTTAACGTTCAATGAAGTAAAATGCTCTATGCAGCTTGTAGGGCTGCATAGAAGTTCAAATATTATTGGTTGAAACTATAACAAAAGCATTATTGGTTCAAACAAAAAAATAGACCAGACTTCTAAGCTGAGTGTGAACATCTAGCATGCTGAGGTGAGTGAACCTCCGTCGGTGCAGATGCTGCATCTGGACTGATGAAGTACTGTAATGTCTTTTTTGGGTCACCGTTTAGTGTTTGTGTTGTATTTTGTACCAGTAGAGCATATTTACAGTATAAATGGGTCTTTCTGAGCATTTCCAGAAACACATGGGAACCTGGATTTGCTGGAGAATAAATAGTAAATACTGCAGGGAATGCTTTTTATTCTTTAAAAAACATGCATTTTTATACATTATTGCTTACTTAGGCACTGTTCCTGGGGACCGAGATCTAAAATTCCCTCAATACATTGAATAAATGAGTTTATTTTAAAAAAAATCCTTGCATAAAATTGTATTAAATGTGTTACAGAAAGGAATACATCTTGTACATTTCACCAATCCGTCATGTCCACACGCAGTCGCTTAGATCTAAGGATAGTTTACATTTTGAATAAATAAGGACTAAATAATTCTTTCTGAGTTACAGCAGATTTATGCAAAAACGACTTGGTGAAAAAATTAAGATTTTTGCTGCACTAAGACAGTTCAGCTGAAGTTGAATGAGGATGGAAGGATGCTGTTACTTATGCAACCAGAGGATTTCAGAAAGTTCAGAAAGTTGGAGGGAAGACATTTTAAAATCAGAATTGTTATTTTTTTAAAATTAGAAATGGAATCTGTTTTTCAATCATTATTGTAAAACATAAGTTAAAATGACTTATTGAAGATGTAGAAATAGCTTTTGTTGTCTCACACCAGGAGAAATTATTTGCAGTGCTCTTCTTTCTGATTGGCTGCCAGTCAAATTTATCAAGCTGCTTTGCTCCTAAAGATAAAAGTAAATATCTTAGAAAAGCTTATGGCTTCATGAGCAGATTTGTTTCCTCGTGGTTTACAGACGAATCATCAAAACAGTGAAACTAGGGCTGGAGTAAAAGTTTCATCAGGATATTTTGTGGTACGTTTGTGACAACAATAAATGCGACGATAAGATCTATTTGTTACTTCTTTTTTACGTAAGTGTAAGATGACTGTGACTGTGTCACAGCAATTTTAGCCCCACAAACACAAAATACGCTCTTGGAAAAACGTTCCCATCTGTAATGTGCTTCATTTATTTTCAGGTTTCTTGGTATTTATTTATGCTCTCATTGAACTGACAGTGTAAAAAATACTAAAAGTGTCAATCCTGACAATAAGGACAGCTTGGTGGGGTTTTAAACATGATTAATTTGAATTTAGTGACAGCAATAAATCATAATTCCTATGATGATAAGAATATCAGGATAAATGGTATGAAAAACGTCCTAATTGGAGCTTCACCTGTACATGTTTTCTAGTATTTTTCTGGTGAAATGCATACAGACACTGCAAAATCACAAAAGTATTTGTGGCCTAGTTTCAGTGCAAACATGTTGCTACACTTGAAATGAGACAAAACTAACTACCAAGGAACTTTTTATCAACAAATAGGAGCTTCTTTTAATTAATAATTTTCTAATATTAATGAAAAAGAAATTATCAGCCAGTGAAACAAAGACATTTGTCCCATATTGTGTCATCATGTCTTGACTTATTCACTTATTTCTCGCTGAAAAGTCTCATTTAAGTTAGTTTTGTTTTATTTCAAGTGTGCTGAGATATTTGCACCAGAAAGTGGACCAAATAATTCTTGGTAATATTTTGTGTTTTTGCAGTGAAGTAAACAGAATAACCCCAAATGCAGAACCCTGTGTAACACCAAACATGGCTTTGGTAAGAACAGATGATTCAGACACAAACTGAAATCTGTCAGCAGTGGGCCGAGGATCCGGTCGGTTTTTAGAGCAACTTTAAGGACCATGTTGATTAAGAATAAAACTTAAACAGCCAGCTAACTGGGCTGTCTCTCGTTGTCTCTGTGAACTCTGTTAAGTGATTTTTTTCAGCTCTCTGTTTGTGTAAACACTGTAATTTTAACGGGATAAAGAGAATAAACTAAGATTTCTGTAGAAACCCTAAAATATTTAGCTTTGAGCTCCTTCGTTGAGGAGCTGCTGGCTGGACTGCCAGATGATTTGGCCCTCTCTGGGCTCAACTAGCTGGGTGACACACTTTTTCTTTTTTCACTTGGCCCCCACCCTGCAGAGTGGGGGCCATCAGTGTTGCAGCGCGTGAAGAATAATCACAGAGGCAGAGGAGGAAGGAGCAGAGTTAAATTTAGCCTGCAGACAGAGATGTTAGCAGGAATAAAACAAGATATCCTAAAAAACAAAAATAAAAAACAAAAAGGAAGATGCTGCTTTCGTTGTTGCAGTCTGCAATGCAGTGAAGCTTCTCCTAGATGGGCCTTGTGTTCATGTCCTGCTACTCTTCATGGCAAAGCGTTTTTTAGCGTGTTTGTATTAAACAGGAGGCCAAAGAGCAGGCTGGAGAGGCTTCCTTTGTCATCTCCAAACACAAAGAGCAGCAATCACCTCCTGTTCTGTAAAAAACCTTAAATGTAACGCCTCTACTCTGCGCCCACTGCCACATTTATTCTGCTTTCATGTCTGCGAGGGTTTGTGAGCGTTCCCAGTGAAGACAGGGACGCCGCTACAGTCAGAAATTTCACATTCATGTCTTCATCAGGCTCTAGTGCCGTGCTCCTAATCAGCCAGGTATGCAACTTTTCCTCATATGTCCGTCTCATATTTTCATTTTCTTGTTTGTCCTTTCGGATCTCATCCAGTCCCTGGGGGTTTCCTCTTTTCTCCCCTATATCCCCTCTTCTCTCCCGTCACTCCAGCCCTCCCGACCTCTCGGTGTACCTTTATATGTTGTTCTTATCTTTCTCTCCCTCTCCGTTCTCCTGCTCACCCTCCTTTCCTCTCTGTCAGCGCTGCTCTGGCTCCGGTGCAGTGGTGCCTCGCAGAGTGCTAGAAATCACATCTAGTTATCTAACATAGATGCCAGACCAAAAACAAGAAACGAGGAGAGGTGTTCGCGCGCAGAGCTGCTGTCAATAACGCTTCGTTTTGGGTTCCACGCGAAGGTTGTTGGTGGTTCTGGTTTCTGTTTGGGAACTTCTTTGCAGATGTTGGTTAATTGGACCTCTAGAGGATCCGTGTTGGCAAGATGGTTGACCAGCACTGAGCCTTTACTCTCGGTGAAAATAGTACCACACTGTTCAGGTGTTAGACAAATGCAGAGCTGCAGCTCACAATTATTTTAGTTATTGATTATTTTGACACCTTTTTCTTAAATATTAGAAAAATGTTAAAAGATGGAAAAAAGCAATTCACTTCCTTTTTTAAATGCATTAAAAAACATTCTCTTGCCAAAAATGTAGCAAAGGATGCATCTACAGTGGAAATATTTCTACCATCAACATGTGAAAAGCTCAGTCCTTTCTGCTTGACTTAACATCAATACAGTGGTGATCTGT
This sequence comes from Gambusia affinis, assembly GCF_019740435.1. Lineage (NCBI taxonomy): Eukaryota > Metazoa > Chordata > Actinopteri > Cyprinodontiformes > Poeciliidae > Gambusia > Gambusia affinis. The sequence goes on along the minus strand of NC_057868.1, from coordinate 32,389,780 downwards.
TCCTGGATTAACCGATTGATAATTGAACAGCAAAAGATACTGAATGTGAGATTTTGTATTTTATTTGCAAAATGTTTACCTTTGTTTGTACAGCTCTGACTAAGTAAGTAAGTCTGTGTACTCCAGTTACCGATTAATCAATTACTAAATTAGTTGATGATCATTTCAGTAATCGATTAATCACAATTAACCCAATTAATTGTTTCAGCCCTACAAAAATGTGTCTTTTCTTTCCAAGAACATTTTTACCGGCTTCCTGTGATATTCTTAGTTTATTCTGGGCTGATTTCATTTTGGTTTTGCTGTGGCAGTTCTTCTCACTGACAGATTCAGGACTCTGAAAAAGTATTTACCTCCTTCCAGATTTTTCTGTTCCTGCTTTTTTGACGCACTGACCTCAGTGAATACAAAATGTTGAACTCACAGACTAGGATTTATTTTGTAGAGGAAACAAAACTGTCCATATTAACTTGTTAAAAGTAAGTAAAAACCTCTTAGAAATTAGCTTATTGTCAGAAAATGCTAGTTTGACCGAACCATCACACTCCCACCCCTGTGTATGACTGTGCTGCTAATCTTGCAACAGATTTAACAGGATACATGCCTTCAAAAATTTCCAGTTTTGTCAATCCATTTTTCTCCTGTCTATATTTCTTATTGTTGAATAAACTGAACCAAGTGTGATCTCACTGTGATTTGGTTGTGTAGCCTTTCCCAGACTGATAGGAGCCAATGACGTTTATTGTCATTTGTTCTGAAATCGCTTTGGGTCAGGGTAAGTTCTGCCTCTCTTTTAAGATTTGTTAGCCTACTTCGTGTTGTCAGACAGTTCCTGTATTTAAATGCTTTCTTAATTCTACATATCTGGCACCAATCACACCTATGTCCTGCTTGTGAAATTGAATCCCGCTCTCCAAAATCATGTGGGAAATCAAACTTATCCAAACAGGAAAGTTTTTTTCTAAAACGTGAAAGTTTTTAACCGTTTTCACCCTGCATCCACACACAGAACAGAGATTTTATTTTTCCAAAACAAATTCCAGTCAAAATTTTCCTCATGCATTTACTTAGCCCAACCGCTAACCCAGCTTATAACTCAAAAGGTGTTACACACATCATGCACAACAAGAAATGGTGGGTTATATGTTTGTGATGGTACTGCAGCAGCTCTGCAGAAGACCCCACTTCCACTTTGCTGTTCGCCGTTCTTGTTTTCCTGTGTTTGCCGTTAACTTCATATGGAGGTTTAATGTGAATGTTTTATGTTTAGTGTCACTTACAGGTAAAAATCAGATGTTTTCTGTGTTTCCTTTAGGGATGGAAATATTTTTAAACAAACGTCAACATTTCTGAATGTGTTTTTGAAAATGACAACCCATTTAAAAAAAGAAAAAGCAACAGATATTTGAAAGATGACAATTACTTACAATTACTGGGTGAGAATTGCTTCTTTTGCTTAATAAATAATATTATTGTTTGAAAACTACTTTATGTTTTAACTCTGAGATTAAAATGTATCTTCTGAAACATGTAATGACCATAAAGTTACTGAAAAACAAATCTGCAAGTGTCTCTGCTAGCACTCTGCTGTCTTTTGCTTTCAGCTTAACATGCTAGCCATTCCTGGGACGTGTTCTGAAACTGCTTACATTGAAAAATGATAACCAGTGTGTATTTCTCTAATGAGAAGAAGTCTCTGCACTGTAAAATGTAAAAGTAAAGTGTACTCAAAAAGAAAAGTGACCTGAACTCATTCCAGCTTAGTCTGTTGACTATACTAACTTAAACTTAGCAAAGACAACTTTCTACTGAGGCAAGTAATCAAACTCATCAGCAGCAAGTAACCCGAACTTGGAGTTATGAGTGAGCAAAACGCATCTGCATAACCAGCAAAAAACTCGGCATCATTCGGCAGCTCTCGTTGAACGCACATGCGCATTGGACACTGACGAGTGACGACGTGTTTGAAAGAAACGCCAAACTGTCAACAATACGGCGGTTGCTGCAGCTAAGTTTGGTCACGGTAAGTCCCACTGTTTTTTAGCAAACTTATATTCGTTATCTCGGCCGTATAATTCATCTGTAAGTCCAGGTTTTGAGGTTAACTTTATGTGTAATGATTTAGCGATGCCTGGGACTAACGTTAGTCGAAAATATCATGTTTATTTAGTGGCAACAAGATGGAGCGGCAGAGCAAAAAAGCTGTCCGGGGCGCAAAACAAAAAAAAGGAAAAGGGATAAGGATAAAGATGTTGACGGGTTAAAAAAGCCGCTGTACTGTTATAGAAGGCTTATGATGAGTAGACTGCCATAGGTGGGACAGCTGTAAACTGTAGGAGAAGCAGCCATGATGAAGAAGTGTAGGGTCACCAGATTTGGGTTTCTGAAAAGGAGGACACTTCTTTTTTTGTTGGCGGGGGGGTAGAATCGGCGGACACACATGCGCCAACGGGGGGAACCAGCGGTAGCAAAAATCAGTAGCACATGTGTGTACATGTGCTGCCGATTCTTCTCCTCTAAAGAAACCTGGAATGGAGTAGTGGAGCAGGTGGCAATGTAATCACAATGCACTGTAAGCTATGTAATGTGTTTTGAGGCAGTTGACCAAAATCCCGGACGATTTTAAATTCCCCGGACATTTTTAGGTCTGAAAAGTAGGACATGTCCGGGAAAAAAGGGCGTCTGGTCACCCTAAAGAAGTGTTATGTTGATATGTAATTGTGGTGTTTATTGTTGTTAGGACTGCGAAGACCCAGGCGTGTCTCACACCCCAGTGGGATCCTGACCATCATTCCTGAGGACAGGCAGGCCTCCACTGACTCACTGCACCTCCAGTCTTCAAGTACTGCCATCATTTTGGAAGGAAGTCTTGTCATGAATGATCTTGGGAATCTTCCACATGCCATGTGCTCTTTGGACTTATTTATACTCTGAATTTGGAGTACCCTCAACAACTGAAGTACACCTTTGACTTCATCCAAAGGGTGCTTCTGTCACTTGGACATAAATCCCTAAAACCAAAAATACAATCACTCAAAAATCTTCTGATGCAATGAGTGAATGTGATGTGACATTATGGATCAACGTTGATACCTTTACCCTTATTGGAAAAGTGATTTTTATTTCTTGTTTGATTCTTTTTTTGTTGGAGAGAGCATCATTGCATTTGCAGACTACTAAATGGTTTTATGTTAATGAGGAGAAACATTACTTCACTTCACTACTTCACTATTTACTTTATCAATGTTATGATAAATGTTAGGCTCTAGTATTGAGAATTGAGTTTTTGTTTCACACCAGTCAACAAAGACATTTAAGCAGGGATTCTCAAAGTTTTAAAGACTGAGGGCCATTTGAAGGATTCAATATTAGATTGAAGGCTACCCTAGAAAAAAAGTCGTGTCATTTTTTTCCCTAAAAAAAGTCTATGGAAAACTTTGTTTCCAGGTTAGTGTGTATGTAACCACACTTGAGAACCTTGTATTTAAGGTAAACTTGTTTAATTATTAAACATTTTCTTCCATTCAAACTGTTGTCTGTTGGCTCTTCGTTCCAATAACTTAACACTTTTGGTTCATCTTACTTGAACATATCAAGGCAATTGGTTTCCTGATATTTTGCAAGTAATGTGAACTCTTAAACGTGTAAGCATAACTTATTTTTATGAGTACTGCTTAATTGACATAACTCACAATTTGAAGTAGTCATAATTGACATTTTATAGTCAACTTTACTAATGATTTTGAGTTAACGGCACTCAAGTTTACTGCCATTGCATGAGTTGTCTGAATGAATATTTTACAGTTAACCCAATTAATGATTTTGAGTTAACGGCACTCAGGTTTACTGCCTTTATCTGAGTGGTCTAAACATAGTTATTTTTAGTTACTTTACTTGAAGATTTTGAGGCAATCGGTTAAATGATAACCAGTGTGTATTTCTCTAATGAGAAGAAGTCTCTGGAGGATAAACAGGGGAATAAAGGATGTATGTGCTGCACTGAGGGGGATGTTGGAATGGATTGGGGCCAAGCGGGAGAGAAGAGGAAGCATTGCTTCCTTTGTGCTATATTTGGTCTGTCATAAGATAGCTGGTGTGGGAGAGCTGTGCATTGTTTCATAGATCCCCACATGAACTCGGTCATGAATGCACACGCATATTTACATGCACACCTGCATGCAGACAGACTGCAGAAGACAACACAGATGAGAGCAGCAGAAACAGCAGGTCTGTGTTTCTGCACTCAGTTTTGCTCCTTGGAGGTTTTAGCAGAAGATGTGCAGAATGAATTAATCTCGACCTGATGGTGTCCTGACAGGGGTCGGCTGATTCGTATACCAGTAGACCGTCGGATTCAGACCTGTCAGCCGAGGAGGACCGCGAGGCGTATCGGCGTGAAGCCGAACGCCAGGCACAGCAGCAGCTCGACAGAGCTAAGGTACGACACCACGGCCGCCTCCACACAGCTAACAAAAAACGATGCTGATCATTTTAGTTTTAAAAAACAGAACATAAACCCACAGTTTCAGGAATTGTGTTGATATGCAGGCCATGCAGATTTACGTCTTCAGCCTGCAGGATTTTTTGCACTTTTTTTCTCTGTTTTTCAACGTTTAGAAGGACAGGAAGTTTCCTGCAATAGACTTTAAAATAATTTGTTAGTTTATAAATCACGGAACAGATTAGCATCACAATACATTAAAGATGTTTTGTCATTGTATCAACTATCCAGACCTCTCAGGTGTTTTGGATCAAGCAAACCAAACATGGAGGAGCAGCATTCAGTTTTTGTGCACCACAAATCTGGAAGAAACTTCCAGAAAACTTAAAAAATGCTGAAACGTTATTTTAAATTAACATGAAAACTTTTAAGAAACATGATTACTTTTAGTTTGGATTCCAACTTTTTATGATTTTCCTTAACAGTAACACTGCAATGTAATATTTTTCTTCGATGTTTTATGGGCATGTAAAGCACTTTGAGTTGCCTTCAGCGAAAAAACACAAAATCTTACCAGCTACTTTTTGTCTAGTTTCTAGAGAAAATATCTTAGCACGCTCGAAATAAGACAAAACTAACTTGGAAAACATTTTTGACGAAGAAGCCGGAGCTTTTTTCATATCAATAATTCCTTAATATTGATGAAAAAAATACATGTTTCACTTATAAGCTGGGAAACGTATCCTGTTAGAAATAAAATAATCTGTCAGTGAAACTACTACTTTTTCATCAATATTAAGGAATTATTAACTTAAAACACCGCATGCACAGAGACCTGAAGGTATTTAGATATGAATTTAACTTTAGTTTTAATAATCTGCTTTCCCAATTTTCACCTTACAGTTTTTAAATACTTTTGTGAGTACGTAAGCATAATTTTTAAAGTTTAATTTTAGTGTTTAAGCAGTATTTAACAGCTTTAGAATATGTAAGCCCAGATGTTCTGCATTTCCCATCACTGAAGAATATTCTTGTCGGTTTTTGCTCCACAGTCCAAACCTGTAGCGTTTGCCGTAAAGACAAATGTGAATTACTGCGGAGCTCTGGATGAGGACTGTCCTGTCCAAGGAGCTGCAGTTAATTTTGATGCCAAAGACTTCCTGCACATCAAAGAAGTGAGTTATGACCCTCTGCTAAAGCTGATGAACCCTCTCCATGGATTGATTTGACCCTTGACCTCCTGACTCTAACAGAAGTACAACAATGACTGGTGGATCGGGCGGTTAGTGAAGGAAGGAGCGGACATCGCCTTCATCCCCAGCCCTCTGCGACTGGAGGCCATGAGGCTCAAACAGGAGCAGAAACAGAGGTCAGAGGTTATCACATGTTTGCTTTTGCACTTCCAACATGATTTTGTTTAATAAAATGAGAACTATGAGCCAGCATGTTGCTGCTGTTGCAGGAAAACAGGAGGCAACTCCTCAAGTTTAGGGGACATGGTGTCTGGAAGCTGGAGGACCACACCGCCATCTGCAGGTGAATGTAAGTACTACAGCCCCCTCTTATTTCACGAACACAGTTTCTGCAGCTTCTTTTGGTTTACTGTCATTTAATGTTTAATGTTTCTGTTTTCACAAGCTAAACAGAAGCAAAAACAGGTATGTCTTGGCTCTTTCCAGTGACAAAGAGGAGTTGAATTATGCACATTGATTATACAATACCTGGATTTAACATTGTTGGATTTAACTTCGAAAGACTATAGGGTCATGGCCTTTTCCGAATACGAGACTGTGCGAGTGAAAAAGGAGATTTTTCTTATTTTATTTGTCCTGTAACAATAAATAAATAAATTTGTTCTCGTTGCTCCTCCGTCTTTACCTATTTCTGGCAGGAACATGTCCCTCCCTATGACGTGGTGCCCTCTATGAGGCCGGTGGTCCTGGTGGGACCATCACTGAAGGGCTATGAGGTCAGCCTCTCTTTTATTTTACCCCCAAAATCTGTTTTTTCTTCAACAAAAAACAACAAATAACAGATAGTTCTTGATTTAAATAGATGCTGATGTGTGGACTGTGAAGGAAATCTTCTTTCTTTTGAGAATACAATTTGAATCTAAGAGAGGGAGTCCTTATTTTCAGTTTCAAATTTCCTTCAAAACTTAGTTTTCTGCAGTTTGATTTAATTTAACACACTGATTTTCTCTTTTCCTGTTGGCATTGTTCTGCTTCGTCTTCCCATTGCAGGCTAATCCTGCTTGTTCTTTCTGCTTGCAAATAAAAATAATGTACCATTAATGTATAATTTAAGACATATTGTTTTAAATTAGTACAACATATGTATCTGTTGGCAATGAGTAAACCACAATGTTAACATCTGGTAAGCTTGCTGTCATATATCGTAAAACAAGTGCAACCCAAGACAGAGTCAAAAGCTTTTATTCTATTGGCTGGAATTGTTGCTAGGCAGAATTTAGTACTTTGGTCCTGAAGAGAGAAAAACAGATCTTGAAGGCAAAAATCACCAGTTGAGTTTAGGAGGGAGTTTTTCTGTGACACGAAGGAAATAAATAGGAGAAGAGAAGATATGTAGATGAGGAATCCAATGTGAGCAAAGAAAGTTTTGAGGGAGGAGGGAACATTTTAAAAAGGTAGGATTTTTTTCAGAGCTTTGAGAGTAAGCAGGACAATATTTGAGACTGGAAATTACGAATCTTACTCAGAAAAGCTTTTCAACACGGGGTTCCAGTTTCCCCAAATGATTTTAAAACTAAAGTTTTCCTAACATTCACCACAATCTAGATTCCAGCAGCTTTTTCTATGTAATCACAAAGGTGAACATGTGGAGTTTGTTAAATTATACCAGAAATTCAGCTGGAACTGTTTGGATCATTAGATTAAGATTGGAACTAAAAACAATGTTCCTGGATTTAGTTTGAAAAAAGGATGAGTCATTGCAAACAGATGTTTAAGTATACAACCATACATCTTTGAAAAGCAGAAGTAGAGCCTCCTGCACAACCAACAGGAATGCAACAAGTGGTTTTGTTGCTTTATCAACAACAAAAACGTTTGTCTTTTCAGCGGTGAAACCAGCTGACCAAACATGCTGAAGTTCTGCTTGGGTTGCTAGGTAACGGGCTGGGGTTGCTAGGTACACTGTAAAATGTAAAAGTAAAGTGTACTCAAAAAGAAAAGTGACCTGAACTCATTCCAGCTTAGTCTGTTGACTATACTAACTTAAACTTAGCAAAGACAACTTTCTACTGAGGCAAGTAATCAAACTCATCAGCAGCAAGTAACCCGAACTTGGAGTTATGAGTGAGCAAAACGCATCTGCATAACCAGCAAAAAACTCGGCATCATTCGGCAGCTCTCGTTGAACGCACATGCGCATTGGACACTGACGAGTGACGACGTGTTTGAAAGAAACGCCAAACTGTCAACAATACGGCGGTTGCTGCAGCTAAGTTTGGTCACGGTAAGTCCCACTGTTTTTTAGCAAACTTATATTCGTTATCTCGGCCGTATAATTCATTTGTAAGTCCAGGTTTTGAGGTTAACTTTATGTGTAATGATTTAGCGATGCCTGGGACTAACGTTAGTCGAAAATATCATGTTTATTTAGTGGCAACAAGATGGAGCGGCAGAGCAAAAAAGCTGTCCGGGGCGCAAAGCAAAAAAAGGAAAAGGGATAAGGATAAAGATGTTGGCGGGTTAAAAAAGCCGCTGTACTGTTATAGAAGGCTTATGATGAGTAGACTGCCATAGGTGGGACAGCTGTAAACTGTAGGAGAAGCAGCCATGATGAAGAAATGTAGGGTCACCAGATTTGGGTTTCTGAAAAGGAGGACACTAATTCTTTTGTTGGCGGGGGGGTAGAATCGCCAACGGGGGGTGGAGATGGGGGAGACGGGGGGTGGGGGGGTAGAACCTGCGGTAGCACAAGAAATCGGTAGCACATGTGTGTACATGTGCTACCGATTTCTTTGCCATACAAAGAAACCTGGAATGGAGTAGTGGAACGGAGTGGCAATGTAATCACAATGCACTGTAAGCTATGTAATGTGTTTTGAGGCAGTTGACCAAAATCCCTAACGATTTTTAAATTCCCCGGACATTTTTAGGTCTGAAAAGTAGGACATGTCCGGGAAAAAGAGGACGTCTGGTCACCCTAAAGAAGTGTTATGTTGATATGTAATTGTGGTGTTGCTTCTATTGTTGTTAGGACTGCGAAGACCCAGACGTGTCTCACACCCCCATTGGGATCCTGACCATCATTCCTGAGGACAGCCAGGCCTCCACTGACTCACTGCACCTCCAGTCTTCAAGTACTGCCATCATTTTGGAAGGAAGTCTTGTCATGAATGATCTTGGGAATCTTCCACATGCCATGTGCTTGCTCTTTGGACTTATTTATTCTTTGAATTTGGAGTACCCTCAACAACTGAAGTACACCTTTGACTTCATCCAAAGGGTGCTTCTCTCACTTGGACATAAATCCCTAAAACCAAAAATACAATCACTCAAAAATCTTCTGATGCAATGAGTGAATGTGATGTGACATTATGGATCAACGTTGATACCTTTACTCTTATTGGAAAAGTGATTTTTATTTCTTGTTTGATTCTTTTTTTGTTGGAGAGAGCATCATTGCACTTGCAGACTACTAAATGGTTTTATGTTAATGAGGAGAAACATTACTTCACTTCACTACTTCATTATTTACTTTATCAATGTTATGATAAATGTTAGGCTCTAGTATTGAGAATTGAGTTTTTGTTTCACACCAGTCAACAAAGACATTTAAGCAGGGATTCTCAAAGTTTTAAAGACTGAGGGCCATTTGAAGGATTCAATATTATATTGAAGGCTACCCTAGAAAAAAAGTCGTGTCATTTTTTTTCCTTAAAAAAGTCTGTGGAAAACTTTGTTTCCAGGTTAGTGTGTATGTAACCACACTTGAGAACCTTGTATTTAAGGTAAACTTGTTTAATTATTAAACATTTTCTTCCATTCAAACTGTTGTCTGTTGGCTCTTCGTTCCAATAACTTAACACTTTTGGTTCAACTTACTTGAACATATCAAGGCAATTGGTTTCCTGATATTTTGCAAGTAATGTGAACTCTTAAACGTGTAAGCATAACTTATTTTTATGAGTACTGCTTAATTGACATAACTCACAATTTGAAGTAGTCATAATTGACATTTTATAGTCAACTTTACTAATGATTTTGAGTTAATGGCACTCAAGTTTACTGCCATTGCATGAGTTGTCTGAATGAATATTTTACAGTTAACCCAATTAATGATTTTGAGTTAACGGCACTCAGGTTTACTGCCTTTATCTGAGTGGTCTAAACATAGTTATTTATAGCAATAACACCTTAAAATGAATTAGCTACTTTACTTGAAGATTTTGAGGCAATCGGTTTCCTAACTTTTTTTAAGTAAAGTGAACTTATTACATTTTACAGTGTAACCCATAGTCTGAGATTCAACAATATGGAGGTTTTTGAAACGGCTCATTTTCCAAACACCAAAAAACATTAACTTTTTACCAAATAATGTATTCTGAAGTTCTTGTGTTGTTTCTAGAAGCAGTAGAAATCCAAATGAAAAACATAACATTTTCTAAATGGGTCCACTTTAAATGGACCCATTTAGAAATGGGTCCTACTGGATTAACTGGAAAGTTGTAAAGTCAGTTTTAAAATATACAATTCTTCTTCTGTCAGTGTATGTTTTTTGTCCTTTCCTCTAGGTGACAGACATGATGCAGAAAGCTCTGTTTGACTTTCTGAAACACAGATTTGAAGGAAGGTCGGTAACATTTCTCACAGTGTTTTGAGTCCGAAATCCTTTTGTATGTTTATTTATATTAACTGAATTTACAGAATCTCCATCACCCGCGTTACTGCCGACCTGTCCTTAGCAAAGAGATCTGTCCTGAACAAAAGACCCATCATGGAGAGATCCAACACCCGCTCCAGTCTCGGTAACAGAGCAAACATCAGCACAAAAAGCCTTTTTGCTTCAGTTATGACGCTAAATGTGTCTCATCTGTGCAGCGGAGGTTCAGAGTGAGATTGAGAGGATATTTGAGCTTGCCAAAACCCTGCAGCTGGTCGTTCTGGACGCTGACACCATCAACCACCCCGCACAGCTCGCTAAAACTTCCCTCGCTCCCATCATCGTCTACGTGAAGGTTTCCTCGCCAAAGGTTCGTTCTGCTCTGCGTCATTGTCTTCAGGCTGCCTCTTCCTCTCAGGATCCTCACAGGGTTTCTGCTTCGTCTCTCAGGTGCTGCAGAGGCTGGTCAAGTCCAGGGGGAAGTCTCAGAGCAAACACCTGAATGTGCAGATGATGGCTGCAGACAAACTCTCTCAGTGCCCCCCGGTGAGTGCTCAGTCTGGAGCCTTTTATCCATAATTTGTAACTTTAATCACTACTAACAATTACGTATTAATCCATATTTACCTCTATTTGAGTCAAAGCCAATGCAACTGACAGATCTTACTGTTTAACGGAGATACTCATCATTTGAGTCTTAAAATTTTTATGTCTTAATTACCTCTTTTGCACCAGTTTTAATATCAATATATACATGGAAGATAAATGCAAACCAAAAGTAAAGATAGAGCCATACATTTAAGATTCGAGTCCATAAAGTAGAAATGTATTAAGTTATTTATCCAGTGAGGATCAGGATGTCAGGAGAAACCTCTGAGACCTAACAGACTAACACCTCATTTAGGTATTTGAAATACCTAAATGAGGTGTTTTAATTTAAAAAATAAACAGTCTGGACCAGTTCAAGCAGATTTGTGCCCAGATTCTGACCAGCACTGTTTGTTTTTATATTAACTACACAAAATCTCTCATTTCTGCACATATTTGGTTCAGATTTTTTCCATGGGTTGTTTGACCCTAAGAAGTCACGTTAAGCTAATGCTATACATCTGGAGTTTGGGAGGGGAAATAATGTTTTTATAAGAAAAAAAGTTTCTACTGCAGCTAACTAGGTTGAGTTTTGACATTTTGGAGAGCCACAGACACAATCAAATGATTAGAATATTATTGAAAAACGCATTTAAAGCTGCAGTTTTATGAAAAATCAACTTATTTGAGCGTTACATCGTGTTATAATGTTATTGCCTCATCTAAAACATACCTGGATAGTTGATTTGATTCTTTCATGGATGTTTGAGAAATCGTTGAATCTCCTGTGGCAACAAATTGGGGGTTTCAGCCCCTCCAGACTAGTGGTAGCAGCAATTAAGTGGAATCCGTTCTGCTTATATGAGCTACTTCTCAATGCAATGCTGGTAAAAGAAACATTTTTAAAGGGCTAATAGAGGAGCGATGCCATGAATTACTGAAAGTGGAGTTTCGTGAAGAGAGGGAGTTCTTAAAGAGACAGAGGCCCAAATTCAAGGTGTTAATTGATGAAAAAAAATATATATATATGTATATATAATTTTTATAACAACTGAAGGTGACATATTTACTTGATTGTGTTATAAAATGGCACCATGTCCATGGAAAATACATGGACATGTATTTTCCATGGACATGAAAAATATCCATGGAAATTTTCCATGGACATTAGGCAACAATCTGCCTAATGTTGCGGCTTGTCCACACCCTTCCGGACTGAACGGTTCGGCGACAGTCCAGCCAGATTTGCAGTACCGTAATTCCGCCACACTTTGCGCTGTCTGAAGAATTCCAACGGTTTCTGAAAGTGGAGATGTTGCGCTTTCCAACCAAAATTAGGTTATTACGGTAATTTTACCCCCGCCGTAGCAGGGAGTGAAATTAATCTGAGGGCCTCTCTTTTAGCAGAAGGTAAATTGCGAAAATAACTGCTAGATATCGATAAGCAAAAATATCGAGGCGGATATTTAAAACTCGGGTCGTAAAGGGTTAAAGACAGTGTTACGTGTTTTATTTCAGGATATGTTTGATGTCATTTTGGATGAGAACCAGCTAGAGGATGCTTGTGAGCATTTGGCCGAATACCTGGAGGTCTACTGGCGCGCCACTCACCTGCCAGGAAACACCCCTCTGAACCCGCTACTGGAGCAGAGCCTGATGACCCCGCCCTCCGCCATCTCCAGTCTACAGGTAGGCCCACCAGCCCAAATCCACACCTTTCAGTCCTGGCTAAAGACTCTTGTGAAGCTGAATGTTACTGAGTGTTTCTGAGTGTTGCCATCTCAGACTCACTCATGTGTTTTGATTTGTCTCAAGTTGTCCTGTCTGTCCTCTCGCTCATCCCTGCTTAACACTTTTGCAGTTTTCTGAAACACAGGGATTAATTGAATGATCGCTTACACAATGGGGTGAGTAGTGGGGTTTATATGTTATGTATGTGCACCCCTCCTCCTCCTCCTCCTCCTCCTTCTTTTTACACACCTCCTGACACCTGAACACAACACGGCGGCTGAGGCAGTGAATGAACCATGCTTTATTCACTCAGATCTCGCCAGAAATGTTTTTTGTTTGCTTGTTTCCTTTTAATTGCGCCATGTATTTTGTTCTTTAATTTATGGTTTTAGGTGAATTCCTGTTTTACAAGCTTCTAGGGTGAATTCATAATGTAGTGAGGCCCCATTTCAAAGTCATAACTGAGATAAAAGCAACATGATTTCCCATCATTTAATTTTTTTCTGCAGCGTTTTTATCCTTTCCAAGCATGCGTTGTGAATGCTCTTCCTGCTCACAGTGAACATTAAAAGAAAAGTGATCAATGTTTAATGCAACTCGTTGCTCTTTGGTCCTTCAACTTTGGCTTCAGTTAAATCAAATAAGTTGATGTTTTTTAATTTAAAAAGGTGATAATACAGGGCGATTATTTTAGGATTTATGCAATATCTGGATAAAATATCTACCACTGAAGACAAAAAGCTTTTAAAAGTAACTTAATATTTTTAAGTTTGCTGCCTATCTTTCTTTACGTTTATGGAAAGCACTCACTCACTATCACTTTATAAAAGTTAGATGATTCACTTTGTTCTAAAATCTGAAAATACATACATTTTAATTTAATTTCTTTAGCTTTCTAAAATAAATGTTTAGTAAAATCTGCCTAATGTTGCGGCTTGTCCAGCCTTGAGCACCTCAGGTTTATTTCTTTCATCCTACGGCAACATATTGGTTCCAAATTTCACCGCTTTCCAATTTTGTCTGATAAAGAAATTTGGTAGAATTGCTTTTAATTTAGTCAAATCTTATATTTTGCATTAGAAGATTTTGTTTTGAACACTTAATTCTGGATGAAAACGTGTTAAGGAGTACAAAAATGGCTTGTTACCTGATTAATTAGCTATTTTACCACTCAGTGACAGCATTTAAAACTATGCAGTTTTAAATTGTGCAGGTTTCGTAAAACTGTTTACTTATCTACTAAATTTAAACAATCCTCCAGTCAAAATAGAAGATTAATTCATTGCATACCTACTGTATAAACAGCTTAACTTAGCATATAATTACATATTTTATGAAATTTTAGTGTTTATGATTACAACAAGTATTTGAGATAATAAAAACATTTACGTAGTTTTTATTTGTTGTTTTTTTTAGTTGGTCATATTGTGCATTTAAACAAAATCCAATGCAAATCTAAATTTGAGCTGCATGTTTTAGTTTTTATTTCTTTTTTTTTCAGTCATTCATAATTTACCATTTCATGGACATGTTCACTGCTAAAACAGAAACTCAAAAAAACTGACCAGGTCTCAACGTCTCTCAAAAACATAAAAATATAGACTCACTGTTTGTTTTCAGTCAGTTACTTTATTTTATTGCAAACGGGGGAAAAAACAGATAGAAGAACTACCTGCTATAACAGTTAATTTTTATTATAGCTTTATATAAAGAAACATATTTTTAAATGGAAAAGAATATTTAACAATTTCCCGGCCATTGTGACAGTTGCCCAGGGCAGCATTCGAGAGGGTGGGCACACAAGTCCCACAAAATAAAATATAACTCATGCGTTAGATGTGCCCTGAATATGTTTTAGTATCGTTCATATGCATGTGTAGTCGATGGGGAACTGGAATCTCCTGCTTACTGCTGAGAACTGAAGTCGTTTGTGGAAACTTGGATTCTTTTTAGTCAATAATACGTCAGCAAGTTCTGTCTTGCTTGAATGTTTAGGAATTGAAAGAAATATTTGTTTTTGTTCGTCAGGATTATTTATGAAAGAATAATCTGGTAGAAGAGCTAATGAACTATCCAGTTGTTCTTTTTTTAGTGAAGGTGAATGCATTTAATTAAAATTGTGGTAAATTGATTAAAATTTGAAGCAAAGTAATGAAAACAATGCCGTGATAGTTTGTTTTCATGGTTTCAATTTGAATTCATAGCAGAAGTTATCGAGTTATTTGACTGAAAGTACAAATATAAAACCCGAAGTGGTCAAATCTGACTGTGGCCAATACAATATATTGTACTGGCAGCTTTAATAAAGGCTAAAACTTGCAAAGTCATAACACTTCAGTCTCCAAGGGGACGTAGAGTTATTATTTTATTCAAACTGAAAGTATTGTAGTAAATTTTAGCTTGATTTTTATTTTTTTATTTTTTTTTTGTCATTGTTCCTAATAATACAGCCTTATTGTTCAGAAAAGATGTTTAATCGAACATTAAAAATTCCAGCATGGCGGATGTTCATCTGCATCTCCTCAGTTTTGGGTCTGGAGAGGAGAAACAACTGCAGCAAAATGCAACTCCTTCAAAGGGACATTTTGACATGTCAGACTGGTGTTAAAGCGTAACGTTGCTTTATTTTTAGTGCTTTACATTCCTGTCTTCTATCTGATATCTGAGTCTTAAAGGGATTGTTCAAGTTGCTATTTTGTTTTTATTTCATATTTTGAAGTAAGGTTATGTGCAGTTATCTGTTACGGTCCCCTTTCCTGTTGTAGAAAGATGCCAGAATTGCAGTGAATTTTTAGAAAAGCAGTAAAATGCAAACTGCTAGTCAGATGGATCCAGTGCCTTAGCTGATTATTGCAATTTAAAACAGCTAAAAACTTTTCATGGCACACAACAATAGCAGATGTAATGAACTACATTTTTATAAGAGGCTGTAGAGGCCATTGTCCCACCATTGATTTGTTCATGAACTCAGATGATTTGAGTAAATAAAAAAAACAAGATCTGTGGCAACATTTGCAAAAACTTTGAAACCTGGATTTTTTAAATATTTATTTTACATCTACAGCTTCTTTGTTTCATGTCAATAATGTTAAAACAAATTAACAGCATGCAAACAATTACATACATGATGCGTTCATAGGAAATAAAACAGTGAGGCCTTGAATGGCGCATCAGCTTTCACAACCTGCAAAAACACCAGTCAACATAACTTTGTGTAATAAGACATGTTCGGGTCAGAAACTGGAAGCAAATTTACCAGCAACTTCTTGTGAAAGTCTGGATGATTAATAGCTTCAAATATAGTCGTTATCCCACCACACAGCTCTTCTCATTCTTTAGTTTGAGTTGTTTTTAAGAACAGAACTCTGGAAAAAGGGGAGTGAAGGAGAGTGGTGGTGCCAGGATCCATCAGATTAAATGTTTGCTTGAAGATTTGTTTACTTTTCTACAAATCCACTGTGATACAACGCAGCGTCTGCTGCAGGTTAGAGAACTAAGAATGATAACCCAAACTTAAGCTTACTCCAAAAACATCGGAACTATTCCTTTGAGCTGCTTTCAAGATGCAATGTGTAACTTTTATGTAAAAAAATAAAATATATATATATATTTTATGTATTTATTAAAACACTATGAAGTGACAGTATGGATGAGACAAGTAATTTGTGGGAAAAAATCAAGTTCCTTTGGCTTCTCCTAGTGCTAACTGAAGACATACAGTGCTCTGTCAGAAACAACCAATCAGAGCCAGGAGGAGGGCCTTAGCACTGTCAATCAGGTTTGTGTATGTGCTGCTCACACCCTCTCCTTGCTCTCTGCTACCTCTTAGCAG
This sequence comes from Gambusia affinis, assembly GCF_019740435.1. Classification (NCBI taxonomy): domain Eukaryota; kingdom Metazoa; phylum Chordata; class Actinopteri; order Cyprinodontiformes; family Poeciliidae; genus Gambusia; species Gambusia affinis. The sequence continues at coordinate 32,373,338 of NC_057868.1, read as the reverse complement.
AGCCTGCCATTAATGCTCAGGCTAATTAGCATTAGCATCGCCACCAATAATGTTTTTTCTCTAATGGTAAGTTGCTTCTTTGCAGCACAAGGGTGATTGACAACGCCAAGACACTCCTGGCTCTGATTGGTTGTTTTTGCATTTCTTTTTTTGTTTTCAAAAATTGCCTGTCTCATATTATACTGTCATGACCTGGTGACAGTTTCAACAAATACGTAAAAAAAACATTTTTTTTATTTTTTATAAACGTTACATACTGCAGCTTTAAAAGTGTTTGTTTTCTTTAGTCTCTTTTTCCTCCTAGCTTCCTTCATGACCGTCTCAATTCTGCAGAACAAGAACCAGACACAGCCGCGGGACGCAGTGGGCTTGGAGGGCGAGGAAGAGGAGGAGGAGGAAGCTGCTGAGGAAGCCCACTCTCCGTTGGAGCAGGACAGTCTCATGCCATCTGATGAGGCCAGCGACTCGCTGTCCCGTGGCCGCAGGGGGAGCCCATGCCACACGGGGGTTGAGGAGGATGAAGAGGAGGAGGAGGAGGAAGAAGAAGAGGAAGAGGAGGAAGAGGATGGTTGCGCCTCCCCCTGTCATGGGCGCTCATATAGGGACAGGTACCCCTCCCACCGAGGGCATCCAGGCAGCGACCACAGCGCCAACGGGCACGAATCACAGGACAGGCTGCTCCAGCGCGAAGCCCAGCAAGGTCACAACCAGAGGAACAACCGCCAGCGCAGCCGCCCCTGGCCCCGAGACAACTACTAGGACCAGCGCCCCCTTCTGGCCTCCAGGCCGCCAACACTGCTCCCCTCCTCTCTGAGCCCCCCTCCCGGCTGATGCACAGATCCAAACACATTATTTAGAAAAAAAAAAAAAAAAAGGAAAAAAACGTATCAAAAGTCCAATTCTTTACTTTACAGTCAGTCATTGTGAATCGGTAATCTAGTTCTTATTCCTCCAGGCTCCTATTTTCTGTAAATCGAGATGAATGCTCGTCTCTCCGGGGTCAAAGAGTTCCAGTTAAATTCATCAGGGCTATCCACCTCTGCAACAGAAAGGTTTCAGGCTACCAGCTGAATGCAGACTCAGACGTTAGCTGCTTTGCCTAAAGGTTTCTCTATTGTAGGATGTCGCATATACTGGCCTTAAAATTCCTAAGACTTTTAACTATCTTTACTATTGCATGTATAATTATTTCAAGACGATTTGCACATTACGGCAGTACAGGAAGTGAATGATCTTTATGGAATAAACTAATGTAGGAATGTCCCGTGTTTTATCCATTTAGGGTTAATTGTAATGCATTTGAATACGATGTATATACTGAATGGCCACCTGGTTTTGTTTCATTGCTACTTTCTTTGTCTAATTTTTGTGGCTATGGGCAGATATTTCTTGCCATCCATTTGTACACGTATCACCTCATATGTCACCAACAGTGCAGTATGTTCTGGACATCCCTTGTCTTTGCTGTTGCACAATCACTGACACCTCTATTAATCTAAAAATGGGCAAACAGAATGTAAATACAACCAAGGAAGGGAATGTTCAGAGTATTCCAGGGGACAAATTATTTGCCAAAATGTTTGTTTACATCAGTTCATTCACATATGTCAAGCACATGCTGCTGCCCAGCTGCAGCTCCTCTTGAAATCAATGCTTCACCGAATGTAAGCTCGCATGCCTTTTGCACCTCCAGCACCACCTGGTTTCTCTGACCTGACCAATCGCAACGTAATTCGATTGTAGCACGCTAACTGATTGTAGCATCCACACTTCCCGCACAGATAGCACCCTCTGTGGAAAACATGGCGTCATTTCTGTGAATACCGCAGTCTTTAAAGGCTGGTTTTTACCAAGGCGGATCCTCAGGTGTCAAGTCCTCAACTCCACGTTACAAACTCGTCGGGCTTCGAAGACTCGTAGCACCAATGATGCCGTGTCTGTCTGTTCCTGTGCGGAAGGCCGGGAGAGTCAAAAACCTGTGACTTTTTGAGTGGAGCTGCATGCCCTATCTGCTGTTTGTTGCATTGTTTACATGTGGAAACAACATTGAAGCAATGCATCAACGACAAAAAAAAAAAAAAAAAAAAGTGTTTGTGGCCCTATCTGCCTTTCATATTAATACTGCTGTATGGAAAGACAGAAAAGCCAAAAATATCTACTTTTTTTTTTTTTTTTGTAATGCTTGCATGTTAATGTTTTCACATTGGGCATAATTTATTATGTACCTAACACACAAGCAACACTTAAACAGTAAAAAGTCACATGTTTGATGCTGTATGGAAAGCCAGGAGGGACAAAAACATTTGGCGTTTTTAATTAAGGCTATAAATATGTTTGTGCAATGGTAAATGTTCTATTCACATTGTTCTTGTGTGAAAATTTTATGTCAACAATTGTGTTTACGTGCAAACATTTCACCACAGATCAGACACAAATAGTCACATATTTTGGCAGTCCTGGCCTTCCTTACACGCAGTTTTCAGTCCACAAGCCAACGACTAGTTTGACGTGACACTGACGAGCGACGATCTATCTCTGTTCTTACACAGGGTCAGTGTTTACTCGTTTACTGCTTCCATGTGTCAGAGGTATTTATTTAATGTTCTGTATATTTAAAAGAGAAAAAAAATCAGCATGGTTTAAAATAGAAAAAGAAAAAAATCTATGCAAGTGTTGCATGAATTTCTGATCGTTTCTTTTTACGGTTAAGTATTTCAGTAATGCATTAGTTCTGACTCCTCGTCGTCTTGTAGTGATGATAGTCTTGTCTTTGGGGCTACTCACTCCTTGCTGCAGTTACAAATCCCTGAAAATTTAGTTTCCCTCTCCAAATGCCTCCACATGAGGAGATTTCAACACAATATTTGCTGGTTGCACTTTTAAAATCACTCCACAGAAAAAAATAAATAAAACAAAGTCCCAGATGAAGGCTGTGACAAAATGAGTGAGTCCTGCATGTCTTAGCGCAACAATTAGCTACTTTCATTATATTTTGGCGGAGTATGTTTTTTGAAGCGGACCAATTTAGCAACTGATAAAAGCAGTTGAGCTTTTTCAATTTTGAAGCACAATTTTTACAAGGATTCTGATTTAATTTTCTGTCTTATTCTGTATGCAATATGAAGCCTAACATTGAAAAACTCTAAACGCCTTAGACCATCTGGACTTCCTCTTTTGTGTGAGTAGAAAAAAAAAAAATTGCACTACTTTGTTTTTTGGGATGGTTGCTTTGTAATGCAATAACTGCACTAAATATAACCATGTATCCACCAGACCACCACAGCGTGCTAGCGTGACCCCAACACGCCTCTTCCCTTCTGTTTATCAAAAGAGACAGAAAAGGTGTAAAGAGTGAGACATTTCCTGCCTGAAGCTGTATAGAATGCTTTCTATTGGAAAACAGATTTACGATGCTAAGTGAACTATGAGTTAAACTAAATAAACATGACATTTTATGTACTTTTAATTGTTTGAGTTGTGTGTGTTTTATAATACAAAGGAGAAAGTTTACAAGCAAGTTGCTGGAATTGAAAAAGAAGACTAAATGTAGGGGCTTGTTGATACTTTAAACATAAAGCTGAATACCACAAACTTCTGTTTAATTCTGTTTTTAAAAGTGTTTTTTTTAAACTTGAAAGCATGAAATGACCAGAAAACGCTTCAAATTATGAATAAGTTAAAGACACATGAGCTTCTCAAAAGTAGAATGGCTGCAAAGAAAAGCAAGTGTAGGAAAATGACATTTTTAATTTATCATGCGATAAAGATTAACTGCGAACAATTGCATATTGCCAAACATATTTCTAGTATTAGTAAAGTTTATTTACGTTCCTAACATTTTCATCCAGCCTTGTTTGTAATTTCAGCTGTTTTCCACTTTTTAATTATAGATCGGCGGTTTTCAAAGTGTGAGGCGCGCCTCCCCTGGGGGGCGCCAGAGCACTTTAGGGGAGGCGCGGTGCGAGGGAAAAAGTAAACCGGAAAAGCTATCTGCTTGCCGTCTACCGATGTGAGAGAAACGTCTTTTACGCACACGATCAACTCTGTGGATTTAGGAAAAGTTGGTACTGTGGGGTGCGCATGTGGAGCGGGGCTTTAAAATCCTTCTTAGAGTTTTCCAGACAACAGTGGACCGGGGGGGGGGCGGGGCGGGGGGGGGGGCTCACCCTTTCATACTTTGAAAACCCCTGTTATAGATGATGCTATAGAAGAGATAAATTAGCAGTTTATTTTGTGACTAAACTGATAAATTGTCTACATAAGGTGGAAAATATCCATTTAAGTAGATACTATCACGTTTTTCCTTTTTTTGTAAAAAACTATATTTATACAGTGAAAAACAAGAAATGCAGGTTTTAGCAGTTTCAGTTTTCACACGCAATAATTACATTGAACTTTGTCAACAGAATGCTCCTAGAAGTTCCACTAATATGTTTTATAGTCTATTTTTTAATCATCAGGCTGGAAGCTACACCTTTTTTGTTTACATTGATACATAACTATTGATTAGGTGTTTTGTTTTAAACATGCTGCCAAACTGGTGGTGAGATCTCTCTGGTTTCATCCACCGTTCTCACTTTTACGCCATGGTTTTCTATCTTTAAGCAGTTATGAAGCACAGTGAGGGAACTTTAAACTGCTGCTGACCAAGTTACTCAACAGTCCGTTGCTAGGTAACCAAAGGGTTGCTAAGGAACCAAGGAGAGTGAGTCATTTGAACCACCAGCCTTGAAGCTTAGTTGGTCTGAGCAGCTGAAGCATTTAATCTGCCTACATCCCCCAGAATGCTGTGCGGTTTGAGGATTTCAGTGAAATTATTGAAAAATCTGTCTGACGTATCATCTGATATTGATCGTGTGTTTATATATATTAATTATTCCAGCCCTACCTATGAAACAAATGGCATTTAAAAATGCTGTAGTCAGGTCATACAAATGTTTAAAACATGGATTTGAACAAAGGGGACACATCCAAATCATAAGAAATGAACATTTAATCTGTTATTGGTCTCTTATGTGTTATAATCTGGAGAGGATCCAGATCATAACAACAAATATTCACTAAAAACGGCACCTAGTTCTCAGCATCCTCAACACTGTCTGCTATTAATCAATTTTTTTTTACTTGTACAGCAATCCTGGGTCCACGTTACTGATGGTACATCAGGTTCGAAAACAAATTTAGCAAGTAAAATTCATCAACCCGTTCACCTTTTGGTACAGAGTAATCTTTTCTTCCACAAACGGGCTGAAAAAAAAAAATAAAACACCAAAACGGAGGTAAAAGAGGGGAAGATGAATATACATGATAAGGAGGCATAAACTTGAAGTCCTGTGTTCGGTAAATTAAACTGAAACCAATAAATCAGGCGAAGATGGTCTCCTCGCGCCTCTTCTTGGTCAGGATCGTTCCAGGTTTGTGTTGGGCGTCTGGGTGGTTAGTGAGCTCCGGAGGGCAGGTGGACACCGGGCTCTCCAGGATGGCCTGCTTCAGGTCATAGAACACCGCAGAGTCCTCCTTGGTCAGGAACGTCATGGCCACACCACTCTTACCAGCACGACCAGTACGACCGATACGATGGATGTAGTCTTTGGGGGGAAAAAGTGAGACGTGGTTATGTTTGTGTTGTTCTTAGAAGTAACAGACAGAGGAGGGCAGAAAACCCAAAAATGTTACTCAAGTAAGAACAGCACTACTTCAACATATAATACACACAAAGTCTCTAGAGCTATGCATGTTAAATGTTGAATACTCAAGGTTTCTCCCAGAAAACGTGCCAAGCCTGGTGGTTGGGCGCTCATTCATCCAGTGGATCGTCGTGTTTTTCCAGTTAAAAAATGTTTCAAATTGACAGGAAATTTTAAAAAATCACTTGATAATTATGTGTTATTGGAAGACAGGAAGATTAACATTTGAACACCAACTATAAAGTCTTTAAAAAACGCAAACATTTTAAAAAGACTTAAATAAACAAAGCTTAGTCTGTTGGGGGCAGAAGTAAAGCCTGGTGGCCTGCCAGGCTTACAATACACTGGGGGAAAGCCTGATATATATTTAGCAATATACTGAGCACTGTGTGTGTGTCCTTAAGACTATCACTGCTCACGCCTATGAACTGTCGTAAGTTTATTTTGTTTATTACTTATTTATAATTTTTATTGTGTGATATGCTGGGACAAACAAAATTTCCCTCTTTCCCTGTTTGGGGATCAATAAAGTATTATTATCTATTATATTTTTACTCAAGTAAGAGTAAAAAACTATTTGGTAAAAAAAAATAAAAAATCTACAGGTACTCAAATATTGAGTAACTGCTCAAATAATCAAGTATTTAATGTTCAAAAATGACATAATCAGACGGACCGAATTATAAAGTTAAGTGGAAATTTTGGTATTTTAAAAACCAAAATGACAATAAATCAGATAAGTAACAAAAATAAAATCAGGCAAAAATCATTTTTTTCAAATCAGTTTCTTTCAATAAAAAAAAAAAACAAAAAAACTTATGAAACTTTAACAAAATCTGCAGGTTTGTGTAAATGTCTGGTGAATTTTTGAATTTTGTTTTTCATTCAGTGGGTAGAAAATCCAAAATTTTACTCAAGTTAGAGTAGAAATACATCATAATAAAAGTACAGCATAGTAAGGTTACTCACTGAGTAAATGTAACTAGTTACTACCCAACTCTGGTAACAGATATCTTGTTTTGGAAACAAGGCGGCCTCCTCACCTTCAATGTTCTTTGCCATGTCGTAGTTGACGACCATGGAGACGTCGTGGATGTCAATTCCTCGACCAGCAACGTCTGTGGCCACCAGGATGTCTTTGGCTCCAGCCTTGAGGTTGGAAAGTGCAAACTCTCTCTGCTCCTGGCCTTTGCCTCCGTGCAGCGTGCAAGCATTGTACTGAAGAGCAACGGAGGAACGTTCATGTGTTACATTGTTATACCATCTAGTCAGGGTCCCTATTTATTTTATTGCTCACATTCCAGACTCAGATTTATTCAGTCTTCCTTCTGTCTTGTACATTTCAAAGTGTAACCGTCCCCCCAATTTTTATTTTATTCAATTTACATTGACAAGGCTTCATGTAAAGATTCGACAAAAACAGACCGTTAGGAAATGGAGAAAAAAAATCTGACAGAATGAGGCAGAAAACAAATGAAAAGATGATGGACAAACGAAGAGATGGAAAAAATTTACAATACACGAATAAATCAATAAATTTATAATTGAAAACACAAACTGAATGGATGAACAGATGGATGGAAGAATAGAAAGAGACAAATAGAAAGATGGATGGATAAATAAAATGAAGGGTGGAAGGAGAACAAATAGAAAGATGGACAAATGAAAAAATGGATGGAAGGAAAACAAGAGACAAATAGAACAGATAAATAGAAAAATGGACGGACAGAATGAAGGAAGGATCCATCCATCCATTTTAAATGGATGGATGGATGGACGGACAGACGGGTGGATGAACAGATGGATGGATGGATGGATGGATGGACGGACAGACAGGTGGATGAACAGATGGATGGATGATAAAGTCAGCAACAGATGTTTTTTTCCCAGTTTCTCTGTTTTCTTCTTCTACAGTCAGATAACTGCCCGCCTGTTTCACAGTAACTCACCCCCATCTTCTCCAGGGACTTGGCCAGCACATCGCAGCCCTTCTTCTGGTTGACGAAGATGATGATGGGCGGCTCGAAGCCGTGCGCCAGGACCTCCAGCAGCTTCTTCCTGCACAGCACAAAGAAGGAAGCGCTCAGCAGGCTGCGGTTTCTGCAATCCTCGGAGGTCGTGCTGGTTTGTCTCTCACCTCTTCTCTCCCTCTGACATGAGCAGGACCTTCTGCTCCACTCTCTCGTGGGGTTTTCCTGCAGATCCGATGTAAACCACAGCGGGGCGCCTCAGGTAGCTCCTCGCCAGCCTCTCCACAGAGGGAGGCATGGTGGCGGTGAACATGACGGTCTGCAAGACGCAATCAAAGAGTTCAGAGAACACCTGGCGCCAGCGGCGGGGTGGAGCAGAAAGATTCACGTACTTGTCTGTATTTATGTTTCCCCGACTCAAAGTTCATCTTCATCTTCTCCGGGTCCTCGGCTTCGTCGGTGTCTGGTTTCTGATTGGTCACCGGGATGTACTCCAGAATCTTCTGGACGTCCGGTTCGAAGCCCATGTCGATCATACGGTCGGCTTCGTCCAGGACGACGTAGGTGCAACGGCCGAGCACCAGGTAGCGGTTCTCCAGCACGTCTATGAGACGACCGGGCGTTGCTATGACGATCTGTTAGAAGAGGAAAAACTCAGACGTTTATGAACCGAAAAGTTTCCGCTACCTGGTGAAAGAGAAAGCAGAATTATCTTACAATGTCAGAGAAAACTACAAAAGTAAGTCTGCATCTTAAGCAGACGAGTTATTTTGTCTTCAATTGATTTCACACAGTTCTGACTTTAAAGATTGAATGTTATAGTGGCTTTGGTACTTTGTCAGGGCAGATATTAAGTATTAATGTTTCACCTCACAGCCCATCCTGAGTCGGAAGCCCTGGTCTTCTCTGGAGATTCCTCCGATCACCGCCACCGTTCGGATGCCGAGCGGTTTCCCGAACTTGATGGTTTCTTCTTCGATCTGCTGAGCCAACTCACGAGTCGGAGCCAAAATCACAGCGTAAGGCCCCTGATCGGAGTCTTCGATCCTGCCACACAGAGCAGACCGCTGTAACCGGCAGGATGGAGGCGGATTGAAGGGGTTACTGAGGAATAAAGAAGGATTATTTCTGCTACCTGTCGATCTTCGGCAAAGTGGTAATCCAGACCAGCAGAGGAATGAGGAAAGCAGCCGTTTTGCCGCTACCCGTCTCAGCCACGCCGATGATGTCACGGTTCTGCAAGCCAATAGGAATGGCTTGCCTCTGAATGGGTGTTGGGTCCTGAAGTTTACAGGAGACACCAGTCAGCGTTACAGAAACCAGTGTTACACATCAGAGCAGGATTAAGGACTTGAACAAACTTTGTAGCCGCATTTGTCGATGACTTCCAGGATGTGAGCGGGCAGCTCATACTCCTTCCAGTTCCTGATGGGGTTGGGGATCTTCCCTCCCTTGGTGGTGATGCTGTAATCCTCCCTGAAGATTCGCCAGTCTCTGTCTGTCATCTCATCCAGCTTCTTCTGGGACCAGTGCCGGTCGTCCCAGCGCTGCTTAGCTTCCTTCTTTCTCACCTTCTTCAGTCGCGTCCTGTTGGGAAAACAATGTGAGATTCCTTCAACCAGACAGATTACACCATTTCATATCATTATACTCACTCTTCCTGCTCCTTCTCTTCCAGCGTACGCCTCTTCTCCATCAGATCGCCGTAGAAACGTGACTGCTCTCTTTTCTGCTGCTTCAGGTCGATGCCAGCGATGAACCCGCGCCCGTAAAGCTGCACCTGATGTTTCTCTTTGTAGCTGCAGGGAGAGATTAAAATCTAATATTTAAACCTGGAAAAAAAATTAAATAACCCATTCTAGATAACTTTATAATCCACTAACATCGGGTTGTAGTCGACTGAAGTGTCTTCAGAAGCATCCCACTCGAATACAAACTTCCTGTCGTTCAGGTGGCGAGTTCTCCGGCGTTTTTTGATTCCACCCAGATATCGTTCCTGTAATTAGGTTAAACTATTAGCATGCATGCTGCTTATCATCATTTTTAATTTCACATTCATGTTTACTGTAAAAATATGGAACCTTAGCAAAAAAATAAACACATTTTAGACCCAGAAAATCTAAAAGACTCTAGGTTTTAGTCTCTGTTTTTGAAAGCAAAGAAGTACTTTATAAATACCATTTTGGGCTTTATCTTTCTAAATAAAAAAGGCGTAAAGGTTATACTGAACTAAATAATAGAATGACTCCCTTTTGATGGAAACTAGATCTGCACAATATATTTAAATCACCATTGCAGTATCAGTATGCGCAATATTCATGTTGCTAAGGACTGTTTGGAGTGCAATAATTGTTGAGATCTTCATGTTTTGTTTTTTTTGCTGATGCAATATTTAGTCAATAGGACAGGAACGCATGTCATTCATTTTTAATCAAAATAATAAAAAACCTAAACTGGACTGATTTCAGGTATACAAACACAGAAAACAGATTCAAAATGAAAAGCAATAAAAACAATATCATATAATACAACATATTGAAAAAACAAATGAGGAGGATGATTTTGTTGTTAAAGGCCAGCCTAAATATGGTACAGCACTCACCATGAGAGTCATGTTAAATAATTTAATAGTTAAAATAATTTACTTGCAGACCTCTCTCGAGTTTGGTCTCTTGAAACTAACCTTGATGGCATGGAGCTCTTTGCTTTTGTCTTTCTCCTCTCTGAGTTTTTGTCTCCCATCATCTTCATCATTCCCATTGTTCTCTCGATCCATTCGCTCTCTGCGCTCCCTTCTTTCCCTTTCTTGGGGATCCTCTGTGAGAAACAGATATCAAGTCTCACAAACATGTTTCCAGAGCTTAACATATTTTCAAGCTAGAATGTGAAACAAACCTAGCATTTTTCTCCCAATGTCCTGGAACATCCGTCTTTTCTTTCTTTCCTCGTCCAGCATCTTTTTCCTTTCCTCCACCTGCTGCTCTCTGCGCTTTATAGCCTCAGCTTCTCGCTCTGCTCGAGACAGAAACTTTGGCTAAAAACAAAACAGATAAAGTTAAAGAAAAATATTAAAAATCAAATCTCTGAAAGAAAGTAAATATGCAGTGAAAATTCTCACTTTTGCCTCGGCTTCCTCTTCTGCTTTTTTCTTGGCCAGAAGCTCCTCCAAAGAGAGTGGCTGAACCTAAACATAAACAACATAAAATAAATAATAACACTTTTAAAGAAAAGAGCACTCAGTCCATAGATGGTGCATGAATAACTACATTTCTACTGTTTCTTTTTCTTTGCCAAGTTTTAAATTCCTTACAGTAATTCAGCTTGACAGTTATTAAATTCTTGCAGACAGAAGCATGATTTACAACAGTGATCAGAAATGAGATAAGATCTGCGGAACAAATAAACTAAATGAAAACACGAGTCCAGAGCGTACCTTCTCCTTCTTCTTTTTGTCATCTTCTTCTTCCTCTGTTTTTATACCCTTCTCCTTCTTTAACTTGCTATCCCTTGACTTTGGTGACAGGCTTCTACAAAGATAGCAATGTGACAGTTAGATATTTTGCACAAAACTTTCATACGCTCATCATCTCTAATTTAGAACCAGCCAAATATGAAATCAGGCACTGGTCGATGCATTTCTTAAATCTTAATATTAGCAACACCAAGATTTGGAAATAGCAGTAAAATAAAAATAAAAGCTGAATTTCAGAGGAAGATTTTAGGTGTTTTTTTCATGAAAGAAAAAATAAGTCATGAAGGTTAGACGGAGATTGGGTCTTTAGAAATGATAGAATTTAAGTGAATTGGAGACATTTCCCTTGAATGTGTAATCATATTTTAAAGAAATTCCTTTAAAAATATATTTTGTGTGTTATGGTCATTCAAAGAAAACCAATTACACCACATATTTTTGTCGGGATTTTTTAGTTACATTTATTTTCTAAATCTTTTTATAAAAGTATTTATATTTTTACAGTAGGATCATGATGTCTCACATTTGTGTTTTTCATACCTTGATCTCTTGCTGCGATCTTTATCGCGCCGATGGCTGTCTCTGTCTTTGCGGCTCCTGTCTCTGTCTTTGTCTCTGTCCCGGTCCTTGTCTCTGTCCTTATCTTTCATACGACGATCCCTTTTTATTGTAACACAAATTAGAAAGAAGCAAACAATCCATAGCACATGTACATAACCACTTAAGTTTTGTTTGTGTGCCTCAGCTAAAGTCACCTGTCTGGAGATTTGGAGCGGTTTCGTTCACGGGAACGATGCCGTTTACGTGAAGGTGATCCTCTGCGATCCCGATCTCGTGAACGGCTCCGCTTCCTGTCCCGGTCTTTGTTCCCTGATGATTCGGCATCCTTCCTGTCTGTGTCAGCAGCCATCTGCAAGTTAAAAAAGGCACAAGAACATGAGTGAAGGTTTTTCAATGCACTTTAGCCCTGAAACAGAAGAATAAACAGCCAGGACCAGATTTAGAAGATATATCTTTCAGTACCTTTTTTTTTAACAAATAGAGTCTGATTTTTTTTATTTTGCTTTATTGTTCTTTATCTCCATTCCTGACTTCTGAACAAAAACTTATCCTTGCAGTCTGGAGTAAAGTAATTAGAATAATATTTTATAAAAATATCATCGGGAGAAGTAAAGGCAGAAACGTAGTCATCTGAAAATACCTGAACAGATGTTTATTCTGGATTTCTACATTTATAAACACATTTCCGGATTTCTGTCAGTTTTTGACCTATATGTTATATAATAAAAATTCGTCAAAAAATGGTTGTGTTCTTTGTAACAAGTGGACCTTTCATAATTTAAAATAAATCTTTATTTGAGCAAGAGGATAACGGGTAAAATACATAAAGCAATTACAAAAGTGCCACAAAACAGCGCAACTACATTCAGCAATAAATACATCATAGCATAACGTCTCCTGTATGATTACAGACAGAAGATGTTTTCTGCAATCTCGTTTGGTATTAGGGCATGTCTTTCAACAAACTGTAAACTGCAATGTAAAAAAGCAGTATTATAAAGATGCGGTCAAAATTTAAACAAACGAGAATTCCAATGGGCGGAAAAAAATTGCTAATTTTACTTGTGTAGTAATAACGTCAACCCTCAGACGTTGGCTAGCTAAAGGCTAAACGAAGATTATACCCCCAAAAAAAACAACTACTCAACTGCACAAAACTGAGACTACTTTACCTCCAGCTGTGAGCAGAGAGCCAAAACCACCAGGATAGTTTAGCTATAACTAAACTCACACTCTCGTTATTCAGCTTGTCAATAAAACACCAGCGATCTATCGACGATTCAAGGAGACGCCATAATGCTCTGCACGAGCAGAACGAGCAAAGGTTTCTGGGATGTGAAGTCCAGGGTGCTGTTAAGAGAGTGAGACAATCTCTTGTAAAAACTACATTGTCCATCACGAAGCAAAAGCTCTGTAAGGACCCCAGTTGTTTAGCACACGGACGTCTAAGTGCCTTTTTTAAAAAAGGGGGAAAAATAGACGTGCGCTTGTGGTGCTTGGAAGTCGCATTGTCCGATTTTTTGTGATGTCAAAAATTGACTACGGCATACTGATATAAAAGGGTTGATTTCACGACTTCTCAATTAATTTTGAGCAGTTGTTTTTATCCAATGACAGGAGGTCATTTTGGTCAAATTAACAGCTTTCAATGAGAGAAAAACTGAACATGATCTCCAAATCAATATAAGAAAGAACAACTACTGCGATGAACAATGTTTTTAATGTCATTAATATGAAAATATATCCAACCACTAAGTTTAATACCTTTTTGATGTTTAAACTGTACACTGGCACGAAAGAATGCTTTAGAGGTGAACATGAAACCCTTTAAAAGCCTGTTATTATTATTATTATTATTAATTATTGTTGTTGTTGTTGTTGTTGTTGTTTCAGTCTTTCTAAATTATCCAAACACATCATGCGTTAAACTAGATTTATCTATTTGGCCACCAGGTGGCGACAATAAATTGCAATATAGGACCGTTCTTCTTTTCTTGCTTTCTTCTGTTTCTTTCTTCTATCTTTTTCTTTCTTTCAACAAATAGCAATTTCTCACGATTTTCACGTACTTATTCAAGAGCTTGATAATGGCGTTATTTCTGGATGGACAGAAAAAAGTGTTCAATAATTTTGACCTTAATTAATTGACAAGATAACAAAATTGTGGCATTTAACAAGTGCGTCAAAAATTCAGAACAAAAAATAATTTCATGCCAACATTGTCTGGATTCCCAGAGTTTGAAAAATGAAACACAACATAATACTATGTTGAAATGCAGACCAGCAGCCATGATGATGAAATATCCCTGTCTGCTCTGTACACACAAGCACCATCCTTTGCAGCAGATTAAAATTCAAGAACGGCTGTCTTCCCAGGAATCCATTTTTTTCTTCTTCTTGTAATTTAAAGCAGCATCTTCTCTCTGTGTGTGTGTGTACGTGTACAAGCTACTGCATGTAGATAAAAGACATGTTAGATGCTGCTGTGTTTGAGTCAGTATTGGCTCGATCACTTATTCATATTCTGGACCTTCCTTTCCTTCCATCCTCAGATCAAAGGAGATTTGTGGAGCCCTTCTGAAGGTGAACTGTTTCAGCGGAGATGATCAAAACTAATGGTGAAAAAAACAATTGTTAAACGTGCATAAAAATTGAAAAGCTCTTGAAGTTGAAAATAACAGACTGGTGAGACTGAAAAAGTTAACAGGATTTCATCCCACGTTGTTGCTAAAAGACAACAAGGACAAAAGGCTGACTGTGTTGCTGCACATAATACGTTCCATTAGTTTGTGGGTTTTCATCTGAGCAAATAAATGCTACACAACAGGTTTATTTCATACAGTATGTGTTCTTGTACAGTAGTGGAAAAGAAGCCCAGCAACTGGTTCTTGAGCATGCAACAAGTTATACAATAATGTTGCATACAACATGTGTTTTGCATGCAATAAGAGGTTGTGGGATACTCATCTTATTGCATGACCAAATCTGATCCAAGTTTCAGCTGGTACACAGATGCTGCAAACTTAAGTTAAAAACTAGTGTAAGAGGAGTCAATAATGGCAAGGTGCTCAACTAGAAGATGCAACAAAAACACATTTTTAATGTGAGTAGGTACGACTGATCTTAGTGTCTGAGGAAATCTGGATACAGTCAAAGCTTTCACATCTCAGTATTATTATAGTTTCTTCTGTTTTCTTAGAAAGCAATCAAACTCTCTGAAGTTGGACCAGGACGAGTTTTATAAATGATATGTTGGCAAACAATGGGCAACCTTTAGGTGATAAGAGATTTCTTCACACATTGCCCCTGGAAATCCTCCAAATCACTTTAGAATAACTTAAATATGCATAACAATTTACACTAATTCTGAGCATAAAAATCCATGATCATTGCATGAGAAAACATAATGGTTTTAAAGGTGCAACACAAGTATTATTTCTAATCAAAACTAAAAAGTAATTCACACTATTGAGCTTTTTATGTAAAAAAAAAATAAACTAACTCTGGCTGCACATTTGTCAAACTTCAAGACAAAGACAATACAAGACTGTGTGATCTGGGGAGAAAACAAAAGGTTAAAACTGCAACTTATATTAGAGTAATATTAATCTATATTCAATAAGTTAAAATATTAATTCAAATTAGGCTTGTTGGTCAGATTAAAATTAGATTGTCAGAAAAACAGTCTTTAAGCAGGTATTAAACATACTTTTTTTATCAAGATCACACACCTTTTATAAAACTGTTTTTTATTGGTGTTAAATGTTTTGTTTTCACTCCCTGTAAGTAGAAAATTTCTATCTGTGTGTATTTAAAATGTGTGTCACTTGAGTTGCGGAAATAAACAAACTTTTCCATTATGTTCTTCTTTATTTATTTGTTGAGTGTAGTCAAGTCCTGTATACTCAGCAGATAATTCACCCAATGAGTCTTTTTTGTTGGGTTGCAAGCTGAAAACTGTGTGGCTTTGAAACATTTCTTTATTCTGCAGTGAGAAAGATCAATTCAAAATTCAGGGCAGCTTGGTCTTCTAAAAAAAAAAGAAAAGAAAAAAAAAAGCACTTTTTTATATTTTGCTATAAATTAAGTGTGTTTCAGCTTGCCCAGAGGTTGAACTGTTTCATCTAACATTGGATATTGTCATCTGTTACGTCACTCTGATCACTAACAGCTGGCGACTGATTAAAGTGAGGTTTGTGTAGGAAACAATATCCTGGGTTGCTTAAAAATAATTCAGCTCTTTTGGAGTCAACCAAAGTAGCTGTAGCATGTTTGAATAACAAACAACAGTAAAGGTTTGGCCCCCAGTAACAGGCTTCAGCTGGATTCAGATCATTGGCTAATACAGATACGATGGGGTTTAGCTGTTCCCCAGTTGTACACCCTTTATCTAAAGCATATCCCTTAGATCCTAACTAAAGTCGACCCCGTATGCCGACGTACCTCAGCTGCCCCCAGCACTGGGACCGCCTACCCCCCTCTCCATACTTCTGGATGCCAGGCATAGTTGCCTAATTAAGCTGCTGTAGAGCGTTCACTCTTGACATGCCCTCAGGGTGTGCCAAGCAGGGCACATGTGCAGGATGAGGGAAGGGGTGGAGGTTAGATCTGTGGAAGGTGAGGAGAGCCATAAAATATGGGGTTCTGGCAGAAAGGTTGAAAGAGGAGGCGGAGGGGGGGTTGGGACCAGGGCAGTTGAGACCCACCAAGGGAATTCATTCCACTCTGGCAGGGACATGATGGGGGAAGGGGGTCCATCCCCATCCTCTTCTTAGCATGTAAGAATCTGGCTCACCTTGCTGCAATTAAAACTAAGAAAATTTGCAGAGCGTACAAAATAAACTGCTTAGCATGCGCCGCAATCATACACCAAATTACATTCACACATGGATGCCTCTAGCTGCAAATACAGACTTTATAAAAACACACATGAACTGATAATTAGACCGTGCCAAGCTAAACTGACCCAGTGACACATATTACTCTCACACTCATTGACTTCTGGCACGTTTTTGCATCGCAGGATGATGTTGATAGAGCGTAATTTAGTCAGTATTAACACAAGTCCTCAGGCTGCAGGACTGAAGAAGGCTAACCAGCAGTCTGTCAGCTGTCTGATGATCTCACTTCGGGCAACTTTGAAATAAAAAAAAAATCATAAATATGCGAATGAACTTATGAAACAAAACTTCAGCATCAATAACTCCTGTTGAATCGGAGCGGTTCAGCTCTGATTTTTATCATTTCTCTGGCAGTTGTGGGGCAGCCAGTCTGGCTTTCCTTTTTTTTTTCTTCGTCTGGCCTTTTTTGATAAAAGACGAGAGAAACAAATTATGACATGACTTGACTTTGACAGCTTGTATTTTGAGAGGATATGTTGTTTGACCTTTTTGGAAAACATTTGCTTTTTTATTTCATTTCCTGGAACAGGAAGATTGATCGCACTCTCATATCGCTCATGGAAAACGTAAAGTGTCTTACAAAAGTATTCATACCCTATAAAATATTTCACATTTAGCCAAGTAAATAAGTAAACACACTAATTATTTATTTCTGATTGAAATTAGTTTCTGGATTTGTTCTACAAGTTCTCAGCATATTTTTTACATTTCTTCAAAATTTTAAAATAAATGATAGTAGTGTAGTTTTGATAGCAGTATTAACTAAAATAAAGTTTAGGTAACACTGCTCTCCTCTCGCCCGGATCATTAGCTGGAGATCGGCACCAGCACCTCCCGACCCCACTAGGGACAAGGGTGTTAGAAAATGGATGGATGGACACTCCACACTGAAATTGGAAGACGTTTTAAATATCCAGAATAAAACACAGAAACCAATAAATGAAAAGGAAATAAAAACCACACACAACTGATCATAAATAAAGTAGATTACAATGTCTCTAGAAACAAACCTGCTCTTCAAAAAACATTAAGAATCAGAATGGAAATTATTGAAATT
The DNA here is from genome assembly GCF_019740435.1 of Gambusia affinis. Taxonomy (NCBI): domain Eukaryota; kingdom Metazoa; phylum Chordata; class Actinopteri; order Cyprinodontiformes; family Poeciliidae; genus Gambusia; species Gambusia affinis. Next base: position 32,355,690 of record NC_057868.1, on the reverse strand, counting down.
ACTTTAAATTTATCATCAGATTAATTGCAACAGGTGTACCTCCAAGATAAGCAATTTAACAACACATTTTTAACAAAAAAAGCTCCTATTTATCTCTTGCAAATAATACCTGGATTATCAGCAATGAGACGAGCTGAAGAATCGAAATAAAGAAACATGGAAAGACACGATGGAGTGGATGTTCCTTTGACTGAGCCGCAGATAGAGGCAGATAGTCAAAGACGACTCTAATTTTCTCTCCCCCTCGCCTGGCTGACTCATTGACATGCACTCCTATTTCGCACACAGAGACAGGAGTTACAACACTGTCAGAGCAGCTGTGACAGAGCCTGATGCATGAAGGAACGCTACCCATATGTCAGGCTGCAGATCGCTCGTCACCAGCAGCCAGGCTGCAAAGCTTTTTCAAGCCCTCCACCCCCCATCATCTTCTTTCTGCTGCTTCTGCTGCAGCGTGAGGGACGTCTGAGGGCTTGATTGCGGGAATGTGTGACCCTACTTCTTGTGTGTATGTATGTGTGTGTGTGGGTGGGTGTGCTGTGTACCAGGTTTTTATATCCTTTTGGGAACCTATTTCTGTCTACAATCTGGGGTTATGGGGACCATTGCTCCTTGTGGGGACATTTTCTTGGTCCCCATGAGGGGAATTGTTGTTTTAGGGTTAGTGGTTTAATTCTGTGATGGTTATGTTTAGGGTAAAGGTTAAGGTAAGGGTTAGGTATGTGATGGTTCAGGTTAGGATTAGGATTATGGTAAGGGTTAGGCTGTAGAAATTAATGAAAGTCAATGTGAAGTCCCCACAAGTGACATGACTGTATGTGTTTGCGCGAGTGTGTGTGGTGGGTTATCGGCACCATCCTGTCTGATAGATTAAGAGATTACGTGCCAGTGACAAATGCCACAAAGCAACCTTCTTGTCTAAATTTCAAGGGGGTTTCAGATGGCAGAAGTCTTTTTTTTCACCTGTGCCTCTTTTTATGAATGTCAGCACTTCCACCTTCTCTGTTGGAGGCTAATATGTTAGCTAAGAGGAGGGGACACACGTCAGGTCGACAAAGATCAATCCAGAACAATCCTGGTCGTTGGTTCATGTCAAACATGTCAGAGTAATTCAGGTTTTCTTTGTCCTGTTCAGACCAAATTTCAGGCTTGAGCTTATTGTCAAAACCTACTGTAGATGTCAAATTCAACATTTTGTTTTAAAAAATGAACCTTTAAGGGATACACATTGTTTTATGTTATCTTTACCAAAAGAAGCTGACACTCTTCATAGACATCATCCTGACCTGTTTGCATCATTTTAAACTGATTCAAGATCTTTGCCAAACTTTGTCCAACAAGTTGCCCAAGTTGGACAACATGAGCAACATGGGCAATTAAACATATCCAACATGTTCAGTTTTGTCACCCAAAACTAAAGTGTGAGATTGTTTTCAGGTTGAAAAAACTTAAACTCTTGTCTCCTCAGCTCAAGATTGAGGTCAAATCTAAAACGTGCAGAAAATGTTTATTCTGATGACTAGTTTACAAGTCATAATTTTAAGGTTTGTGTTCGTTTTGCATTTGTATATGCTATTATTATGTCACTCATCTGTTCTCCATTCAGTAATAATCTTTCCTATACATACAGTTGAAACAAGATAATTGAGTACAGTGAAGCTTTTTTTCCTCTCTCAGCCTAATGTCAAATCAGACTAAACTTTTTCTGTTTTAAGTCACTTACACAATTTATTTCTATTTGTTTAACAATTAGTGTAAAGATCAAAAACAATTCAAAATATTTTTCCACCATTTTATCAACAATAGAAGAGGGTTTCATGTTTTTGGAACAACATTACAGTACATTAAGGAGTTATTAAAGTGTTTTTATTGATTAGCCATAGTAGCGTGAGTATGCAGATCATATCTACATATTTAAATTTGTAAAAGCTCACCTTCATGCTTTTTAGCTGAATTGCTTTTAAAGATTCATTCAACCTGTTTTATACAAGCTAAGAAACTCAGATACTGATTAATTTATGCTATATCTGTTGTGACAGTTTTCCAATAATATTTTAGCACCACATTATTAAGAAAAAGACAGAACAAACCTTGAAAAAGTAGACGCTTTTGTGAAAGGACAGTGAAAGGACTGGCACCACATCTACCATGGATGTGCCAAACTGCATAATCACGCCCTGGAGCGACAGGTTTGTCATAAGGCTACCAGATTTGATGAGACATGTAACGTTCTTGTTAAATGAAACAGGGAATCATAAAAGGCAGAAAGAGATAGGACAGACAGCTCCGCTCATCCAAAAGACAATCAAGCAGCCATTCTGCTTTAGCTGTATAAAATCAGCCTCGCAGCAGCAAATATGACATTTGAAAGTTGCTAATTTCGACACCTGGCCTGTCTGCTGTTGTGTAAAGGTAGCGGATAAGCTGTATCCTGTGTGATAGCTCAGGAATGGCAAACATTCAGGCCACTTCATTTATATGGTTTAATCGGAGAGCCAACAGAGACAAGCTGATAACGGCAAAGATCTGGCAAGTCTGGGAAAGACAGCAAACATTGTGACGGAGCAAATAATGGATGGCTAAGAGGAAAAAGAGAGAAAGAGGCAACAGAAACATAATATCAAGGGAATTCTTTACCTGAAAGGAAAGTTTTATAACATTTTGGATAAAATGATGAAAGTTTTACTGTGACACTCCAAACAGTAAAGTTTTCCATCCCTTCTTTTTCCAAAGCATAAATGAAACTATTGGATTCTTTCATGAATACCTGTCTTTTATGTTTTCATTATATATATTTTTTCTATTTTTATGCAGTCTTTTCTACCTCAGATGCAACACAGCAATTAAAGGCTTAATTATTCAAGGTTTATTCTGAAAACAGACATGCATTACACAGCATTAAAGTCATACAACAGGATTTGAGCATAAACAAAACAACTTGGATTCAGCTAGCTGTTTATCTTTCATTTTTTTGTATAAACATTATGTAAAATGTCTTGCAAAAATGTTCACACCCCTCAAATGTTTTCACGAAAGATCATGTTAAAACCACAAACTTGAAAGGTTTTGTGTAATAGCAAAGTAATCCATATTTTGTAAAGCAGAGAGGAAATGGATGCATTGATTGCAAAATAATGTAACTAACATGTATCATAAGCCCATGTCATTTTGTAACAAGCAACTTTTCACATCAAAACTTAAACCCCTTATTATTATTATTTTAAAATAGCTCAAGTTCTTTCCAATAATGCCAATTTTAATCTAAGTCATGCTGTAGCTCTGGCTGTATGGTTTGGTTAATTGTCCTCCTAAAAGGAAACTTCTGCTGCGGTCTAAATTTGTTTTTTGAAAGCCTTTAGCAAGTTTTCCTCCAGGAATGCTTTGCATTTTCTTCCATCCATTATCCTTTGCCCTTGATGAGAAAAAGAAGATATATTATCAGTCATCTTGAAGTCAACACAGACAGTGTGCCACCAAGCTATCAGCCGCTCACTTCATAAGAGCCTTGAGTTCAAATAAATCCCCAAAATAACCTTTTGCCCTACTTTGATAGTTTCTGATAAGTTTGAACTTTGAACTTACAGAAGAGTTAATGTCTCAACTCTTCATACATAAAAAGTCTTGAATATATGTGGGATTTCTACACTTCCTATTTTTGTCCTTTTTATATATTTTTAATTGAAATTTGTGTTTTTAACTCAGAACATAAACATTCTAACATAAAATTGGCTTGATTTCATAATATGTCTTTTATTGATTTATCACAGAAGTAACACTTGTAAACAAAATTCAGGCATATTTACTTAAATGAAACTTTTAAAGATGGTATAACAATAACAAATACAGGATTGTGGCAATAATTTAAGCCATGAGAGGCGACTTTATACAAGCATGTTGCTTTGCTTCAATAACATTCCTCTGTGGGAGTAAACAGCCCTATGAAGAAGATTATGTACAAAACAAATCTGGAAGAAAAAGAGCAAGAGAAGCTGTGAAACGGTGTAATTATAATTACCGTAACTAGTTTGGGATGTATGGGATACATACCAAGTCAGTGGTTAAATAAGCACTGCAGCACAGCTTGAAGATTCACATTTAAAAACTTGGTGTTGCTTCCAGTCTAAAGCAGATGACTGCTACAAGTATAGGAGGCCTTTCACTGCAAAAACAGAACCATTTGCCAAGTATTTCTGGACTAATTTCCATTGCAAATACCTTAGTACACTTGAAATAAAACAAAATTAACTCCTACGTAACTTTTCAGCAAGATATAAGAGCTTGTTTTACGTCAAAAACTTCTCAATATTGATGAAAAAGTTTCAGTTCCATTGGCAGATCATTTCACTTATAACGAGACATTTTTCCAATGTCATAAGTATTTTGTATTTATTTAAAAATAAAACAAAACCAAGAGAGCAAGAGCATGCATAAACAAGAACAAAATAATTTGTTCACCACTACTTTCTGTTTGAAAAGGAGTAGCAACACTTATTTAATCCCCTTATCTCAATTTAATGAAATATTTTACCTACTGACTCAACAGACAAAACGGTTACAAACTAATTCTCAAGAGACAAGAAAATGTACAGATAATATTAATAGTAGCAATGACAATTGTAAATAACAACCTGACATACAGCTATTGTTCTCTCTATAACGTGAGTAACATAGGTTACGTTCACACTGCAGCCAGAAGTGACCCAATTCTGATTTTTCGTCAAATCTGACTTTTTCCCAGTGTGAACGGGCAAACAACCTGAAAGTGTCCCACATGCACAGTAGAGGGCGCAATAACGTCAGCGTGTTCAGTGTTTTGCCAACCGCCATAAGAAGAAGTGCTCAGTTTGCGGAAGTAACGGTGATTACTTCCGGTGAACTATGGTGGACCATAGTTTACACAGTTGAAGATGTTGTCCGACCGGAACCAGCATAATAACAGCTTAATCCTCAATATAGTCCGTCATGGTTGTTTTTCTTCCCGCTTGCGCATATCAGGACACAGAACAGTGACGTTTGTCGAGTATCAGTGACGTTCAGGTGGGATGAACGTGACCTGGACATTAGGTCATATTTGAATCGGATACGCAAGCAGCCTGGGTCGCATTCGAAAAGAATCCGAACTGTGTTGTTCAGATTGTCATGAAAAGATCAGATACAACTCACATTATGTAATAAAAAAAAAAAAAAAAAAAAAAATCGGAATTGGGTCACTTCAGGCTGCAGCGTGAACGCATCCATAGTTTTGTATTTATTTTTAAACTGGCTGATGCTTGGACATTGGACAAGTAAAATTATCTGCCAATGAAACTGGAACTTGTTCATCAAAATTAAGGAATTATTGACTCAAAACAAGGTCCTATATCTCGATGAAACGTTACTTGTAAGTTAGTTTTGTCTTATTTCAAGTGGACTAAGATATTTACACTAGAAACTGGACCAAAATTACTCAGTAAGATTTTGTGTTTTTGCGGTGTTCCAACCAGAAATCATGTTGAAGACACAGATTCTCCCTGATATGTCCCGCCGTCACCTTTGCTGAGGCTTCCGTCTAATGCTACAAAGAAAAGGTGAGTCGCGCTTCTCTCTGAGACATTACCCCTCCTCTCCGTCGGAGATATAGGCATGGCCCTTGCTCCCACTGTTGCTAGGCAACGCATTAAATTCCACCGCTGTGCACATTGCTGCAGACCTACAAATCATCAAGCCCTCCATTAGCCAAGCTGTCAACAGCTTAATGCCAGGAGACGCCAGTGAACACAACTCCAGAGAAAACAACAACAAGCAAAACATCCAGCAAAAAAAAAAATTTAAAATAGTATCAAATCTTCTACTTTTCGTAATGATTGGAGAGAAAGGAAAATACATACAGGACCAGCCTGTTCGAGGGATTCAACTTGTGTTTTGTTCTCTTGGGAGTGCAAATTAGTCCTGTAAGCTTAAATATACAGAGTTTTTATAAGTTTGTGTTGAATAAAGCCTTAATTGGGCATTGAGGTGGCAAAGTTTGTATTTTTGCATAACAGAGCTGAGATTAGTGCAGGTATAAGAAAATCTTTTGTTTTGTTTTAAAAATTTGAGGAAAGTCTTTATTATTTCAGTTAATCTCTGGATGTTAGCAACCAGAAAGGAGCAATTTATTTACACAAATTGAAAGAGTTTAAGGTATCAGGCTAGAGGTTCCTCTTTACAGAGGCATGCAGCTCAAACTCTTAAACCTAAATGACAATGGCAGAAAAAAAAGTCATTTTTGAAGTGGGATTCTGTAGAAGGTTCTGAATAATTTATATTTTTCCTGAAGTACATAGTTTTCTCACCATCCACCGTTGCTCCTGGAGACTATAGAAAACAGCTAATCAGAGTAGCACTTCCAACTTTTATTATCTTAAAAATCTCACAATGACAAAAATGTCATTGTGTTTTATGCAATGCTATGTTATTAAACTTTAAATTCTTGTGATATTTGCATGAGTGTTTGGACACACAACCTATGTTTATTTAAACAGGTAGAAAATGGAGGTTGTTCACTAGTTTATTTTTTATGCACTGTATTACTTTTTTATAATTTATTCTGAGTGGAAAATGTTCTCAGTACACGTTTCACGGGGAAGCTAAATGATGGCACACTGACTCCATTCTCTATTTCCATAGGTCATCTATAAATAACCATCAATGCAGATTTGACAGCAACTCAAAAGTTTATAAAATGATATCTGCACAAACCAATTAAACATTTCTTAGAGGAGAGATTTTAGGACTGTGGAAGTCTGTTTTGTGCTTAGCTATGTTTGGACTAGCAATTAGCTTTAGCATCTGTTATCAGCTAATCTAAATTCATACAAATTAAGATGCTGTGAGAATAATCAGATCTAAAGAGGAAAAATCTTGTAATAACCCATGTTTTTAGCCAGGTCCCTAATAACAACAAGTCCACAATAACAACACTCTTTGGTGTTAAAGTTGTTACAGTGGGAAGAAGACTGTTTCCATGTCTTCAGTTAATTCAGGCTATGAATGAGAGCAAGATTTTTAGCAGATAACAGTAAGGCTAACAGCTGTTATGGCTCATGCTGAATTTTCAAGTGTTAGCAGGGTTTCAGAAATCACAAATCATAATCTTTTAAAGCCCGCTTCAAAAATTCTGAACTTTCCCTTTAAGAACAAGAAGGTCATGGATGAGGACGGCACAATGTTGTTGTGTTTACTTTCAGCTCTTTGCTACAAGATCCTACATTCTGTGGAGTATGAAAGGCAAAAAACATGCAGAAAAAAAGATATATCAGGTTTCGTTTTATTTTGGGGTGCTAACTGATTATTCATTGGTGTGATGTCTTCTGGCCAGGTTTCAGGACAGTAGGCTGTAATGAGCAGATATTTGTAGAACCAAGCTGAACAATTGTTTCCCTTGTTGTCCGTGAGGAAGAGTATTTATAAACCATAGATATTTTGGAGCACAAAAAAATCCTCTTTTCTTGGTCTCTTCTATAAAAAAAAAAAGACTAAGAAAAAATAAACAAAATGAAAATTGAACCCATTAAACAGTCTGGAAATATCATTCTTCCATGTAACTCCACTAAAATAAATAGCTATGGTTGCTGAACTTGTGTGGTGATGGTGCATGGCAGAGAACCTCCTGAAGACAGGTAGAAAGTATTTAACAAAATGCATTCACCCTTTTCGACCTTGCGGCTCATGATAGTGCTGAATCACATTGCACTTCTTCACGGACTCACTTTGTCCTCCCACTGCCTTCTGCAAATGAGCGCACTGCTTGCCAAACCCCTCCCTTTTGTCATCTTTTTTGTTCCGCTGTCAACTTTAATTTCAAAATAGATATTACGGCGAGGGCTCTGGTGGGGGAATAATTTTTTAAGATCTCCTCAGCTAGGTTTCTGCAGATGCAGCTTCATTCTCAGATTTTACGTTCTCATCACTCAGCCCATGCTGTGACCTTTAAAAGGCATCTGGACAGAGAGATGGATGGGATACGGCACTGCTATCAGAGCTTTAAATGGATTTCATCACTTTAATGGAGAGGATACAATGCTTCCTTCATGGACGAGCTAAGATACGGAGCATTGTTAAGCTGATTCACAACAACCTTTATGTGGGGCTGCAACATGTTACTCTCCATTTGTACAGGATCATGAAACTCCACTTCGAATCGTTTCTCTCTGTGGAAACTGTGGCAGCCAGGAGTTTGAGGAGGATGATGCAAAAGAGTAAAAAGTTTTGTGAAAATCTCGATGATTGCTCTCTTTCCCTTGCACACCCTGAACCCCGCCTGAACCAGGTAGAATACTGTCCTCTCTTCCCATACTCCGAGCACACTTCTTGCTGTGTTCACATGATGGAGCAACTTTTGGACTTGTCCTTGCTAAGGAGGTCTGTTTTGTTGGGAAGGTGTAGCAGTCTTTTGGAGAGGCGGCGGACCGGGCTGGGTTTGTTGGGAGGCTGCAGTTTATTCATGCAGGCTAGAGCTGCGGTACGGAAAACACTGTGGATGCTCTTTTCCGAAGTAAAAGCCGAGCACTCCAGATAAGCTTCAGCTCCGAGCTGCTTGGCCAAAGATGAACCCTACAAAATGAAGAGGAGCAATTTTTAATAAAGTGTGAAAAAAACAAAAAACAACTAAATTCTAAAAGGGTTAATTTATTGTATTTTTTATATGTAGTATTTATAAACTTTGTCAAAACTTGTTTATGTATTCTTCAAATTCATCTCATCTAATCAAAACGTTGTTTTTCCTAACGTTTATTGTTACATAGGTTACATTATGCTGCGTTTGACAGTTGGTGGTTACCATGGCAGCCAGCAGCTGACAGCTCCTCCCCCTTTTTCCTGTTGGCTTCTGGAGCTTTCTGTGTTTTCTCTACAAGTATTACATTTTAGATTAATTTAACAAGGTTTCATGTTAAATCTAACTTTTCCATGTTTTGTATTACGGCTTCAACTGTTATCATAATTAATGTTGTGCATTTTAGCTACTCTCTTGTTAGCATAAGTGCAGTGTGTCTGTATGTCCATGATAATAATTTTGATTTATTGTTGTCAGGAGAAATCCCAATTAAAGATGTTTATATTAAACTGTCCCTATTTGCTGGATTTGTTAGTTTTACTATTTTCTCCACTGTTTGGTCAATGAAAACATCAACAAATATCAATAAATTGGAAAGTATAATGAAATTAAGTGAAGATTTTAAGTTTAATTAATTATATGAGTCACATTTCTTGTGACATTTCTCTTTGCTAAAGAAATGTGAAGCATATTACAAAAAGAATATTTTTCAACAGCAGAATTTGTGCTATAGAGTAACCTAAAACAGACGTAATACATTTTCTTTCGTCACTTTTATTAATATCACAATAGTGCAACAAAATATCATATTAAAACTTTAAGTCCATATTGCCCACCTCTAATTGAGAAAGTCATTAAGAAGGAAAAGGGAACCAATAAAAGCTCACCTGTTCATGGGAGACTGGAGCCTGTTTCTGATTGGACAGCTCCATGCGTGTGCACACATCCGTTCGCAGGTCTGTCTTACAGCCTATGAGCAGGATTCGAGTGTTGGGACAGAAGTCCTGAATCTCTGCTTTCCACTTCAAATAAAACAAACAGGTTTATTATTATTAATTATCATTACTGTAGATAGTAAAGCAAATATGCCACCTGGCAGGAATTTCAGCTGCTCATACCTTCTTCAGAGCACCATCTACTGTGTCCGGCCGGCTAATGTCAAAGCATAGCAACACTGCGTCTGAGTCGCTGTAGCAGAGGGGCCTGACGTTGTCGTAATATGGAGAGCCTAAAGGGGCAGCAAGTAGTCAGATCAAACCTTTATTTTGCTGAATAGCAGGTTTGACATGGTAACAATCAACATAAAATCATTAATATAATGTGGCTCGATGATATATGCGTTTCATATCAGTTGATATGAATAAATATTGATTAGGATTTTTGTTTTAAATATCTGAAGTACTGATATAAATAAAACATTTTCTGTTTTAACCACAATTTTTACTCCATGCTGTTTTAAAATTTTTAAGTAGTTATGAGGCACAGAGGCAAAGCCTGTAACTGCTGCAGCGCCAAGTTGTTGCTAAGTAACCGAAGAGTCAGTGAGTTAGTTGTTGCCACCAACCTTATCTATCACAATCTCAATCACAATATATATTGTTATTGATTTATTATCCATCCGTAATTTATCACCACCACTTCCTTCGTATCTACACAAGAGAAAATCTAACACTACTAAAAGGAAAGCAAGTCTCTGCACATATCCTTTGTCTGCTTTAAACCAGCATTCTATAAGTGATTTAAATTTATATTTTAAATTTTTAGTAAGCCACACAATACATTCCTCCTTGCAAACTGGAAGAAAACCTGGAACCATGTGCTAAGGTTGCAAACCTGAACATACAGCCAGAGCTACGTTAGAGTGGTTTAGAGCAAAGTCCATTTAAGTCCAAGACCAAAGTCCAATTGAAAATCTGCATTAAGACTTCAAAATTTATCTTATCTGCCAGAGCTTGTGCTTTCTTGCAGAGTGGGAAAAACATTTCGTTTCTAGATGCACAAAACCTGTAGAGACACAGCCTAAAGGCTTTGTTGCAAAAGGTAGACGTACAAAATATAGATCCAGGTGCAGCTGGCTGAATAGAACATAAAAATGCCACAGATTTTGAATTTTGTTTGTTTCGGTGAAATATTTCAATTTAAATTTCCTCCCAGTTTACAATTATTAGTGTTGCCAATTACACCCATTACTTACGAGGATTTAACGTGACAATTTGTGAAAAAGATCAGTGGCTATGCATATTTTTGCAAGGACTTGGGCTTCACACCTAGAAATTAAATATTTAACAACAGTGGTGCATAACACGTCAAAATGTTTTCTCAGATAATTAACTGAAAACAAGACCAATCACTCAAACCTGTATATCATATTAGTTGTGTTCGCTGGCCTTGGGATTCCCCCTCAGGTATTGTGAAACAGAAGAATGAAGGAAACAAATTCTGCTTGCATTTCTATAAACAGAACAAGTTCCAGAGCTAAAAACAAATTGGCAGGATGTCCGCACTCTATTGTCTTCCCTCTGCCACCTAATCACTACCTACACAACCACAGCAAGCTTCAATTTCCTCGTCCTGTCTTCGGGGGCCAAATGTGCACAAGAAGCAAATATAAGAAATGTAATTAGGACAGAAATAGATGCTTCTGCAAGCAGGAGCAACGAACAATCAGGGCATCCTGGTGAAATGTAATGTTTTACACCCAAGGTTTTTTTTAGCCGGTTTTACTGTTGACTTAAGTAGGATGAGTTACACAAGTTGTATCTATCAATATACTTTTGTGTTCTGTTTATGGAAAGCAAAATCCATGTCTCATATAACCATCCGAGGTGATGTAAGACTTTGAGAAAGAGGAGGCAGACAGATCTAAAGAGGACACAACTTGCTCCTACCGCCTCCCACACATTAGCCCCTCCACCTCGCATGAACACACAAATAATGCTCACTCACACAAAGATGCACAATGCTTTTAGCTGAGCAACAGAAGCCGATCTGTTCAAGCTGTCTGGTTTACTGCGGAAGGCAAAAAAAGTGAATGGCGCGCCTTCACTCAAGATGCAAAATGAGACAAATAACAGTTATATAAGAAAAAGTTTGAGGTTCACATAAAAATTGTCCTATTTCTGAGTAAGAATTGTTACTTAATATTGACATGGGGTTGCTGGCCCACAGGTGATCAATATAAAGATCTGACCAGCAAATATAGACATTATATTTCCAATTCCAACTTCTCCTCAAATGACAAAATGGCCAGCATTTTAGGGCGTTTCAAGTCAGAGGACTCCAAAGCGGCTTACTGTACTTTTAGTCATTCATTCACACACTGACGGTGGCGAGGTGAATGAAGTGTCTTACAGAGGAATTAACTGAGATGGACAGAGAGGGTTTTGACCTGACAACCCGCTGGTTACAGCACAAATTTCTATTAAAGAATTTAAGCATTTTTTTTTTCTCTCTCTCTCTCTGTTGCGATTGTAAAATGAGATAGTGAATTTGTTTTTGAGCTAAAAGAAACATTTATTAATTTAATAGTAAAAGCTTTATTTTTGAAAAGACTTTACCTAAACCAGTATGGCATACAAGTAAAGAGAACATGGATATTTATGCACAGTGCAGTGAAGGTGTGTTTATATTTATTTATTCAAATGGAAATCAGTCTTATGCAACAATTCCTCCAGAATGGGTGACTGTCAAGAAAGTTTTTCCATTGTGGGAGACAAATGTACAAACCCAAATTATCTCAGTGCTGCTTTGGGTTACATAAGCATGGAGGTCAAGCACATGTTTTCTCTCAGTATCCCTCGTTTGTGCCTTCTGTTCACAACAACAACAACACACACACACACACCCACACACACACACAAGAACCACGATTGGCTTCACTCTTGCAGATCTCCACCCCCCTATGGACGAGGCATCCCCCCTCTCCCCTGTGAAACAACCATTCTGAAGGCCAACTGGCACCACTCGACTTCCTCTGAACACCGAGCCTCAGGCTGCAGCCAGCACTGTTACAAAAGAGCTCCGCTGTTGCACTTGGTGGCTTTTCTTATCGATTTAATTTACATAATGACTTCTGTGTGCTTAGATGACTCGGCGACTGCATGCGGTTTATCTTTTCACACGTTGAACCAGAAACCTAAAAGCCGTTCTGGCTGATTGTATTATCAATTAATCTGCAGGTTAGCTTCACAATTAAACTGTTTTTGTTTTAATTATTTTTAACAATCCAAGAACACATGTAGTCATTTAATATATGCTGAGGGATTTTTTTTCTTTCTTTAGATTAACCTCAGGCAAAAGAGATTGTTACCACATAGTTAAGTCTTTGCATAAACAAAACAGATTGAAAAAATATTTTTTTGACCAGGATAACAATTTCTTTCATTGTTGAGGTTAGAAAAATGTGCTTTCATCAACTCGGAACAAAATTACTACATAGTTGGTGCACGACTGCCGTACTCACAATTGAACTAAGAACTTCAAAAATCTTATTATATCTGCTGTAGACATATACTAAATAGTTTAATAAAGATTCAGATGTTTTTCCCTAAGGAGAGGAAATACACATTGAAGGGTAACGAACAGAGGTAGTGCTTTTGAATACAAACTGACAGAATTGATTTAGTGATGTAAGCATCAAAACATTGCTTCCTAATCTTTAATTAAACTCAAAAAAGTGCTTTAAAGTGTATGACATTGCATGTTAAATCTATAGATAGAAAATTGTATACGTTCTTTTGTTTTGATGCATTTAATGAACAGGAAAAAATAATAATATTTTTCAGCATTTAACTTGCAGATAGGGCTGATAAAGATTTAGTTTTGTACTTTTGTTTCATAAATGTTAAAAGAAATATCAGGATTCAGGGAGAATACTGTAAAATGGAACTAACATGATGCCTGAAATCTCTGGCATTGATTGTTGCATCTCTACTCTACTTGTAAGCAAAAAAGGATAAATAAACAATTTGTTTCCTATAGTTTAATATGATTGTACAGTTTTATATCCTTGATGAGTTATTACTTTATCCGAGAAATCTAAGCTTCGGGTAATTTTTACAATGTTATGGCTTTTCTGTCAGGAGTGATTAACCCAAAGATTTTATGTAAGCAGTGAAACAATTAGATAATTTAGATTACAAACATTACGGACTCTAAATTGTCTGCAGACAAGATTCCTCAGAAGATTTCACATTGAATAAAAAGCTGCTTAACTGCATTCAAACAGGACAGACAAACAGGCAGAGAGATAGTGAAGCCTGCGTAAACAGCACAGATAGCACTGCAAGCAAACAAAAGAATGAGACCTTGCTTTATTTACAGTCATAATCGTTACCCGGCTCCTGGCCGGCCGAGCTTACTGGGAGAGTAAACATGTTGCAGATATAAACCCATCAATACGGCTCTGTGACTGAACTCACTGCTCAGCCCTGACCAGACTGGGGAGAATTTTAAACAAAGATGGAGAACACATCCGGTTGCAGGAAATTTAGCAAAGGAAAATAGCATCAGAGCTTGTGAATCTCACCTGATGTGTCCCACAGACTGAGCTCAACACGCTGGTCTTCAAGCTCCAGACAAGCCGTGTAGTTCTCAAACACAGTGGGGACGTAAGTCTGGAGGAGGAGGAATGGAGAACGGGATTAGGAACCACTCTCATCACATATTCACAGTGTTGCAGGTTTCCGTTTTAGATTACAGTAACTCTAAAGCAGTTGGTGGATTTTGTAATAAAATAATCACTGTTGCTAAATTCTTATCATTATAATTTCTTTAATTTTCTTATTGACGAGGATTAGTTATTACAGGAAAATCTATATTCCAAAAATGTAAGAATTTTGTTCTAACTAAACTACCTTTCTCCTACTATAAGCTTGATGTCATACTAAAGTAGTCTCCAATCCAATCAAATCCAAGGATTAATCAGAAGGAATCAAGAATGTTGGAATATTCAAATTTTATATAAAAGCGTATAATTACATACTGATAGTTTTTCTACCTCTAAGGACGCAAAAACAGAAAAGCTTCTTAATATATCCAAGTGATTTAGATGTGAGCAGCAGCGTCTTACCTCTGGATAGCAGTCCTTCACCAATACTTGCAGCATCGCTGTTTTACCGCATTGAACGTCTCCAACCAGGACCAGTTTACACCTGGCCACAAAAGGCTGCGGGAGTCTTCTCTCCTTCATCGTTATGACTGCAGCCCAGAGGAAAACTGGAGGAGAAACGACTGGGGATAGTCTGGTAAAGTGTGGAGTGTTTCTGAAGCTGAGCAGCAGCAGCAGTTTAGTTTCAGTCAGTGAAGGAGCCGGAGACGCAGCGGGACTTTATGTTGTCGCGCCAGCCAATGAGAGCGGCGCAGTGCGTCGTGCACGAGGACCGCGCACGAGAAGATGCCCACTTTCTCACTAACAGCCGCAGGGAAATACTCTGCTCATTTATTGCTACAAATGCGTAGAAAATTTGTCATATTTAAAAAATATGAGAAAAATCAAAGCCACCTCGATGTAAACCGCAATTTTACTGTCTGGTTATCGCATGTGACAACATCTATTATCTGAACAGTTGTTTTTTTGTCTTGATCTACAACACGTGTCAAACCTAAGGTCCGGGGGCCATATGCGCCCCACCCCAACTTTTTTCAAGACCTTCTAGAAGTGTGGGATTCCATTGGTGGCAAAAATATCTGCCAAAAATGGAACCCCATAAATATAGACAAAGGGTCTCATATATATATGAGTGGATATATATATATATATATATATATATATATATATATATATATATATATATATATATATATATATATATATATAGAGAGAGAGAGAGAGAGAGAGAGAGAGAGAGAGAGATTCATTGCACAAATATTTAAAGGTTCTTATTGCTATTTCAATGACTCTTCGATGACTTAAATATAATTAAAAGCCAAACTTCAGGCAAATCTTAATATTACATAAGATCTGTAAAAAAATATTTTAAACAGGCTTGCCAGGCTTCAGAAAAATACACCCATTTCTATGCTTTCAATATTTGGTTCAGCATCTTTCACTAATTCAGTAATTGATGAATTACTGCATCAATGCGGCGTGGCATGGATGTGCTTCTGCTGAGGTGTAATGAAGTCTTAAAATGGCTGCCTTCAGGCGATCTGCCTTTTTGAGTTTGGTGTCTCTCATCATCCTCTAGAAAAGACATCATAGAGTTTAGGTCAGGAAATGTATCTGGCCAGGAGGTCAGGAACATCATAGTTACGGATTCAGCTTTTGGTACCTTTAGATGTGTGAACAGATGCCATGTCCTGCTGGAAAATAAAATCAACATCTCCATAAAGTTTGTCTGCAGAAGGAAACATGAAGTACTCTAAAAAATTTTTGGTATATGGTTGCATTGACATGCCATGGCAACCCAAATATTCACTGAGCTGTGGAAGTTTCAAACTGGACTTCAAGTAAGGTGGAGTCCATGTTTCCTGCAGACTCCGACTTTCATTTACAAATGAAATGCAAAGTTTATTTCCATCTAAGAAAAGAGGAACAGTGCAGATATTTGTCTCCTCAGCCCAGGTACGACACTTAAAGCCCATGTGTAGGATACGTCTGGTTTGTAGTAGCTCTTGATGTCCAGCCTCACTCCTCGTTTGACAATCCTCTCACAGCTGAGATTATTCTATACTGGTGGACTTTTTCTTACCACACTTCTTCCTTCCACTTAACTTTTTATAAATGTTCTTTCTGAACAAGCAGCCTCCTTAGCAGTGACATTTTGAGGCTTACTCTCCTTGTGGAGGGTGTCAGTGACTATCTTCTGTCAAGTAGTGATCTTGTAACCAAGTGTATGTAATATTCACATTTTCTAAACAATGAATTTTTGGCTGTCATTATCTGTCATCTTAAATATTTCACTTATGTCATTTTCTGGATTTAACTTTTTTTTAGTTCTACTTTTAACTTGTCACTGATGCTGTAAATTGCAAATCTCCTTAGATAAGAAGATAGCACAGGACAAGTGGGAAAAAGCAGAAGAAAGCAAGTGGTGTTAATTCAGCGTTTTGCATTCATCCACCCACTTTGCCGTGCTGAGTCGACAATTCAGCCTGAAATCAGGCAAATCCCAAATATCATTAAAAAGTGTGTCTGAGAAGGGGAAAACAGACAGAAAATCCTTCACATCTAATGGATCTCAAAGTGAATTCATTTACATATTTCAAGTCAGACGAGTCTGAGAGCTCTTGCATTATGTAAATTGGGAGATGATGAAAGAAAATACACAAGTGCAATCATAAAGTGGAAATATGCTGCTAATGGCTCCTGTTTAGATCCTCTTAGCTGCGGCCGTCCACCACTGAAACAAAGCAGAAACACACCAGACACCATCTGCTTTTGCATGTTAACAGGTGAAAGATGGTGGCAATACCACTGTGCCAGTTGGGTATAACTAATTACATTTACTCAATTACATTTACTTGAGTAACTTCTTTGACAAAATGCACTTGTAGGAGTATTTTACCATGCTGTACTCTCTACTTTTACTAAAGTAATTTTATTACTTGAGTAAATCTTCTGGATTCTCTGCTCACAGAATGAAAAACAAACAAAGACATACAGACAAGTCAGTTTTGGTTAAAGTTTCATAAGTTTTATATTGAAATGAACCAATTTGGGAAAAATTTATTTTTTCTGATCTTCTTATTTTTTTATTACTTAGATGATTTTTTGACAAAATTTCCACTCTGATGGTGTAATTTTTAAATATTAGAAGATTAATAGTTTGATTAGTTACTCAGTACTAGATAATATTTTTTACCAAATACGTTTTTAGTATTACTTCAGTAATTTCATGGAAGGCTACCTTTTACTTTTTCTTGCAAATATGTGCAAGTATTGCTAAATAGAACCTTTCTCTTATTAATGTATTTTTATTTTTTATCATTTAAGATAAATGAACAAATTATGCCTTGCAGCAAGAAGGTCCTGGGTTCGATTCCCGGCCCGGGGTCTTTCTGCATGGAGTTTGCATGTTCTCCCTGTGCATGCTGGGTTCTCTCCGGGTTCTCCGGCTTCCTCCCACAGTCCAAAAACATGACTGTCAGGTTAATTGGTCTCTCTAAATTCTCACTAGGTGTGAGTGTGTGTGTGAATGGTTGTGTGTCCTGTATGTCTCTGTGTTGCCCTGCGACCGACTGGCGACCTGTCCAGGGTGACCTGTCATCTCAGCCGGAACGTAGCTGGAGATTGGCACCATCAACCCTCCTGACCCCATTAGGGACAAGGGTGAACAGAAAATGGATGGATGGATGAACAAATTATGAGACAATTTGAGAAAATACAACATTTTGTTTTCAAGTCATAATTATGTTAAAAGTAAAAAAGTTTTCCAATTCAATGTGACACCATGTGACAAAGTAACTCCCTATTAGACGTACTGGCTGGTTGTGCCATCATGGGTGACAACAGCTTCCATTAAGTGTGTTTTTATTTCTATTTTTTTCCTCCAGTGTTTGCTATAATGTTCAATAACACTTAAATTATTGCACACATTTTGTGCCCTTCTTCCTTGTAGACTTGCTTTGATTCAGCCACAGTGATGGGTTTCTATAAAGCTTTTCTAAGCTTTTTAAGGTAACACCACAGCACTCTCTTTAGATTTAAGTCTGGAGTTTGACTAGGCCACTCCAAATCCTTGATTGCCCAATTGCATCTGTCAAGTGTGCTTAAGCTTAAAGTCATAAACTGAGGGCAAATGCTCCTTGCCATGTCTATTCTCCTTCACAAAGCACAAAGTTTTGGTTCCATTCATTCTGGAGAGTTGTCTAGTTCTTGACGCAGCAAAGAAGACCCACATTATCACTCTGCCACCACCATGTTTCACTATGGCAATGTTCTTTATTTGAAATGCTGTGTAATCTTTACACTATATGTGACAAGATAAAAATATCTCATTCTTCTCCTCCGTCAACAGAATATTCCTTAGGTGATTTTTAAGATGTTTTTGGCAAATTTGAGATATACTTTTACATTATGTTTTAATATCTTCTAGCATGTTTTATGTTGTCAGACAGGTTGTGCTCAAATTATTTCTTGGTTCTTCAAGTCAGTCATTAATTAGTCCTGGATGTGGCTTGTAAAACTGAACTCAGCTTCAGCTTCCAAAAGCTGGGGTTAATCACAGATATTTATGATTTATAAAGCAGAAACAATCATTTTTGTACATACAGACAGTTTGAATTGCTTTTCTACCTTTAGTAGATCCTCATTTAGAAATTGTTTTTGAGACAATAAAGGAAAACCAGAACAAACCTGTAAGGGGAGAAAGCACTGTACATTAAAAGGCAAAAATGAAACAGTGTTTTGCTGTGCAGAAACAACTGACACCAATACATTTTCCCTTAAACACTCACTTTGTAATTACATGTACTCAAGTTTTCACTGAATAATTAAAATAGCATCCAGTTCACAGTAACCACTAGTAATGCTGTGTTACTCAATTTGTTTTTTATTTTCATTTGCAACAGTCAAAGGCAAAAAGAGAATAAAACAGAATAAATTAAATCACAGAGGTTCATATTTAATGTGCAACAGCACAAAGAAAAGGTGTGGCTGTTAAATATTACAACTACAATAACCAGCAAGAGCTCTCACCACTGCACAGCTCTCAGCCTTCACACTGAAGAGCATCGCTTCGGTTTAGAAAATACAAACAGTGGAGAAGACATAACAATGTGAAGCTATGAGCTGTCAGGGCAAAAAATGGGGGAAGGGTGGTGCCATGTTCTGTCATAATAAAAAAAAAAGAAAATCAGTGATTGTCTCAAATTTAAACTACAAACACCTTCAGCAGATCCTTGGATTTCTGTAGTGCTGTTTTTCTGCAGCTCCATATTCTTTTTGAACAAGACGAAAACACACATGAATGCAGCAGATTGGTGCATTAGTTCTAGCAGGACAGGAACACGTTAACATCCAATGTGGTTCAGTGTAGCAATATTTAAAATGTTGCTGTAAAGCTTCACTGCCATCTGAAGGTGTAGAGCACAAAGTGCAGAAAAGAAGAGAAATATTCTGATGACAACCCACATCTCTGCCAACAAACACATTTTCCTTTTAAAATGTGGCAAATAAACAAGCTTTACACCCTCCCAACCACATGTATTTCCAAGAAGCATTTTTATAAAGAAATATTCAACAGAAAATAAATTTTCCTACATCTTGTGCTGCATAAATATATATTTTTAAATTTAAGTGAATTTTGTTCCATCAGAAATTATTCTTTTACTGGATTAACACGTAATTTTTAAGTTCTTTAAAAATGTTGATACTAAGTTCAATTCTTTAAACTGAACTGGAGAGCATGACAAGAAATCTTTATATTACAATGTGTTTCCTAACTGAGGCAGTGATTTATTTCCACAAGGGATAGAAATGTATTGCAAAGAAGACATTTGTACAGAGAGGAAAAAAGAAGCCAGTTTTCAGACAAGGAGACCTAATTAAATGCATGTTTAGGATAAATGTGGAAGAACAAACTCTCGTTGGATTGAAAATACGGTTGGGTATGATATATTCAGGATTACAAATGTCTACAGCCTAATTAAGCTATTTACAGCTATAAAAATTTAAGACTTCAAGTGTGTTAAATGCATGGTACTATATTATTAAAAGTAGCTCATTTTGAGAGATTGTTTTGTCCATTGTCCTGTACCCTCCTACAGTGACGTGCGGTGAGGTTCATAGCTGGTGAGGCACTGACGTCATCAGAATCAGATTTGCAAATAGATGCATAGATTGACAGCAGTTTACAGGTTATGTTTCACTTCTGCATCCTTACACATACAGACTGTAGCTCACAAAACACACATTTCCTTAAAAAACAAAACAAAATAAATGTCAAAAGTCGGGATAAGCGAGAGGGAAAAAAATCACTATCTCTATTATAATCTACCGCTGCACTTGACTTGCTTCCCGAATCGTTTAGCCTAGCTCGCTGTCACTTACTCGGCAGTTGAGGAGTGAACAAGACGAACGTCTGGGATCTTGAGCGCCCCCTGCCATGAGGCAAGAGAACTGCCTGCCTCACCTCGAACCTGTTCTCTGCCGTTTATAATCGCTCATTACACGAAACACGTTACACAAACACAGTTGGTGACAAAAGCACTGTACATTATATACATAAGCTAAATTATTGGAAATAAGTTCACATATTAAATTTGTTTAAACCATTTTATTGACGCCGTACAGCAACATGCTCTCTCCGCTTAGCAGCCAGCGCAGAGCCAGGGGTTGCGCAATCCAAGGTGAGGCAGAGCTCGCTGCTGCCTCACCGGCATCGCTTCCAAGCATTTGAATGGGAAAATAAGAAAATTCAGCGATTTTGAACAAATAAAAATCGAAATTGGTGAAGCTACATGAAAAATAAATATTTTTTAGTACAAACCACCGGATGAATATAACAATTTAAATTACTTTATGATTATATATTTTCTTTCTTTCCATGATGGCTGGTGAGGCACTGCCTCACCTGCCTCCCCTGACCGCACGTCACTGCCCTCCTATCCTTACAGGGTGAGAAGAGGGACTGGTGTCTATCTTCAGGGTCAGGAAGGAAACTTGACGTATACAACCTGCACTTTTAAATGTGATATTCTCTTTTTGTGCATCACGGCCGCCTTTTGTTGAAATCTGCACCATTTATACACTGATGCGCGCCATGGCCACACGAAAAATGGTCTTGTCAGTGCACCGCCAAGCAGCTGGCGGCTGTGCCGAGAAAGCAAATGGAGCGCACCCGGTAGTTGTCGGCCGAGTTGAAAAAAAACCCTTCATGTCAACGTCATGACATCACCAGCAGCTATTTCTGGTTCTGGTTTGTAACCAAAATTTTAGCCACCCAAGATTTCTAAGATGTCTTAAGATTTCTGTTAGTTTTAAAGTTGATAGAAATGATAAATATCAACATAGCTATAGTATATATTTGGAGAAAGAGGTTATAAATTAGCACATTTCCTTGTTCCGGTGACGTCTTTGTCCAGACCTTACGTTATTGGTCTTCTTCTGTTTCAGACGTTTCCCGCGCTGTTCTCATTAAGCTGAACTATCGCCAGTAAGAGTTAGAAGGGTTATATTTAAAGTAAACTTCAGACTTCTGATAAAATGCCGTCCTCAGACTACGATCCGGCGTGTTTGCCGGACTTATTGCCGCTCTACTATCGCCGCCTGTTTCCCTTCGCTCAGTATTACCGCTGGCTGAACTACGGGGGAGGTAAGTGTCCTCAAACAGGCCGGGGAAGAGAGCAGAAACCCGGGGAAGAGAGCAGAGACCCGGGTTAGGAAGCTGGAGGAACCCGGATGATGTGTGGATGATCTAGCTGGATGTGATTTCTGCAGAAAATGTGTTCCTCTGTTCCCTATTGAGGTGCTCAATACCATAATCAACATTTTTTTTTAAATCTGGTAGATTTTAAGCTTAAAAAGTTTGACCTTATAACATTTTTGAATTTATATGTAACAAATTACTTGTGATTTTACTTGACACTGGCATAAAAACTTAAAACTGATATTTGTAAATAACATTGTTACATTTTTAACATAAAGCCTATTCGGCTCATGAGGTTTAAATAAGAGATTATTTGGGATTTGTTTTTAAGACTCATTTAGGTTGTTTTAAAAATAAATAGCATAGGCAATTTTTTTTTTTGCTTTTCTCAACTTTTTCTTTGTCACAACAAACCAAAGGAGTGTCCATCCTGTAGATGAACAAAAAGTACACAGAGAGAGAAGAGATCAATGTAGATTACAAGAGAAACAGGAATAAGCCAAATATTTAAATGTATTTAGAGACAAAGAAGGTTTTTCATCTGAAATGCAAAATGTATTTATTTTTTGAATAGTTTTGGCTTGCTCTTTCAGAAAACTATTTTTGTACTCTGTATTCACCTGTGTGATTAATCAGTTAGTAAGTTAATTGACGACTATTTGAATAAACAATTAATAATAATTAATCTGATTAATCGTTACGAGACTAGAGGAGATTCAAAGCAATTGCACAAATGTGTTTTGTAGCAATCGAGTCAATTTTATCTAGACCCCTGTTGAAATATGTCGTTTGTTTTGTTTGCCTCCTTTCCCTGACTCTTACGTTTTCTGCATCCTCAGTGCAGAAGAACTACTTCCAGAACCGGGAATTCTCCTTCACGCTCAAAGACGACATCTACGTGCGCTACCAGTCGTTCAGCTCACAGAGCGAGATGGAGAAGGAAATGCAGAAAATGAACCCGTACAAGATCGACATCGGAGCGGTGTACAGTCACAGGGTAAACCTTTGCAGTCTGTTGCGTGCCTCTCTGGATCATGTGTTGTTGAACATGTTTAAAGATAAGTTAGCGTTCCTGTTTGTCGTCTGCAGCCTAATCAACACAACACAGTGAAGTCAGGCAGCTTCCAGGCTCTGGAGAAGGAGCTGGTGTTTGATATCGATATGACGGATTACGATGATGTTCGAAGCTGCTGCAGGTAAAACAAATTATTTGACTTTTTTTTTTTTTTTTTAAGGATCTCTGTTTGCACATGTTCAAAAATATACTCTCTATCAATAACATTTTAAAAACTTGATTTCAGTGCAGCAGATATTTGCTCCAAGTGCTGGACACTGATGACCATCGCCATCCATATTTTGGACAAAGCTCTTCGCCGTATGCTGCTGATTTATTTTAAGAGGTTTTCTTTTATTGATTTTCTTCACAATCACTTGAGTTTATTTAGTTTTTTTCTTTCTGCAGAGGACTTTGGTTTCCACCACTTGCTGTGGGTGTATTCAGGCAGAAGAGGAGTTCATTGCTGGGTGTGTGACGAAGCTGCCCGGAAACTCTCTTCAGCCGCTCGGTCCGCTGTGGCAGAATATCTCAGCCTGGTTAAGGTAAAACAGTTTCACTTCTCATTGAAGTGGAAAATCACATTGAATACATAAGAAACCACCTAAAATTGATAAAAGGCAGTATGTATAAGACATAAACAAGGTAGGAATCTTTAAGTAAGGCTTGAGGATGTCAACACTTCGAATGTCCACTTTACAAGATTCATTTGCAAAAATGTTAAAATTGGATTTTAAGGTGTGAATAAATATAAAAAAATAGATTATGGAACAATATTTATATTTCAAGACTTCATTCTCTGAGTAAAAGGATTTGGTTATCTAAACGTTGACTTTTCTGAAATCCATCCATCAATCCGTCTGTATGCATCTGTCTACCCGTTTGTTGGTCGATCAATTTGTCCATTATTGTGTTTAATCTTTAATTGATCCATTATTCTTTCCATCCATTTCAACCCATGCATCTATAATTAAATCTGTTTGCCTGTTGTTGCTTTCTGTGGTTTCTCCAGGTTCCGTGTTTAAAGTCTGACCCCTTTAGAGACATAATGAAGTTGTTTTTTTACATCCATACGTTTTGAACTGGTTAAAAAAAGATGGATAACTTAGAATGTTTTTGTCTTAAAAGTTAAACAAATTGACATGAAAACTGTGTAAAACCATCCATTTTGCACACATCTCATTCAAGGAAATGTGTGTGCCATTTATCAGTTGTTTTTCAAGTATGCATTTTTGTTTGAATTAGATAAAAACACATTTTGGATTACTACAACTTCCACAATTGGGTCCCATCCCTAGTTAGAAACATGACTTCTAGGATAATCATGAAGCTTTCTAAAATGATTACTGTTCTTATCCAATATCAAGACTGTAGCGACAAGAAGTCCATTTTGACTTTAATTTGTGTTTCACAGGGTGGTGAAGAGACAGTGAAGAAAGTGGTGCTGACAGATCCAATTCATCCTTTCATCAGGTAAAGGGATTTGACATTTGTCTCTAAAGTGACTGTCTTGTTTTTGATTATTATTTGGTTATGTGGCTTTATGTGTTTAACAATTTGCATTTGCAATCTTAACAGAGATTCTTTAACAGAGGTGAAGCGCTACTTTCCACGATACGCGCTACAGGATCAGAACATATTGGGACGCAAGGAGTCTGAAGAGAAAGTCCTGGCTCTCGTACCAGAAGATATCCTTTCCATTTTTAATATGCATATGGCCGCACATTAATTTTACGTTTCTGTTACCATAATTTTCCAATGATGCCCATGGTAAATCATTAAACATTTATTAGTCAGGTATCTTGAAATTAGAAAAAAAAAATGTGATAACAATTTGACCTTAACATAATTGGTCACATGTTAAAAAAGAATTACAGGAGATATTTCAGGAGGAGAGAAACCCAGAGAGACGCTGGCGTCATATTGAAGTCCAAGCTGAAAAGAAGCGGGTTGGTTGTTATGGTTGTCTTATACAAAGTCTTTTCCCAAAAAATATTGAAAATCTGTTAATTTGATTCATTTAAAAAATATATATGTTGATTTTAGGTACTAAGTAAATATCTGTCTTTTACACCCTTCAAATTAACCTTACTGTGACGAGATGTCTGTTACGAATGTGAAGGTTACAACCTCTTGAATAACACTATATGAGTTGGAGCCATCCAGGCATTATCTTGCTAGTTAAAGGAGTCAGTAGTAAGATCCCGATACCATAGACATTCAGGGGTCCAGTGGCATCCATGTCTCCGTGAATCAGAGATACTTTGGCATTAAAAGTGGGGAATTAATACGATTGACCAGGTTGTAAGGATGCTATGCTAATCCCAGTATGCTAAAGAAGGGCTTCAACATCATTAAACATATTTTATTTTGTACTTTACAAAACGTTCCAGCTGCTCTGGATTTAGACTTTCTTCATAATGATTTTATTTTATTTTTATTTATTTTGTTTGTAAATTGGTTTTGACTGATAATCGTTCCTCCTCCAGTCCACTGCCAAAAAGCGGCAGTACTTTGAAAAGGAGATCATGCTGCAGTACTGCTACCCTCGACTGGACGTCAACGTCAGCAAAGGCGTGAACCATTTACTGAAAAGCCCTTTCAGTGTTCATCCCAAAACAGGTGAGCATGAACTCTCACTAACTGTTTTCACCAGGAAATGTTTTTCTAATTTCACCTCTTCGCTTGTCCAGGGCGCATCTCTGTTCCCATAGATCTAAAAGACGTGGACAAGTTTGATCCTTTTGCTGTGCCCACAATCAGGTGAGTAATGGAATTGTTTTGATGTACTGTACGTGTAACTTTTATTGATTGGTTTATTTTTCAGTCTGATCTGTGAGGAGCTGGATCGACCCAAGGCAGATGAGGACGAAGCAAAGTCAGAGGTCACGAAGGGGAAGGAAAACGAACAAGACTCAACAGAGAAGAGGAAAATCAGAGGTGACAAAGGGGGACGAAATAAATCATAAATACATTTTGTATGAAGTTGTCACAAAATGTGTCCTCTTTGTAGTATTAAATTGGCCTAACTGCTCAGATCTTCTGTCTGGTTCGATGCTGTAATTGAAGTAGATTTCGTCTATTGTCTCCTTACAGATTACAAGCGAACCAGTTTGGCAAAGTATGTGAAGTACTTTGATGAGTTTCTGGCTGGAATGGTTGATTCATGGAAAGGAAAGCTTCTCCAACAGAGTGGTGAGTTAAACAAAGGTGATGCACATTTTTAAGAACTTTATTCTTGATTTGTTTTTATGTTTTCTTCTTTCTTTAGATCTTCAGAAGGAATTTTGAACAGGATCGTCAATCTGAAATCACGATTTCTGCCCTACTGCTCAATGTAACTGAGGAGCCGTGCTTATGGTTCAGTTTGTGGGGATAACGTATTTTTGGACAATACCATCTGATCACACCAGTTTTGATGCCCTTATATTCAGTCATGTTACATTTGTGTTTTAAACATCCAAATAAAGCTGACTTTATTGCAGAAAATTCTTGTCAAATGGCAGCAAATTGTTGCTATGCAGCGAAATTAAATTCATATGTTGTTGTAAACCTTGTTTGAGATTTTTTTCCCTTTTTATTTTGATTGTTGCACTCACCTTTTGTGTAATATTTCCAGCATTAATATATTTTATAAGGTACAAATGTGCTCAAACAATCAAAACATGACGCGCTGCAGAAAACTGTAAATCTAAATGTTTTCAAATGTCATCCAAATCCATTAGGACTTGGAATAGATATTTGCTCAAGAGTAGCACTAATATATATTTTACTCAAGTACAAGTAAAGAGTAACTTCAAGAAATGACTTAGAGTAGAGTAAACAAGTATTTGGTAAAAGAGCAATTTACAAATGAGCAACTGATAACATTCGGTGTAATATTTAAAAAATATCAGATAAAATTAAAATAAAGTTAACTTCTGGTATTTCAAGGACTAAAAAAATACAAAAGCAGAAGAAACACTTTTTCAAATCACCTTTTTTTTCCAACATAACACTTATGAAACAAATACTTCAGGTAAAATATATAGTACTTATATTTTTTTACTCAAATTGGCACAACAGGCTCATAAAAAAACAAGAAAAAAGCTTGTGAAACAAGTTTTCAATTTTACTGTAGTAAAATTAAAAGAGTAACAGTACTTTCTAAAATACTGAAATAAACGTTTGTTTTACCAAAAAGTTCCTTAAATTAATATAACTAGATACGACAAACTTTTGATTACTTTTTACTATAAAGCTGAGAAATTATTATCGTTACATATATATGTGTTTGTGTGTGTGCTTAAAAATTATGATAGTTGGACATACTGTTTAAAATGATCACTATCATTGATATGATTGTTATTATTCAGAGGTCGCCGTTGCTTTAGCTGACCTGGATGCAGAAGCGGTTTCTCCACCGGATATTACGTTGAGCCTGAGGTCAGGCGTTCTCTCTCACAGCCATCTTGGAAATAGCGTCCTGAGTCGGTGAGTTCTCCGCTAACAATCCGTCTACATCCCCTTGTTTTTCACTCATTTCTGCCTTTGCAGTAGGTTTGGTCTGTTTGATTAAAGTTTCACCATTAAGCCGTTACAATTATTACTCTATAAGAGCTCTCGCTTTAACGAGAATCTGCCTCTGTTAGCGCTGATTACCGGCTCAAAATGGGGGAGCATGATGTAAAACACACTGCTAGCAGTTTGTCAGGGCCGCGGTTACTTGTTTATCCCGAGGTATTAGTTTTAATATCATTGACAACCACCTGGATTGCTATAAACATGACTAATAGGAGGAAAAATGTCAATATATAGTTTTTGGCAGCTGTCTTCTTTCGATTGAGGCTAACAGGCAATTAGCTGTAGCTAGTGTTGCTTAAATGCATTACAAACGGCTCGCAAAGCTAAAGTTTGTTCTATGTTATCTGTCCAGCCGATCTCCGCAGTTCTGCGTTTAGATTTTTATGTGTCGACAGAGGCAGTACTTGGTTTCAGAACGCTGAAAAACAATTTAAAGCCTGTGTTTTTGTTTTCCCTACCAGCGACCATGCCTGGCGAAGCAACAGAAACGGTCCCAGTCACCGAGCAGGAGATGCAGCAGCCTCAAGCGGAGACTGGTTTGTACAGCTTGACTTCTCAGTTTTGCACGCTGCTGTTCTGCATTTTTGCAAAGTGGGGTGTTGGATCTTAAATAAATTATACATCTGTCAGCGCATGGCTTCTGCTTGGATGTGATTTGAATCGAGAATTGTGTTTTGGTACGTTTTCGGTTTAGGGAGTAGACTCTGCAGGATAAGGTGTTGATATAAAAGCTGACAGCATTCATGTGATCTGAGATTGGTGACAGTATGTGTCCGTTTTAGGATTTTGAGTAAAGCGTAATCCAGGACCCCTCTTTCATTCACTCAAACTCACAATAGAGTGTGATTACAAGGACTGGCTAACTGGATTTGGCACATAATGCATGTTGAGTGGTGTTTGTGTTTCTGCACAGAATGACTGACATTGAGGTACATTGTTGTAACACTGCTGCTTGTTAAAACAATCTGGTGTGTGGATTTGATTCTTTGGCAGATTTAGGTTGCTTATGCATTTTGATTAGTTAAACCTGTGACTTTAAAATGTTGTAGTTTAGAATAGGCTTTTTGATAAAAAATCAAAGTTTTATTTATTGTCAATATGTGCTAGACACATGAGAAAACAAAATTGCGTTTCTCGCCATCTGTCGAAACGAATTACTTAAAAATATCACAGAACAATAAATAAGAACGGAAACAGGAACGTATGTGTGATATACAACTGCAACACTTTCATATAGAATATTATTGTTTAAAAATAACATACATATTTATACAAACTTTATCAAGACATGCAGCCACACCTTACCCACAATACATAGCAGGTATACCTACAATACTCTCTGAAGGCACTAACGAACTTGGAATATAATTAAACTCCTCTTAAAGCTCTGAAAGATAACCAAGAGTACAAGATAGGATTCAAAGAAGTTGAGCTCCTAAAAAGGAGCTAGTGTTAATCTTTTTAAAATCATTTTAAGCCAACAATATTCTAACATGTGAATAAAATCAGTTTGTGTTTAGTCTAAGAATCATTAAAAGTGAGTTTAGCGATGTGAAATTACTACAACTCTTAATTTAAGGATGGCGTCTTCTGTTTGACTCTGTTTTGACCTTTACATAATATTTTTTTTCAGTCATTCATCAAGGTTGTGGAGCAACTCTTCTAATTAGTGGTTGTCTGCTTTCAAGCATTTATATTAAATATCTAGATGTGGAATATTGTCACGGGAAGAAAAGTGGTAAGAAATAAAGGATCTTACTATAAGATGAAAAGTATATAGTAGTGACCGTATGGAATTTATCACAGTAATAAGGGTGATATTTGTCAGTTTTTCTAAACTTCCTAAAAATAAAACGTGTCTTCACTGCTGTCACACTGAAACACTGCATGGAGTTTGGGACACCATCACTGTTCATCAAAGACATTTCTTCACCCTTTAGTTTTTCCAAAACCAAATAAGTTGGTGTTTTTTATTCACATCTTTTCTCTTGTGGAGCACATTTTCCCTTTATTTACTTCTGTGAGGTCTGAAGTCTTACCTTTTGTACCTCCTGTCATCTCTGTTGCTCTTCCTTCATCAGCTCCTGGAGTTTTGAATGCTCCTCTTCCTCCCACAATGAGTAAAAATCCTCCAGTAACAGCTATATCTGCTCAAGAAGTAGGGCTGGCAGAAGAAACACAAACTCAAGCTTTCTGTGATCAAGCCAACTGTATAGCCATAAATCAAGAAGTGAGCAGCTTTCAGGCCATAGCTGTCCCAGAGCAAGGGCTGGCTGCTGTCTCAGCTGAGGCTTCAGCTGGTCGGGCAGCTCTTGAGGAATGTGGCCCTCCTTCTGAGGCCCCTTTGGCTTTCTTGGGGCCGCATGTGGTTACTGCTGAAGGCCAACAAAATGATTGCTTTGCTGCGGTTGAAAAATTATCCACACAAGATATCGAACCAGTTTCTGATGATGCATTAGGAGAAGATGTTGGTCCTGGACATGAAGATGGGAGGATTGTTTCACCTAAGACCTCACTTGATGGTCAAGCTGATGAGGATAAAATGTATCCCGATGTGGTCCTTGAGAATGATATTTCTGACATGAACACACCTATCCTTCTATCAAAGTCTTTTCAGACGAAGAGGACTGATAAATATGAAGCCACCCATCATCCTTCAGGTTGGTTTATCCTCCATGAAAACCAAACCCATGTCAGTTTTTTCCATCTTTTTTTTTTTACATGCAGTTTGAGACTATTCTTTTACACAACAGGAAGACTTATCATCGGCTGCCTTTATTGTTAGTTTTTGTTGATATAGATTCGTTTTAGGATCAATCAAGTTTTCAACTTGACTGCAAAACAATTAACAGGAGATATAGTGACTTTAAAAATATCACTATGTGGTTAATACTTATTAACTAGTATTAAAAGTTATTTAACTAGGGATTAATAAGCATGAATCCCTAGTTAAATACTTATTTACCAGGGATATGTGTTTGGTATAAGTTAATTTGTCAAATATGGCATAAATATTTAGCATTATTTCTTGAGTTTGGAAATAAACTTTTTATTGCATTTAAAAGAGCAAAACTTTATTTTTTTACAATACTGAAATATATAATGTCCAAAAAAGATGATTGGTCTTACTTTAATAGAGGAAATGTATCATTAGCTTGCTTCCCTTATTGATAAATCAA
Source organism: Gambusia affinis (assembly GCF_019740435.1). Taxonomy (NCBI): domain Eukaryota; kingdom Metazoa; phylum Chordata; class Actinopteri; order Cyprinodontiformes; family Poeciliidae; genus Gambusia; species Gambusia affinis. The sequence goes on along the minus strand of NC_057868.1, from coordinate 32,325,009 downwards.
CAAAATATTTATAAGGAGTTAAATCAGCTCTGTGTGGCGTAAGTTAGTTCTCATTCTTTGTAGATGTGGAGTTTTTCATCCAACTGTAATTGTAAGAACTGGTTTAATTGTCTTGTCTGTTGTTGAGGTCTCATTAAAAAAGACAGACTAGAAGCAGCAGGAACAGATCAGTCTCAGATCTTTAATCAGGGAAGTCATTGAGGTTTTAAGAAGTTAAGGTTTGTCAAGACCACAAGCACAAATGAATAAATTCCCTGATATTCACAGTTTTATTGCCGTTTCTGATGCTTAATTTGTACATCCCAAAAGTACAGTGGCAGGCTAATAATAATGTCATTTTATTTCCTCTTCCTGTCATAATTTAGTAAAGAATGTAATAAATCTGAATTGTAAAAACATTTACACTATTACAATAAGTTACTTGATATTTCTAAGTCATTATGAGTACTTTTAGATGCAAGTCTTTGAGTGGAATTTTTTGATGTGCAGTATTTTATGGGACTTCTATTAGTTATGCAAATTTATTTCTCCAAACTATTTTCTATAGTAATACAGACAAGGTTTCTGTGTGGAAAAAGGCACTTTTTGTTTTGTGGTGCTGGCTTGTATTAAAATTCTGGAAGATGTGTTGAGGTTTTGTTTTGTTCCTAACAGAAGCCCGATAGTGCTTTTTGGTTTGTGAATGTTCAACCCGCATGCCTACCTCTTGAACTATTGGGATACAATTTTAAAAGAATCTCTTTCCTGTTCAGCTCCGCCTCCTGCCCCAGCTTCCACCCAGCAACCTCAGGTAGCTTCTGGCCCTGCAAAGGCCAAAGGCAAAGATGCCAAGAGTGGGCAGGGTTCTTCTGCCCCAAAGGCTGTACCTGGCAGAAGAAAACGTTCCTCTATGTCTGCCTCTTCTTCCTCACCCACTTCACCCAAATCTACTCCCTCCTCTATTCCCCGGTCACCCGTGGTGTCACCTTTGGCATCACCTTTAGCATCACCTTTGGCTTCTTCGGCCAGTAGCTCCCCTGCCAATCGTTCTGCCCCAAAAGTGGTTAAGGCTGGCAAACAAGGAAAGGCTAAGAAAGGGGAGGCATTTGAGCCTGCTCCTGTCCAGGTAGATCACAAAGTCCCAGACGTAAAGGAAACGTCAGAGGAACCTAACTTGAAGAAATCTATGACTACTGAAGCTATAGCTTTCCCAGTTGAGACGAAATCTCAGCCACCCCCTGCATTTAAAGTCACCCCAAAGCCTGCTGTTGCAGCACCAATTTCATTCTCGGATACTATTGCTTCTAGCCCCCCAAAATCTGGTGATAAGGTTGCTTCTGCAAAACCCGTATTGCTTATGGTTGATGATGAGCTTCCTCCACTTATCCCACCTGAGAAGCTTGGTAAAATGCAGGTCTCGGCACCGCCTGTTGCCAAAGAGAGCGCAAAGCCTGCTATGTCTCCTTCTGAACCTAGACCTAAAGGGGCTACTTCTGCTCCTCCAGAGGTCAGTAAAGCCAAGATGGGTACTGAACCCAAACCATTGCTTGTTGAAGCTCCTAAGGCAACAGCCCCAGTGAAAACTGTAACTCAGGAGGTCATTAAGTCTGCTGGCAACACTGGCCAAGACAAACCTGCTGCTGCTGTGAAGCCAGCAGATGAAACCAAATTGATCTCTAACACAGGTCCTAAACATATTGAGGACATTAGGGCCTCACCTCCTAAAGTCTCCAAGCCAAATGCTGGTGTAAAGTCAACCCCTCCTGAGGTTACCAAACAAGCACCCGAAAAGGGTGCTGTGGTAGTTAATAAGGCTCAGTCGGTTGACTTAAAGGCAACAGCTGCTGAGGTCCCCAAACAAGCCACACCAATATTTGCTGAGGCACCTAAAGCAGATTCTGAGACTCCTCAACTGGTCAAACCAACCGAGGCACCCAAGAAGGCCAAAGCCACCTCCACCGAGGCACCTAGACCAGCCCTGGAAGTGGCCAAGCAGGCAGCAACCGAGACATCCAAACAGGCTAAGCAGGCAGCCCCCGAGGCACTCATGCAACCGCCTGCTGAGGCACCCAAACAAGCCAAACAGGTGGCTGCTGAGGCCCCTAAGCAGGTGTCCCCCGAGGCACCCAAACATGCTAAGCAGGTGCCCAAACAGGCTAAGCGGGAGAGCCCTGAGGCTACCAAACAAGATAGACAGGAGGCACCCAAACAGGCTAAGCAGGCGGTCCCTGAGGCGCCCAAAATGGTGGCCCCCGAGGCACCCAAACAGGCCAAGCAGGCGTCCCCTGAGGCACCCAAACAGGCCAAGCAGGCGTCCCCTGAGGCGCCCAAACAGGCTAAGCAGGCGTCCCCCGAGGCGCCCAAACAGGCTAAGCAGGCGTCCCCCGAGGCGCCCAAACTGGTGGCCCCCGAGGCGCCCAAACAGGCCAAGCAGGTGTCCCCCGAGGCGCCCAAACAGGTTAAGCAGGCGGCCCCTGAGGCACCCAAACTGGTGGCCCCCGAGGCGCCCAAACAGGCTAAGCAGGCGTCCCCCGAGGCGCCCAAACAGGCTAAGCAGGCGTCCCCCGAGGCGCCCAAACAGGTTAAGCAGGCGGCCCCTGAGGCGCCCAAACTGGTGGCCCCCGAGGCGCCCAAACAGGCCAAGCAGGTGTCCCTCGAGGCGCCCAAACAGTCTAAGCAGGCGGCCCCCGAGGCGCCTAAACAGGCGGCCCCCGAGGCGCCTAAGCAGGCGGCCCCCGAGGCGCCCAAACAGGCCAAGCAGGCGGCCCCCGAGGCGGCTAAGCAGGCGTCCCCCAAGGCGCCCAAACAGGCCAAGCAGGCGTCCCCCGAGGCGCCCAAACAGGCCAAGCAGGCGTCCCCCGAGGCGCCCAAACAGGCCAAGCAGGCGTCCCCCGAGGCGCCCAAACAGTCTAAGCAGGCGTCCCCCGAGGCGCCCAAACAGTCTAAGCAGGCGTCCCCCGAGGCGCCCAAACAGGCTAAGCAGGCGTCCCCCGAGGCGCCCAAACAGGTTAAGCAGGCGGCCCCTGAGGCGCCCAAACTGGTGGCCCCCGAGGCGCCCAAACAGGCCAAGCAGGTGTCCCTCGAGGCGCCCAAACAGTCTAAGCAGGCGGCCCCCGAGGCGCCTAAACAGGCGGCCCCCGAGGCGCCTAAGCAGGCGGCCCCCGAGGCGCCCAAACAGGCCAAGCAGGCGGCCCCCGAGGCGGCTAAGCAGGCGTCCCCCAAGGCGCCCAAACAGGCCAAGCAGGCGTCCCCCGAGGCGCCCAAACAGGCCAAGCAGGCGTCCCCCGAGGCGCCCAAACAGGCCAAGCAGGCGTCCCCCGAGGCGCCCAAACAGTCTAAGCAGGCGTCCCCCGAGGCGCCCAAACAGTCTAAGCAGGCGTCCCCCGAGGCGCCCAAACAGGCTAAGCAGGCGTCCCCCGAGGCGCCCAAACAGTCTAAGCAGGCGGCCCCCGAGGCGCCCAAACAGGCTAAGCAGGCGTCCCCCGAGGCGCCCAAACAGTCTAAGCAGGCGGCCCCCGAGGCGCCCAAACAGGCTAAGCAGGCGGCCCCCGAGGCGCCCAAACAGGCTAAGCAGGCGGCCCCCGAGGCGCCCAAACAGGCTAAGCAGGCGGCCCCCGAGGCGCCCAAACAGGCTAAGCCAACAACCCCCGAGGCGCCTAAGCAGGCGGCCCCCGAGGCGCCCAAACAGGCTAAGCAGGCGGCCCCTGAGGCGCCCAAACAGGCTAAGCAGGCGGCTGCAGATGCCCCTAAAACACCTGAGGCTTCTCCATTGGCCAAAGCAACAGCTCCTGACAGTGCAGGCCAAACAAAGCAGGCCAAACCAGCCGAAGCGCTCAAAGAAGCCAAACCAACTGCTGCTGAAGCACCTAAACCCGCTACTGAGAGTCCTAAACCAGCAAAACCGAAGGTTGATGAGGCACCTAAACAAACCAAGCAAACTGCTGAGGTTCCCTCAAAACCTGCTCCAGTTGAGCCTATTGTTCCGCCCCCAGCCCCACGTAAACTTACTTTTGCCGAGGCAGTTGCAAAACCTGCACCTGTCAAGCCTGAAGCTGAGAAAATCAGCACTGCTCCCTCTAATCATGTCATATCGTCTAAACCTGCTGAAACCCAAGCCAAGATGGAGTCTGTGATCAAGGACGACAATGGTATCTGTTCTTTCTCTCATTTTTGTGCTGTCTGTTTCCCAGCCCCATGTTCTGGAAAGTTCTAAGATTTTTAGATGGGGTCATTCACCTTAACAACTATCTAGTGTGGGAAGTTTACATTGACTTGGGTTGACGGTGTCAGCAGTTTGCTTTTTGTTGGCAGTTTAGCATTGTGTTTCTTTTGGCCTTTTGTTAGTGTTGATGTATTGGGTACAGAGATTACCCATTAAACATGGGTTTGGCTCTTAACTAAAATGTTCAGATTGTTTGGTGCAGAATCTATTCATCTGTGGCTCCTTTGTAGTAAAATTCAGACCCACTGACAATGTTTGCTATTTTTTATTTTTACATCTTATTTCTAAAACAGTTTGAAGGGGTACCCTATAAATAAATGTATTGTTGGTTTCTGTAGGATCTGGCACAGAGTCAGACAGTGATGACTCAGTTCCTGAGCTGGAAGAACAGGACTCTGCACAGACACAAACACAACAAGCTCAGGTAAGGATATTATTTGTATTGACCACGGTTTAAATTAAACATCCTGACCTGATGGCATGACTTGTACTCTTCAATGATGATTAACATAGTGACTTTCGTTCTTCTGAGCTTACTGAAGCCACTTCTATGTTCTGAGATTTGTTTTTCATGTTAAAAATGTATTAATTTCCTCTTAACTTCCATGCTGCCCTAATCTGTAAAATTTTTATTTCTTATAGCTTGCAGCAGCTGCTGAAATAGACGAAGAGCCTGTAAGCAAAGCCAAACAGAGCCGCAGTGAAAAGAAGGCACGAAAGGTAATCATCATGCCCTCCTTGTACAAATGGAGACAGCTTTTTCTGGATTTCTGCCACATTTGTAACACTATTCCACATGATTGCAGGCAATGTCAAAGCTTGGACTCAGGCAGGTAACAGGGGTCACCAGGGTCACCATTCGCAAATCAAAGAACATCTTGTTCGTCATCACCAAACCAGACGTCTACAAGAGCCCTGCATCAGATACATACATCGTCTTCGGTGAAGCTAAGGTAACCGGCCAGCATCAGTGTCTTCAACAAGAACTAAACCACTTTATAATAACCACTATTTTTTATTAACCTATAGACCAATTTTGTTTTATCATCTAAAGAAGCTAATTGTTTAAAGTAGATTTTTTTTGTCTTATTGCATACACTACATAATATGCAAAGATTTGTACTTTAAGTATTAATTTTATGAATTATGTGCTCAATTTAGCATGACAAGACTATAATAAAAAGAAAACCCTCATGATTTACCAAGCGAAAAGCCAAAGTAATTAACATTTCAAATATTGGATTTTGATGGAAATAATCAAAAATAGGCCTCACTTATATGCTTGTATCAAAGCATCAACTTAATAAGTATTAATGGAGACTGAAACTCACTGTCGACTTACATACGTTTTCAGTTTTTATTGGGTTCAAGTTATTTATTTGGACATCATTAATTAAAATGGATTTAGTCAGCTATACAGTCTACATATGAAGAAATGTGTAAACATTTCCATAAGCATTTTTTTTTCAGGTGATAATATAACAAACAACTTTTTTTAAGTTCAGTATAAATTTTCCATCTACAAAATAAAAAGTAAATCAAAATTTTCATATCTCTTTAAAAGCTACTCCGTCATGCATGGCACTTCTGCTGCTGCAGTTCACAGAACATGACAGCAGCCACTGCTTACTTCTGACTGTTACAGCTTTGCTCATTTGGTGGTTATGCGCTGTATATGCCATGTTCATTTTGGAGGAAAATAAAACAAACATGGAGGAGAAGAAATTGGGCAAATTAGGATGCTCTCTAAAAGATTGACTAAAAATATCAATACTGACACTTCCATCATAAAAGTCATTGATTATGTTGCCGAATGACAGTAGGCCTGCTATTTATAAATGCCTCTAATGGTGTCATATTGATAGTGAATCTGTTGAAGCCTACTCATGTAACAATCTTTTTTCTTTTTCTTTTTTTTTCTCATGTCATCTGTGCCACAGATTGAAGATCTTTCTCAGCAAGCCCAGCTGGCTGCAGCAGAAAAGTTCAAGGTACAGGGAGAAGCTACAGCAAAGATCCAGGACAACACACAGACGCCCACAGTACAGGAGGAAAGCGAAGAGGAAGAGGTAAGATGTCGTTTTTCTCCAGTGTTAAATTAATGCTGTTTTGTGGTAAAGAAAATATGGGAGGGAAAAACACAACGTTACTGTAATTTTATATGTAGGTTGATGAGACCGGAGTCGAGGTGAAGGATATCGAACTCGTCATGTCACAAGCCAACGTGTCGCGGGCAAAGGCTGTACGCGCCCTGAAAAACAACAACAACGACATTGTCAACGCTATTATGGTGAGAATTCAAAACTTTTATTGGTGAAAATTGATTTAGTCAGCAATGAATGACTCTTCAGTGATGATTTAACACAGTGACTTTCGTTCTTCTGAGACTACTGAAGCCAACATTTCTGTCCTGAGAAGAGAGAAACTCTTAGAAGTGCTGTTTAACAGTGTTTTGATCTCATACTGACCTTTTGTTTTTTGTTGCTTTGCAGGAGTTGACGATGTAACGGGATCCTGTCAACAAAGAGTTGAAGAAAGGTTGCCGATTAAATCTGAGCTCATTTATACAATTTATACCAAGATGGAAATAAAGTTGTGGCTTGATGAAATTAAAATCTGGCATTTATTGAGACTCTTGGGGAAACGAGGGGAATTTCACCTAATTGAATGTTTAAAAAAAAGACTTGGTACTTTTGTTTTTCCACTGGTGAATTATTTGTCCTTGCACAATGATGGAATCCAAAGTAGTTGTAATAAAGCCTTTAAAAGTCAAATTTTCAGAGTGATGAGCAGGAAGAGTTGCAGCTGTAACATTACACCATCCCAAAATATTATGTCGTTTGCTGTTTTATTCACCTCTGTCTGTAATTGGCTTATTTATTTACACCATAAAGACTAAATGGGTTTTTAATGTCCTGATATGTAAAACAATAGAATTAAAACGTGGTGTACTCACATTTCACCTTGTATTTACACTCATGCATAATTTAAGATTACATAATAAAGGCAGGATTGTGTAGTTCCCATCACATGTCTTAATCCTATTTCTGACAGATTGTGCTTTACCCACACCAATGTTTTTGAAATGAAGATCACAAAAGTGAGGAATAAAAGCTGATGGTCTCTTGCCTCCCACTCAACTGGTACAACAAAGTTACCACAGCGACACTGATATAGCAATTAAGATTTTACTTCCTTGGGAGCTACTCATTAATGTATTAGCAGGGCCGGCTCAAGCCTCCATGGGGCCCTAAGCGAAATTTGGTTTTGGGGCCCTCTAGTTCTGCTAACAATGTGAACTGGCTGCAATCAGCAGTCCGATCATTCACACACCTGCTATAACCTTATTGCATGTCTGGCAGTGTTGTTTACCTTATATACATGTATAATACAGGACACATTTATTGGCCAACTGATTTATCGACCAGTTGATTTCTGGGCTCGCATTTCTTTAATTTTGGGGGATCGTGACCTGCTGATACTTACATGTGAAGCCCATCTTATCCCCTAATCTTCATCAGCAAAAGGTTAAAAATCTGTCTGTATGAGGTTTGACAGCCAAGCAGGAAAAAGACCGTAGCATAAATGTTTGGCTATTGAACTGGACCGTTCCAGGTTGGTATCAAACTAATTTTCTATTAGCAGCTTTACAAATCTTTTACATTACATTACAACAAACCTTACTCTTGACTTTTCTTGAGACATTGTTTTGCTCACCACACATTACACTGCACCTCATGTTACCAGCAAAGCGTGTATGACCTACTGCAGCCACCAGAGGCCCCCAAGAGCAATTTATTCATTCTTTTTTATCAATAAAATAATAATTTCTACACTATCAAATATATAATTGTAAAAACAAATCACTTAATTGTGATATTGTGTGTTTTTGATATAATGATAGAAATTATTATATATAAAAAATTTAAAAAAAAAATCAGCTCCACTGAAGGGGCCACTTAGTGGCCTTGGGGCCCTAAGTGGCTGCTTAGGTTGCTTTTTCCTTGGGCCGGCCCTGTGTATTAGTAACCACTACTATCAATTGAGAATGGAATCAAAACAGAATTTAACAAGATTTGCTAAGGGAACTTTGGATAAGGGAATATTTGGATGAATATTCAAATTCATAACAGGTCTATCTATTAAAAGTCAACTTCTCTATTAGATATTCAAAACAAGGTTTTACACAGGAAGGAGCCAGATATGAAGTGGTCTGCAATTATCTTCCCAATATCTTATTGTATTTATTTTGTATAATCCACAAGAGTTTTATTAACCTATCAGAGGCTTACAGTCATGACAACACTGTCTTGGTTTGCCAAATTGATAGCATTGTAATATCAGTGCATATCAGTTAATGACTTGATAGAAATTAATAGCTAAAACTCTAGAGAACTGAATTGTTAATTTTTTATGTGTTTGACTACTATTCCTATATATATTTTTTCTTTTTTCCTGAAATTGTTTTACACGACCTAAAAAAAAGATCTTCATTTTATAAAACTAATTTAAAGCTGCAAATGTCACATGACTTTTTTTCCAGATAAACTTTCAGTATTAATTAAAGGAAATGTCATTTTAAAGAACCAGAATCTTTATTTCTATTTTAGTCTTTAAAATAAATAATAATAAAAATCCTTTATCAAAAAGTGGGTGGATACATTTTCTTTGGACGCTGAAATGGAAAGTGATGTTAAAAACAAAACAAAACAAAAACATTTTGCCATTTCCAATGGTAAAACAGATTGGAAGAGTAATAATGGTACTTTTTGTCATTTCCTTGTGGAAACTTAATGCAAATATAGTCCATGAAAAAATAGCTAAAATCTGCATTTTGGTTTTTATATCCACATCATCATTTCCAGGCAAAGTTATTGAGCCATGGTGGAAAATCTGGCCCCTCTGGCCTAGCAAACATGTTATACTTTGTGTTGATCTATAATTTCTGGCACATGTAAGAATGTCTTAAAATACTGCTTACGTTTTCACCAAATCTTACAGTTTTACGCGTTATCTTTAAACCACGTGAGTAACATTAGGGCAATTGTAGATAGAATAAATTTGTACATTTCCGCCCAAACTCAGGCATTTTAAGAATAATCTCAGAAATTTTCCAGAACAAACTTGGAAATTTATGAGTTCCAAATGTCCAAAGAAAAATGTAAAATTTCTGAGTTTCAAAAATCTAAATATTAAAAATGTTAAGATATCCCAATAAATTGTAGAGCTCCAAAAAACTCCCCCCAAAAATTGAGTTCAATCTAATTTAAAAAGTCGAAAATGTTCGACTTTACGGACTTTTTATACGTTTTATCTATAGAATTTCTTAAAAATGTTTTCTCAAAATTTTTGTTCTTGCAAAATCTTGTCTTTTAGAGCTCAGAAATAAAAATAAAAAATCCTGAAAATTTCTTCGTTTTTTTCTCGCAAAGTTTCGACTTTGGTGTTCATACGTTTTTTCTTAAACATTTCTTGGATTAACGTCAGTGCCCTGATGTTTTCTTTTCCTCTATCTGCAATGCACGTCGTTATACGCGTGAGATAGTTTTGTTGTGCGAAAAATAAAACAAGTCACTTTAAATTAATAGATATGATCATTCAAAATCAAATACTTTATTAATCCCAAATGGAAATTAAATGTTTTAAATTATATTACTTGATTTTGCACACACTTATTTTTCCTGTCCGTAAATAATTTATCAAACTGTATTTCACTGAAAGCATAGCGAGCATGACTTGGACTTTACAGGTTACGCCGTGAATCGCCCCGCCTCTCAATCATTGGCGGCTGTGGCTGAAAGCTCTAGAAACATCTACTTCACTTCCGACTGCGTCAGTTCTGCTATTCTCATTCCAGTGTACGTAAGAAAATCCAGCGTGTATCCCACAAGCTAGCGGCGTTTGCCCGGGTCGTGTGTGAGCAGCGGTTTCTTTTTTTTTAAAAAAAGAAAAGAAAACAAGCATTATAATTTTTCTTCTAAGGCTGGTTTATCTTCTATAAAGAAGCCCACTTCACGCCGAGAAATGTAAGTTGTGGGGAGTGAACGGGAGGAGGCATCGTGTGGAAAGTGCGGTAGCTTTGGTGTCGCTGCCCTCATAACATGCTTTTGCAAAGGCGGGAGGTTTGGCCTTGCTTATATGTACTGAGAGCTTGTTGACGTTAACCTGACTTTAACCTGACATGTGAAAAGCTAGCAGTGTCCGGTTACAATAATATCCAGTAAGCCCGCCGTTAAACCGGGAAGTTGGCTATTTTTTGCGGGCTCTGCGGGGGCACCGCATGGTTTCAGTGAGGACAGTAGCCTTGTTAGCATAGCTAGCTGTGCTCATTGAGACTTCTGGAAGGGTCAGTCATTAGATTAGCACCAGGGGTGTGGAAGTAGTCAGGATGTTCCCGCTGAACAGAAAATCTGATGGATTTTAATAGCAAATCCAAGTCTTTAATTGCTACTTTATTTTAAGAGAGAGCAGTTAGATACTCAGAAACTTAAAGCTGCTAGCTAAACTTAGCTGTGTAATTAACCAAACTCTCTTTAGAAATGGTTTGCCTCCTATCGAATTACATTTCGTTGTATAATTTTCCTTTTTAGTTTTAATTGGTTAAAAGAAATGATCCCTCTTAAAAGCAAGCGTCTATGTGCACGTGGTTCTGATGACATCACACCAGGCAGCTAATAGCTCTGGTGCTTTTTACTTGTATATTTTAAAAAAATTCCTTGTTCATATGCTTTTATTTGTATTCAGAATAAACAGATGGCCCCCATGTGAATTAACACGTGGAATTTAGTTACCTTTGGCACAAATGAAACCCATAGAACTAGTTTATGTCAAGCAACAGGATGTATATAGAGATTTGATCAAAGGTATCAGATCATTCTTTAGCTAATTTTGAGTGGAGTTGCACTACATGACGATGTTTGAGTTCCAATGTCAACTCAAAATATAAATAAAAAATATTCACCAGTCAGAATACTTGGTTAAAAAGGTGTTCAGACTGCCTACCCTACTACAATGGAGATGCATGTAACTGTTTAAAGCAGTGCTTCTCAATTCCAGTCCTCAGGCCGCCCTGCTCTGCATGTTTTAGATGTGCCTCTACACCAGAACAGCTGATTCAAATGATTGCATGAGGTCTTCTGCAGCCACCAAGTACTGCAGGAGCCTGTTAATCACCCAAAGTTTCAATCCAGGTGTGTGGCAGAAAGGAAACACCTAAAACATGCAGGGCAGGGGGGTGTGAGGACTGGAATTGAGAAACACTGGTTTAAAGGGATACAAGTAGAAAAGTTCATTTTTATATCCTGAAAAGTATTCATAATTGCTTAGGGCCATCTCAGCCAGATTGAGGTTCAAACACCCATGACAGCCCAGATAGCTTGAATGTTTCAACATGTGTACAAAAAAGAAGCTCCTATACCATGTAATCAGGGTTTTCCTTCCTTTTCAATGCACTTTTTAAAAACTGTCTGTTTTTTGTGTTGCTGTTAAGTAGTTAAATTAAACACCATTTTATAATATTTTTTTAATGTGTAGATAAAGGGTCTGTTTGTTTTTTGTGAGGACCTGACTGCTTCTTTTATTGACAAAAAGGCAGTCATTGATTAAGTATTTAAAAGAATGTGTAATTGAGGCTGGACCAGATCATTCAGAAACATGAAACCCAATGATAAAAACATTAAATCAGTCGGATCAGCGGAGTAATGACAATTATGCTGTCATATGTAAACGTTTCCCTTTTGTTGAAACACCAGCCTTTCTATAGTAGTCAATAACTTAATGAATTATTAGTTTAATAAGACTAACATGTCAGGCTTATGAATAAAAATAATTGAGGACGACTGATCTTAATTAGACTTGTCATGCTTGAGTATGCACAAATACTTTACTTTTGTCAGGGAAGAGTCCGTAACTTGAGGCTCTGTGGCAACCTGACACAAGGTCTTGTTGAAGGCCATCTGTTCTTACAGACATCAGTAGCAAAAACATTTGGTGTGTGTTGATACAGGTAGTCTGTAGTTACCTCTGCTGTGTGATAAAAAGCTTAAAAATAATGAGAACTTTAATGAGATTACACTCCCAAAACCGTGTTTCCCGATTGAGAATTTGTCATTACAACTGCACATTAGCATATATTTTGGTTTTCTCCCAGCTGAAGATCAGTAAGAATTTTTTTTTGTAAGAGATGTGATTTAGATGCAGAAAAACCACTGATGTGACTATTTAGTCCTAATAAAAATGATGGCCAGCCCTTAAATGTTATGAAATATGGTTTTGTAATTAAATGTGTGCACTGTAATTAACCAAAACTTGATTTATGCCACTTACCATGATTGGTTTCATCTGAAATGGCAGATTCCCAGACTAGGCTTTTCCTGGCTGATGCCAATTTCCAGTTTCATTTAATCTTTCGGCCTGCAGGTTACCAATTTCCTTAGGGTTTTATTTTTTTTTTTCTCAGGTCTATAACACTCAAGAGAAATATTCTGCAGGTTCTTTGGTAGAAGTTGTGGTTTTGAAAATTAAGGCATTGCAACACTATCTGTGTTGATGTAACAAAGCATATGTCGTTTGACGCTTTAATTGAAAATGGTGGAAGTTGTTAAAAATCAGTTTTTATTTCAGTTTTTAACCGATTATTTAACAGTCTGAGTCAATTCAGATAACTGATTAGTGCGTCTGTGCCTTTTGCTTCTCATTGAACAATTATAAGAAGTCTTAACCTTCTCTATGTGTATTCTTATTCTTTCAGGCTTCCAGCAACTGCTAAGTGGTACGACAGGAGGGATTCTGTTTTTATAGAGTTCTGTGTGGCCGACAGCAAAGATGTTAAAGTTAACTTTGATAAAATGAAGTGTGGATTCAGGTAGGTGTCCATATAGTTGGGTGTATAACAATATTATTGTTAAATTCATGCACAAAGATAAAATTGATCACTTTATCCTTGCAAATTTCTCCCACAGCTGTGTTGCTGGAACTGATAATGTTAAATTGGAGAACCAAATAGATCTTTTTGAAGCTATTGATGAAAATGTAAGTTACAGCTTTATTCAATAAATAGACACAGTGCTGAAAAGTTTCATGAAAAGTTTTTTTTTTTTTTTCCTCCCTCTGTCTCTGATTCTCTTGTTGCAGGAATCCAAACATAGCCGCACAGATCGTTCGGTCTTGTGCTATCTGCGAAAAGCACAACCGGGGAAGGCGTGGCCAAGACTAACAAAGGAGAAGGCTAAGGTTGGTTAAATATGCATGAAACACTGAGAATAAAGCAGGTTCATTCTTACGGAAAAACTTGAGCACTAGTGATTTTCAACTTGCTGAAATTCATAATACCATTACAGCAGTTACTATAAAAAAACTAATCCCTGGCTGAGGATGAGATTGGTTTGAGATGTTGAATAAAAGAAACATCAATTTTATTACTTATATATTTATATCCATCTTTTTAAACAGGCATAAGGCAAAGATAATAATACTGGTCTTCTTTGTTTACAGGTGTCTTGGCTCAGCGTCGACTTCAACAACTGGAAGGACTGGGAAGACGACTCAGACGAGGAGATGGGCAACTTTGATCAATTCTCAAATGTAAGCGCTTTGAGAGAACTACTATTGAGTTGGAACATAAAAGAAAATTCCTCCATTGAGGCTTGTGGTGCCTTCATATGAATTAGTCCCATTAAGTTATTTTTTTAATGCAATTCAGTTTGAATAATAAAGCTCATTCACAGTCTTATATTAAACCCCTCAAATGTTGACCTTCAAATTTGATGACACTTGCATGCAGTTTTTGTAAATTTAGTAAATACAAGAATAATACAAACATGTTATTAAATAAATGCTTTTTCAATATGGCTGTGTTTTTGGTTATCCTGTGCTGTTGGTGTTAACCCTTACTTGCAGTACACATGGTGTATATTTTTATCATCTCGCAAACAATTGTACCAGAAATACTGATCTTGGTGTTATGACAGTTTTAAGATAGCTTTTAAGTTGGTAGCATTAGCTTGTTTGAACAAAAATAAAATAATGAATGTAATATTGACTTTATTGTTGCAGATGATGCGGAACATGGGAGGAGAGGATGACCTGGATAATCTAGATGTTGATGCAGATGGTGCAGATGATGTAAGACTTAATACATTTTTGTTTTACTTTTTATGCTTTACTAGGTTTTCAATCTTTAGTGAACTTAAATAAACTTGCTTATCAAAACTCATACTCAATAAATCCTTGCAATTTGAAAATTTTAGTATTTTTTGTAGTATTTCTTCAGGCCCAGTAACGGTATGATTTTCAGACTTTATTTCCTCTTTCTCATTTTCAAATAAAAATCTGGATTTCAAAAAAATACTTACAGAAAACATTTTCCTTTTATAATCTTACCGATTACGTTTACCTACCAAAGCACCAATCCTAAAGACAACATTTGAACCAATATGTTGGATGACTGGAATAAAAAAAGGCTTATTTAAGGGGGTGGTAGCAAGTTTGAGGACATAGTCTGCCATCTGGAAACATAATCAAGAGAAACACTGAGCTTTACCATGAATGAAGATGGATTTATGGATCCACTTATTGACTTGGCTGCATTATTTAACCATATTTTCTCCTAAAAAGCAACTAGTGACGAATCTAGAAGTAATTTTATTTCTGTTATGGACATTTTTGTTGAGTAAATCTGACACTGTACGGCAACCCCTCCCCCTGTAATGTCCAGTGGGAGGGACATTACAGCTTTCTTAAGCTAACAGTCAAGTTTATCTCTTTAATCTGATCTTTCCGTTTTTGTTTGTCTTTAAACTATAGGATGAATCTGCAGATAGTGACGATGAGAGTAAGTATTCATGAATATTTCTACAGAGAGCAACCAGAGCAGTAATTTTCTTTGCATGGATTCAGTGATGCCTATTTTTTACTTTCAGAAATGCCGGACTTGGAGTAAGGTGTTGTAAAGAAGATGGAAGAACGGAGGATGAGGGAGAAATCTTAACAAATGTATATCTTGAAACTGAAGACAGTGACAACCAACTGTACATATGAGTCAGTAGCCATATTTAAATCCATAGCCTCAGCTCCAAACTCTTTGACCAGTCAGTCTACCTAAGGTTGATTTGCATGGTATTGTACAGAGCAGCTATCTCCATGTCCATTTGCTGTACTGCACCTGTTTTGGGGTATCTTGTTTTAATGTTAAATATTACAACTAAGCACACATTTTATTTGTTGGGGAAAAACTGAATAGTTGTACCTAACTGAGCAATACATGTTAAAAGTTGCAGTTTTTCAAATGAGTTGCTTGGAAAATGATTGGACCCCCCCTGTAGGCGATGTTGTGATTTTAAAGGTAGTCGACCTAGTGTAGTGTATCTCATGATTTAAGAATTAGATGCATTGACTGATTGGGTCCTTTAAAGACTTCCATGTGCTGTAATTTAGTTTTCCAGGAAGCCTGTATCTGTAGCTTGATCTTGCAGCTTACATGTCCCCCTTTCACTTGTTAAATGTCTGTAAACCTGGATCAATCTAAAACCATCACAGGATGACTTGCTTTTCTCCAGTTGTCACCTACTGCAACAACTTGGTTTCCATCAATTGGATGAATTTATTAAAAGCTCCTCTCTTATTATATCATCTAGCTTTCACATTTGTAGTACTCATAATATATCTGAGAAGAGGCAAATTAAAGTGTTTTGCAGCTGTTAAAGTTTGGTTAAGCCTCAAAATTATTTGGTTTGTTGCTCTCCTACAGTTTTTTTTTAATTATTATTATTCTTTTTTAACCCATACTTCCCTCACGGTTTTTGGACATTGTTGGAACTAAAATAAGTAATGACCAAATCATATTTGCACTGTTGAAAATGTAAGGAGAAGCAAGTACTATTCAATTACAGTGAAAATGTTTTTTGTTTTTTACTGTCTACATCTTTCTAATAAACAGTTTAAGAATCGATGTCTTTCTTTTTCAGTTTTAGCTTTTGACTTTACACAAGATATTTGATCAGATAATTTTTTTTTTTTGCCAGATGTAAAGCCAGGTTCTGGCTATGAAAATAACAGCTCTGTTTATGTTGGACCTTTTCTTAATGAATTAAAAAACTTAAGTTGTTGACGAAAGCCCTTTTTCTCTGTAAGTTGAATGCATTACAACCACAAATGTCAGTGTATTGGTTTGGGATATTGGGATAGAGCAACAAAGTTGTGGAGTGAAACAGGATGACTTACCATTTTGAAAAATTTTCCTAAAGGTATGGGAAACAACTTTTATTTATGGATTTATAGAATTAAGTGGTATTTGTAGAATGCCTCAAATAGCTGGTTGTGAATACGGAAAAGCAGTGGGTCAGCTGAACTGTACAGTAGGAATGAGGACAATATAACTCCTCAATAAGGTCTGATACTGGAGATTCATTGAAGACGGTGGTTTTGATCATGTTAAATGCTTCACTGCAGTCTAAATCCAGACATACTCAGCTGAAAATATGTTCAGAAATGCTTTCTATACACCTCTATCTACCTTTAAAGTGAGATTTAAATTTTTAAACCAAATGACGTCAATTCTAAAACTACACCTGACCAAATGTTTACTTTGAGCACATTTGGATAGCACATATCGGTTCATGTGCTACCAATGTGCTTAATAAAATATTTTAGGACGTAAATCTAGACCAACTTTATTAAATTGAACTAGATGTATTCTACTTATAGTGCTAATTACCTGAAAATAATTTGTAGTACTCATAATGAAAGATGCTTTCTGAGTCGTAGTCCATCGGCGCTAGGACCTAGAAAGCACCTGGATTTAAGGCCTAGAATAATATATTAGCATACTTCCTCTTTAGGCCCGATTTCCTCATAGATTGCCATTTATGAGAAAATGCCACAAGATGTAATAATGTAGCTTCCTGTTTACACACCCGAATGCAATAAAATAAAAGTTTAGAGCTCAAATAATAAATTAGATATTGAAAACATAATTATTAAATTTTTTTGGAAGTGTAAATATTTTAAATAGAAACTATTCAACAAAACAATTGTTGATTACTACGTGTGTTAGACGCTAGAAATAATTGTCAACTGTATTTTACTAATTTATTCTATAGTCACAATTATTTAACTCGCTGAGTCAAATAATGTTTTTTTTTTTTTTTTTTTTTTACTAAATGATGAATTAGTTTGTGCCGTTGGCTATAATTTAAATGGATTTGTTTTTTGTTTTTATTTTTTCTGCTTTGCGTGTATAAACGGGTCTTGAACTTTGTTGAAGTACTTTTACCGGATGTGTGCGCCTCATTGTTGGGACGTTAACGCGGCTCCAGCTTCACTCCGTTCTGTGATCATGGCTGCACCGGACCTCAACAGCCATGTTTGCTAATTTAAAACCCAAAGGTTAGGGAATAGTTGTTTATAATTTATCGCTGTGTCATCTTCACCCACGCTTACCCGTTAACACGGAGGGGGTTTAAAGCCGTCGGCGCCTCCGGAACCCAACGACTAAACAGAAAAAAGGTTGGCCTGTTTTGAGTGGAATATCGGTGAAACTTTGGATGGTGGCGGTGTTGGATGATGATGCTCTGCAGAAATTGTCTGTGTGCGTAAACAATGTAACTTCATCTGGCTGCTAGCTAACGTTAGCCCGTCATCAAAAGGGAGTACGGCTCTGTTTATTAATCCGCGAGTTTTGTGAGTTCGTTTTTATTTTTAACAAACCGGCTTGAATTTTTTGCATTCACCACGGGATAAACCAGCGTGGTTATGGTACCTGCTAACGTCGCAGCCTACTTACTCCGGATAAGGATGCTATTAGTTAGCTTTTTCTGTTAGCTTTGTTCTTTTGTGATGATGTAGCTAAATAACCTTGGGGGGTGCTAGGCTGATATTCTCTGTTATATATTCCGCGAATAAAAAGTAGCTGGGAACCCTTCGGACTCGCACTTTAATCTAACATTAAGGATAAAATGGCCAGCACAGCCGTCTGGCAGCGCTTTAAAGTAGTGGCTGGTTCATTTGAGGGCGCTAAGCTAACGCGGCGCCTGCTGTTGCAACGGCCTCGTTGAATTAGGAAATCAAGATCCCGGAGGACTATCGAAAACTGGTAAACAGCCACTGCTGTTGTCAACGGTTCTTTAAAATATCAATACATTATTAGTTTATCCCCTCGCCTCCCTCCACTGGCGCCCTGAACATGTTTCGTGCTTGTGTTTCTACCTGTAATGAACGTTTTTAATCTGTGCCCGTATTAGCAGCGCCTCATCAGCGGTAATGATGAGCTCCTACCGTAATATTTGGCTTGTCCATTACACTCGCTCGGGCCTGGCATCTGCTGCTGCTGGCTGCGACATTTTAACGGTTGCTGCCGTTGGTCCCAAAATGCTGTCACAAAATCATTTAACCAGGCTATCTGAAACAAAACAGAACTGGTTATTTGTGATTTCTTGAATTTTAATGGACCAACCACAGACCAGTGTTGTGATTCTATTTTATTTTGTTATTATTTTTTATTTCTTTTAGATGGACTCAAATAACCATTTCAACTATGGCACCTCAACAAACTCAGGACTGAAACTCTCCTCAGGGGATTCTCTTTATACTAACGGGTCCTCCATGAGTTTTCCTCAGCAGGGGAAGAGTGAGTATTACAGCCTTTAATGCACGTGTTTCAAACTCAAGGTCTGGGGGCCAAATCTGGTCTGCCATAAGATTCTATGTGGCCCTGTACACTCTAGAGGGTCACATAAAACTTTCAAGATACCATCTTGGCATTGTGTTAATCCACAAGCATATTTAGATAACTGTTGAGAGAAAGGCAAATTAGTATATATATTTTTTATTTTTTTGGGAAGCACCAATATAAAAAATTGGTCCAATATTTGATATACTGCTGAAATGGCTGATAACCATTATTTGCCTATACTGTATATATTTCATTGTTCTTTTGACACCTTCAAAAAAACAAACTTTGACACTACTTCAGTTAAGCTTCCCAGAATCCTGCAGTCCATTGCTATCACTGTCACATGACCAAATAAATACCACATGACCAACTCCTCCCCCTGCCCTCTGTAAAAACAAATGGGAATAAGATGGAAATGGATATCGGTTGCTGATATCGGCTCAGTTTTATTTATTGGGCCGATATTGATGTACATATAGACTGTGTAGAAAAGCTTATTTAGGGATAAGTGCTGCAAATTACACCAAAATAACCATGATGCAAGCATTGAACTGCAGTTTTATTCAGTTTTTATATGTTAATGTGTCTGTCTATATCAAATAAACCTAAATAAATAAATAAATGTTAAAAAAAAGACTAAAATCATCTGATATCGATGTTGACGTTAATATGGTGGATCCCTAATTTTTTTAATCTTGGTGCCGTTTGTATGTATTGTAAAATCTAGAACTTCTGGTTAATTAACTATAATGTGAAATAATGATCACAACACTGAATTAAACTCCTCTTAATTTATTTGTTTTTAGGAATAAACATGTCTTCCTGTTTGAGCAGTTTTTTTAAGCTGTTTCTGCTCTCTAACAGATCTGAATGGCGAAATGAATGTGAATGGCGTCACTACTGTACACGGGTCAAGCGTGTCTGGTTCCCACCCCCCGTCAGCTCCTTACCCGCACATGAGCGGCCACCACCAGGGTGCCGTTGGCTACGAATACCTGTGGGGGGGGCTCCCTCAGTATGGCCCTGGCATGGGCTCGTCATCAGGGCAGGGTGTCCACCAGAAGCAGCCGGCGCCTGGGATTCCACAGTCTCAGTCACAGCACCACTTCCAAAGCCATGGCCAGTACCAACTGAATGGCGGCGTGGAAGCGTCCCACCAGCCCCCCATCGCAAGCCAAACAAACGTCCCTCTAACAGGCAACAGCCAGTATTGGAACAGGAGCAACCCCACCCAACAGCAGATGAGTTATAATTCCCCCAGCATGTATGGGAGCTTCCAGAGTCAGTCTCATTCTGGCGTTACGCCTTCCCCACATCACCAGCAGCAGACCTTACAACCACCCCCCCATCAACCTTCTCAGCAGCCCCTCCTCTCCCACCATCAGCCTCACCATCACCACCAGCAGCAGCAGCAGCAGCAGCAGCATTACAGTATGATGACAAATGGGATGCCCTTCTACCAGCCCCCCCAGCAGCAGCTGCCACAGCAATCTCAATCCCAGACTCGCATGATGCCCCCAGCTGCCCAGAACTTCACCCCACCCCGCGGCAGCCCACAGCACCACAGCTTGGGCAGAGGGAGCAGCAGCAGTCCTCTGCCGGTGGGGATGTCGCCAACACCGGTTGTATCACCACCAATACAGGACAGTGGGTCACCCAAAGGTCTCAGCAGGGATCGCAGCCCCCACACTAGCAGTGCAGGGATGTCCTCTCCACTGCCAGGTGACTTTTTCTAATTATGATGGTATATTCTCGCTGCTTTCTCAGATCTTCATTTTGATATGTTGCACTGCTGCATGTTGTCATTGCCGCCTCAAGGTTGAAGACATTTTGTGTCTTTGATTTTGATGACAAGTCAAACTTTCCTAGTCTACAATCTATTTCCTCCTTCTAATGTCTGGACATGAGTCATGCTCGTCATATGTTTCTATTCCTGCTTTGCCATTACTGACATTGTCACCTCTGCTGAAAACGTGCACTTCCATGTTAACAGAAGCTATAATGGAAATGCAGTGATTTTGAAGTTAAAACGGGCTAAGTTGTAACTTTACTTGTGAGTCTATTGCATTATTAGGTTAGTTTCAGCTTTTAACAGTCAAGCATTGAGATAGTACGAACATATTGCCAGCAGGTGTCAGTGTTTTGCTTTTGGAAAATGTCATCCAGATTATTTGTTTTTGGGGAGAAGCCTTTTTATTTACAGGAGGCATGGGCGATGTGGACTTAAAGGTTTAACATAACATCTTGTGGTACTATTATGATAACAGTAAAAGTGACAATAAGAGCTATTTTTAGCTTTTTTTATGGTAACTGTGTAGTGCTACAAACATAACTACTTCTCTTGAGAAACATTTCCATTAATAATACTCTTCTTTAGAAAGTGTGATTTGTATCATTAAGTTGCAAAAACTAACTACATTTAGTAGTATTTTTAAATGTATCAATATACAGTGACACTCTCATTGAAAAAACATTGAAGAGAAAAAGTAAAAATAACAATCCTGATCATATGGGCATTTTTTTAGGGGTGTAAGTATCATTGATTAGAATTTATTGTGACAATGATAAATCAAAATTCTTATAAGAAATGTATCATGATAAACAATGTAATTTTTTACAGCAATATTTGGTTGTACATCTTATAAAGATGTGAAAAGCCTTCTGTAAAGGTTGAAAAATCATACTCTGAAATTTTAGAAAATTAACCATATGGTAAGAGATAATGAGAAGAGTTTTTCTTCTCCTATGATTACAAATATAAACATGTACAATTTGCTAATCTTCACTAATACCATCAAAAGACTAATTCGAAAATGTTCAACAACCAACCTCCCAAGGAGATTTGGTGATAAAAGGTGAAAATGCAGAAAAGCCCCTCATTCCCACTGTTGTATATGTTGTATATAGAATATATGGAAGACCTAAGACCTGCTTATGTTGGAAGGACCCTGGCAGCCTTGTAAAACTTCAAATTTTAAGACACCAGGACAGTCGTAATAAAAAGAGAAGTGGAGAAAAACAACTAAATTGGGTCATCATGTGATCTTCCACTTGAGGCACAAAGTCAAGCTTCTTTCATGGCTGTCTCGGTCCAAATACTTAAAACTTGTAGTACAAACCCGAGAAGAGTATGGAGCATAAGAGGCAAACAAGACTTTGACGTTTGTTAAACATTTTAGGAGACTAAGTGATGTCCTTTTCCCCCTCATTGAACAAATGTAACCAAGTTATAGGTTGAGGTTTTGTCTAAATCTTTCAACAAACTTGTCGGTGTCTGCATACTAGGATGTTGTTCATACTAAGATGAAGCACTAAATGTACATTTATAAATACTTTTGATTGAGTTTTGATATTTTAACTCTTTTCTCCTTTAGGGTTTTCACGGGAAGCTGTTAAGGAAGTTGATGCAAGCCACATTGGCGGAGAAAAACCACCAATTGTCCAGAGGTCACCAAAGACTGACAGCTACCAGCTTACACCTTCTGCTCCTCATGCGAGTCCTAAAAGCGATTATCGTCAATATTCCGATCAACCAGCAGCTCTGTATCCAGAAGTTACTGCCTCTGTCAGAGATGCAGTCGTTTCCTCACATCTCCAGCATGTAACCTCTCCACTTTCGGCATCAAGTTCAGGGGCCTTGATGTCTCATATGAAGACTTCGACTCCACCAGGGGTCTCTACTTCATCTGGATCTCCAACATCTGCCTCCGGACCTCCGGTAGTGTTATCCGGTGATGTGGACGTGCCCTTCCCTTCGTCTTCTGCTGCTTCTTCAAAAATTTCCTCACCTCCTATTGTAGCCCAAGGCCTGAGGTCTTCTACTTTGCGAGTGTCGGAAACATCTACCCTAGGATTCAAGCTTCTGCCACAGGGGCACTCTTCCTCTCTGATTCATTCAAACATGTCGAGTGAGAGCATGTCTGTTGGCACAGTTTCTTCGGGCCCTCTGGTCTCTTCTTCATCCGAGTTTTTAGTTGATCAAACCAAGTCTGTACTTCCTCCTACAGTCTCTACACCTACATGTGTTTCTCCTCCTGCCGTCGTCTCCATCACTTCTCAATCGGCAACAGTTTCATCTCCAGCGTTGCTGTTGTCTCACGGGTCCAAGCCAGTTTTGCCGCCATCTGTCGCCAATGCATTTGGAGGTCAGCATGACATACCTGCTCCCCCAAGGTTGATATCTGCTCCTTCATCTTTGAGTACAAATTCCTCATCTCCCAGTGTGACATCTTTGAAGATTCCAGCGTCTTCACCTTCAATGTTATCTGTCCCCAGTTTATCAGCGTCTGCAGGAGGAACCCCTTCAGTTGGCAGTAAACTTTCTGAACCAACTTCAGCAACATCCCAGTATCGCAAACACACTCCTCCAGCTGCCGACACAAGTCTTTCCACTGCTTTTGCAGCATTGACGCCACCAAAATTGGTGAAAGCGCCCTCTGTGACAGCCCAAACCGGCTCTCCAGTCCGACCTCCATTCACCCTACCTCTAACCACTCAAGCCTCCAGGACTGCACCTTTGTCCAACCCTCCTGCCTTGGTTTACATGCCTCCGCCGTTGGGGACGTCTTCTAAAGCTGTCGGAAACTCTGACTCTCCAAACCTCCCATCTTCTACTCTGATGTCAGAGCGTCATGCTCCCAGTGAGGAGAAGAGGGAAGTGGAAAATAAAAAGAACGGAAAACCAGAGGAGAGCCTATCCAAGCTGGATTCAGATCTAGTAAGGACTGAGTCTCACATGGTTGCGGTTGAAACCAAGAAGCCGGAAGACTACCAGTATAAATCTCCAACTGATCCGCCAGGAAAATTGTTACAAACGTCTGAACAAAATCCCCAAAACGCTTCAGATTTAGAGAAGCACGAAGTGAAGAGCAGCATCCTGTCAGACGCAGCAGACTCTCCTGTGGCGTCTACTCCAATCGGAAAGCCCCCGCATCTCATATGCACAAGGTTACAACATCAAACCAATGAAGAAGGCTTTGACAACTCCTCTGAAATTGCTTTTTACGACAAAGCAACATTTGACTCCCCCTCTAGACTCTGTGCCAGCTCCATCTTAGAAAAGACCTCTCATATCGATGGCGATTCCTCGTTTTTAGGTGATTCTACTCAGTTTGACGCCTCTCATCTGGACACCACGTCCTGTGCTGAGGAGAACCAGTCTGCTACGTTTGACAGCTCCGGAGAAGGCAGCTTCTCAGCGGAGGACTCCAGAGATGACACCAGGGAGTCGACCAGGGAGGAGGAAACCTCCGAGGTGGAGGCGACCAGAAACAGCAGCCAGGTTACAGAAGGTTCAATGCTGGAGTCGTCTTTAGATACAACCAGTCAGACCGGAGACGCTGCTGCTGACTCGAGCCACGTGAACAACTCGTCTCAGCCAGTTTCTCAAGGTACATTGAAACATTTCTGAATTTTCTGTGTAAAAGTTGTAGCAGTACAACCAAAAATGTTTTCTGCGCAAACATTTGACACCAATTTTGTTTAGTTTCAGTGTGCTGAGGGTGGATTTAATATCTATAACAAGTTTTAAAAGTAACTGGCTTCAAACGATGCTACCGATCTATCTTCTCTTTCTATATTGATTTTTAAGAAAGGCTAGTTTCATTCTACATGTTTTCTTCTTTCATAAGAGGAGTAATTTGTTCAAAAATCTGGAAATAAAAATAAATTTCAGTTTAAATTAAAGGTTCATAATTAAACATTTTATGTTGTGCATATTTAGAAAAAATATTTTGCAGCTCTAGGAAAGTTTAATTTTGTGTCTTGGATGGAAAAGTTTGCTTTAGTCTCATCGGTTGCTTTGTCCACCACTCCGGTTCTTTTTTTTCTGTTGTTCATATATTTAAAATCCTTAGATTTTTGCTGTAAATTCAAAGTGAACATTTCTATTCATACTTTGAAAATTGCTGTTAAAAAGACAAAAATCTGACATAAAAATGTGTAGGAACACTATATCTCCAATATACTTGGATGCTGTTGTTAAGTGAATTTTGTAAACAGTTTGATTTTGTTTTTGTCTCAGATTCTGAAGGAGACTGGGAACCGAGTGGACATGATGCACCAGACTCGGCTGGACACATTAAGAGCAGCGCTGATGACACAACAACCCCGAGTTTCACAGTGAGAGAGGACAACTTTGTCGCCTTTAGTACGCCGGCAGAAAGTGCCGCTGTGCATCCTCTCCAACCGGTAACCGTGCCGACCGGCGAAGCTGCAGGAGATCTTCTGAAGACCACAAGCAAACGACGCAGACCTCGAACTCCAAAGACAGTGCTGGTTACCACTGCAGGTATTCCATGTTCTGATTTTCTCGTCAAAGATACCATCAGATTTCCTTTTACCAAGTTAACCCTGTCTGGGAAAAAAGGTGAAATTAATTAGGTCATTGTTTGAAAGTGTGCATAAAAATGTGTAATTTGTGAAATATAAAATAAAACATGAAAAATACAAATTTTATTAAAGTACCTTTTTTAATAATTCAAACTGAAACTTTTTTGTTTTAATTTTTACTAATAAAAATAATGGAGCTGATATAAGTTAGCTTCTTGCAGACCTTGAGGTCACCTACAGCATCCTGTTTATTAATTTATGGAATATGCAAAAATGGTAAATGTTGACAATGCTATAAAAAACGTTTTGTTTCCTTAAGCTCCTGAGGAGAACTTGCGAAAGCCTCGGGTTCGAACACCCAAAGCGCAGAAGATGAAGACCGATGAAGAGGGAGGGATGAAAGAGATAGGAGCCGTGGGCAGAAAGAGGAAGAAAATGCTCAAGGTTAATGTTAAAGAAACGATGGAGGTGTCCGTGGAGGCTGGCTCTCTCGCACAGGAGGTCGATCCAATAACGGCTGCAATTAACGCCGTTCTGGCCAACGCTTCCGCCCTGAGCACAGCAGTGCAGAAACCCAAGAAGATGAAGCGGGTCAGAAAACAGGACCAGGACGGAAGCGCGGTGGGAGCTCAGAAACGAGATGCAGAGACGACTGCTGATGATGCTGATGAAAACGATGACAGCTCCACTGCAGGTAATGAAGCAAGTTCACAGATTTGTAGGTATTGTATCAGGTGGCTCGGTTCCAAGTTTGGTTCTGATTGGGCTCTCTGCCTTAAACAGGCGAATCGAACAGAAGACGGGTGGCAACAGAAGAGCAGGTCCAGTTCCCACTTCAACACGGGTAGCGATCCAATTTTTACAGAAGTTTCCTTTAAATCCTAGGATAAGTTGGAAAATCTGAGTTGTTTTATGGAGTTGTTTAAGTAAACATTATGTAGTAAACATTACCTGTTTGTTGCATTAAAAATGTCTTATGAGTAGAAACTGTTTCCTAAATGACGCTACTCCAAATTTACACCAAGCTCTCTTAATTTTCAGGTGGAAAAGGGAGATTCGTGTGAAGAAAATGGATAACCGCATGAAAGGGGAAACTTGGTATTACACTCCATGTGGAAGGAGGATGAAGCAGTTTCCAGAAATTATCAAGGTGACTTTTGCTGTTTTTAAAGCGCA
The DNA here is from genome assembly GCF_019740435.1 of Gambusia affinis. NCBI lineage: Eukaryota > Metazoa > Chordata > Actinopteri > Cyprinodontiformes > Poeciliidae > Gambusia > Gambusia affinis. The sequence continues at coordinate 32,298,634 of NC_057868.1, read as the reverse complement.
TGTGTTTTTAAAAACATATGCGCTTTCCTGGTCTTAAAAAACTAAAATCATCTGAATATAAATATTATTGTTCCCTTGTTCTTAACATTCCCATGTACAGTATTATTATAAGAGATGTGAAAACATTATCTAAAAAAATTCTGTAACAAAATCCCTCTGGGGTCTTAATTCTGCATCTGTTTTTCCCTAGTGGCCTTTATTTTCCACTTTCTTCTTTATTGACAAACCTTATCATTCTCTCTCAGTACCTCAAGAAACACTCGGATGGCGTGGTCTCCAGAGAACACTTCAGCTTCAGCCCACGCATGCCTGTTGGAGACTTTTATGAAGAAAGAGAAACTTCAGAGGTAAAACTTTTGTTTTCTTTTTTGGGTTATATCATACCTTGCAAAAGTATTTAAATCTCTTGAGCTTTTTCAATTCTCTCTCATTTTATTGGATCTTTATGTGATGGACCAATGCGAAGCAGAACATAATTGTGAACTAGAATAAAAATGATTATAAGAAAAAGTCTATGGTGCAGCGTTCATTTCCATTCTGTCCCTTTTTGATATCCCTAAATACAACCAGTAGAACCAGCTACCTGCTGTTGTCACCTCAGGAGTAAGTCAAGTCCGCCTTTGTGTAAATTAATCTCTGTATCAATGCAGCTTTTCTGTGAAGGCAAATAACAAAGACTAAAAACTGAGGCAGAGGTTTTCTGCTAAAGAGCAAGGATTCAAAACATGCAACCAAAGCCATGATGAAATGACTTGGATCAAAGCTTAAGTCATGTTAGAATGGCCCAGTCAAAGTCCAGACCTGTTTAACCAAAAATCTGTGGAAAGATTTGAACGTAAATCGGACAAAAGTTGAGCTAGTCTGTGAACAAAACGTATGTTTTTGTTAATCTTTAGCATAAATGCAGCCCTCACTGTGTTCTTTCAGTAAATTGGCATTCTTTTGAGTCTGTATACTCAGGATCTGACACAAAATTTGTTTATTAATCGACTATTGAAAAAATCGATTAATCCGATTTGAGCCCTAAAATGAGCAGTCAAAATAACATGGTTGTGTATGTGCCACAGGGTGTGAAGTGGGTCCTGCTAGCTAACGAGGAGGTTCCATCGATGATCATGGCCATCACCGGTCGGCGTGGTCGACCTCCGAATCCAGACAAAGAGAAACCTCGCCGGATTGGAGCCCCAAAGGCAGGACAAGCCCGTCGCCCGGGTAGACCTCCTAAATTCAACGCCGTCGACCTTCTCAGCAAAGTTGACGCCAAGCTGCTAAATCGTCTGGAGGCTAAGGGTGAGCGAGTTTTTGTGTTTGGCTCGTAGAAAACAATTATGCAAGTCGTTCAAAAGAGAGCAGACGTGACTTTCTGGTGTTTCTGCATTTCCAGAAGCTCTCACCGAGGAGGAAAAGGAGAAACTAGCAAAAATCAAAAAGAAAATGAAAAGAAAGGTATGACCTCCTAGCTGCTTTCACAGTTGGCTCGTTAAACCGTTCAGATCTCATTATTCTGTTTCTGCTGCTCTGTCGCAGGCACGAATGAAGAGAAGGGAGGATTTAAAGATTAAGAAGATGAAAGAGGAGAAAAAGAAAGCCAAGGTAACACTAAATAATATTTTGCCCTCTTGTCACGAGCGTCACTTCAGCTTCCCGTCAATATTTTCTGTTGTTCTGGCTTGTAGCTCGAGCAAGATGCCAAACTTCTGGAAGGGACTGCTGAGCCGTCGGATCCAGCTGCTCCACAGCTCACGCAGTCAGAACCTGCTCCCGAACCCAAAAAGCCCGGCCGCAGGAGAGCAGCCAAAGTTGAAGCCGCCGCACCCGCCCAGCAGCCGTCTGAGGAGAAGGTGGTCCAGAGCAACAGGGTGACCAGCGCCCGGAGCAAAGCCAAGGCCTTAGCTAAAGCCCAGGCGGAGGCAGAGGCAGCAGCGCAGGCCGCTCTGGCGGCGAAGAGGGCGGCGGAGCGGAGAGCGCAGGCACAGAGACGCCTGGAGGAACGCAAGAGGCAACAGCTGATCGCAGAGGAGCTGAAGAAGCCCACAGAAGATATGTGTCTCACTGATCACAAAGTGAGTTTCCACTGAGCCCGGTTTAGCTGAACTCTTTGAATCTTTTGAGTTTTTAAACACTTTTAAAACTCTACGTCCTCCAGCCTCTGCCGGAGCTGAGCCGTATTCCCGGTTTGGTTCTTTCTGGAACGTCGTTCGCGCATTGCCTGGCGGTGGTCGAGTTCTTGCATGGCTACGGAAAGATAATTGGCATCAATGTGCCGAAGGACATTCCCAGCCTCTCTACCCTGCAGGAGGGTCTGCTCGGTCTGGGCGACAGCCAGGGGGAAGTCCAGGACCTCCTTATAAAGCTGATGGAGTCGGTGCTTCAAGATCCAGGCCTTCCGTCCTACTACCAGGTGAGTAAACTACTTCAAGACAAGCATTTTCAACACATGAACAAGCACCAACATGTTTTAATTCATATACTCTAATCCCAATTTATAGTCTGTGAAGATACTTGGGGAGAAGTTGGTTGATTTGGAGCTGACCCGCAACACAGTCTCAGAAGTTCTCCGTATCTATTTGGAGTCTCATGGCTACGAGACGGAAGTGTGCAACACGCTGAGGACCAAAACGTTTCACATCCTTCCTCCCGACACCAAGGCAGCCATCCTGGGTTTCCTGGTGGAGGAGCTGAACAGCAGCAACATTGTGACGAGGTCAGGCCTGCGCAACTTCCTGCTCTAATAACACCCAACACAAGTTCAGTTCCTTTCCTCCCTGGCCTGGTGTTATGTTAGCTTTAAGGTTTTAATAATTCACCTCAACTCATACTGTTTTTTTTTCTATATTTTAAAAATAAGAAATATATTTACAAGTTTGAATTTATTGTGGGTTTTCTCTAATCCACTACATGCACCCCATAAAACATTTGGTAAAATGTCCTTTAGGAACTTACCAAGAAGCTGCAAGCTTTTTGTAGTCATCAACAAGTTTATTAACATAATTCTGACTGAATATTGGACCACTTATCAGAACTGGAAGAGGTAATTTAGCTTTAAAAGTAGTTTAACAGGTCCATGCTTTGTGAAGGCCATACCAGAAGTTTAATATTATTCTGCTTCAACCACATCCTCATCTCGCCCTATTAACAGCCTACGTCCTGGGGCTGCGATTACTACTAAATACATCTTGTATTAATTAGCACTATCTACTCTTCACATATTTTGTTTGTCGCTGTGGTTTCTTGGTTCTCTTTTATTTTTTTCTCTCTCTTTCTGAAGGAGTAGAAGCAGACTTCTATGATGTTTGCTTGTATTTTGTTGTTTTTCTTTCTCTCCTGTGATCTTATTTCTTTCTTTTCTTTTAACATTTTACTCCACCTCAGCCTATTTTTTTTTTCTTTTTCTTTTTCACTTCGAATGCATTTGGAGCATTATAGTGAAAGCTGTAATGGTCCACTTAGGAAAGTAAGTTGAATATTTATAGACTTTGAAACAGAAATCCATAGCAGGAATCCAACCAGTTGAGATGCAAACCAGGATTTCTGGTCAAATATGAAACCAGAATTATGATGGAACCTTGAAGGCTTCAAAAATGTCGACTTGATAAATGACATTTGACCACATACTAATGAGCCTTCTTATTATATTCAAGTTCAAATTTATATTTTTGATCTTGTGTGGATTAGAGAAAATCCATAATGAAATTAAAGGAAAAGCTGAGAATTAGATTGTGGATGCAGATCGTGGATGTTTGTATTAGTTTTTTTGATCATAACATGGCTGACTCTGTGTGTTTCAGTGACATTGACAACACGTTGGAGAACATGGCAACATACAGGAAGAATAAATGGATTATTGAGAGAAAACTTCGCAAGTATGATCACTTCTCTCTCTCCCCCCATTTTATTCTTAAAAAGTGGAGTCCTCTGATTTTACCAGATGTCCATTAAAAACTAAATTATGTCGCTGATGTTTGGATTGTCCCCGTCAGACTGAAGTCGGTGCTGGCGCGTCGCACCGGACGCTCTGAGGAGGAGCTGTGCTTCGAGGAGAGGCGGCGCAGCGCCAGAGTCGCCGAGGAGGAGAACTTCAGTCTGGAGGAGAGCGGTTTGGTCCTGGAGAGAGGAAGCAGGCGCGCACGCAAAGAAGAACCCAAACTCAGCGATGTGCGTATCTGCTCTTGTGTTTAAGAGTTAAACCTCAGCCGCCATTGTTATCCAGTTTGTTTTTTGTTACAGAGTGAGAGCCCCACCACTGCCAGCATTCCAGAGCTTGAAAGGCAAATAGATAAGCTAACTAAGGTAAGCCTAATACAGCTCAGACACGGCTTCTTTTGTTTTGGAAAAGACTAAATCAAATTTTCTTTTTCTTCCTCCTCTGCAGCGTCAAGCGTTTTTCCGTAAAAAGCTGCTCCAGTCGTCTCATTCCATGCGGGTCGTCATGCTGGGTCAGGACCGGTACCGCCGCAGATACTTGGCCCTTCCTCACCTCGGAGGAGTTCTGGTTGAAGGACCCGAGGAGCTGCTGAGTGAGTTTGAGGCTCCGCTGTGCCTTTAAGATTTAACTCTTGTTTTCTTAATGCGGTCTGTGCACCCTTAAAAACTTTGAAAAAGCCCTGAATTCATGCATCTAAAATTAAGACCTTAAGTCTCTTCAATTCATTAGAAAAAAGTAATTTGGCTGTAAATAATTAGGTCACAGGTCTTAAATTTTGTCTCGGAACGAATCTCATATATTATATTTGTATTTTTTTCTCATGTCAAGTATAAGTTTGAGTCACATGCAGACTTTGTATTCTAGCTAGCTAGTTAGCTTTTTTGTGCTTATCATCATGGATGAATTTGTACATTTCTTTGGCAATGCAGGTCTTAAATTTCATTCATATTTGCCTTCAAATCTTAGAAAGTCTTAAATTTCTTTACTTTTTACACCTTCATCTTGCAGCTTCAGCAGAAGTCTTTGTTGCTGAGGTTCCTGTCACATTCCTGAAAAAGGAGCCCAAAGTCGAAGAGATCCCAGTGCCAACCTCTCCACCCGCTCCCGCTTCACCCTCTGCTCCGTCCTCTGCCACGCCGAGCCAACCTCAGACCGCCTCTGTGGAAGACGACCCGCTTCCCGGCACCGCGTCCCTCATGAGCACACAGAGGGGCCGTGGTCGCCCCCGGAAAATCAAGCCGGAAGTCGAGCTGCACCTCCGCACGGCGAAGATCCGCCGGCGGCGTCGGAGCAGCGTCAGGTCTGTGGGAGAGGAGGGGCCGGGGTCGCCCAACAGCGGCCTGCTGGACCTCACTCAGGCGGCATTCAAGAGCTGGCTGAGCCAGTCGCAGGACGTCATGACCAACGGTGGCGGCCCCGGGGCAGCGGGGGATGCTCCTGAAGGCGGCCGCTCAGAGGAGAGCGTCAAAGAGCTGGCAGAGAAACACGGACAATGGTTCAACCTTCTCCCCAAGCAGCCGTGTGATGATAACTCTCTGACCGAGCCCCAAACGCTGGCGTCACCAGGTTCCCCCCCCAAACTCCTCCCTCAGATCCCGAGTGCACTGCCTGCGCTTGCTGCTCCGCTCATGGAGGTTCGCCACTGCTGCTCAAACACTTACTAAAGCAGCTAATACTCTGAGCCGATATTAAAACCAAACCCTCTCTCCTCTTTAGCATGACCAGCTCCTGCCTACTTTGACTCCTGCTGACCCCGTGACCCCAGCAGCACCTCAGGATGGTCCCCCCACCGATCTGGCTCCTGCTGCTCCACCCACAGCATCTCCGCCTCCGCCATCTGCCATCGCTCCTCCTCCAGCTGCTCCAATTACTCCTGGACGGCCCAATCGGAGGCGTAGGCGGGGCAGCAGAGGCAGCAGTCCGGCCCGCAGGGGGCCCCGCGGCGCAGCGGCCAAACGCCGCGGCCGCCCGCCAAACGCCGTGTTCCAGGAACTGGAGCAGCAATACTTCACACAACTGGTGGTGAAGCCCATACCAGCATGTATGTTGGGGCTTTTGTTGTTTGTTTTATGCAAAATAACGTGGCTGTTGAATAGTTTGTCAAATGTTAAATATACAAGCTGCTTCAAAAGTACAAACACTTTGAATGTTATGACATTATTACTTTAGTGTTTTCCATAGGACTCTTAGCCAACTTTATTTACATAGCACCTTTTAGGCGATGGCAATTGGAAGTGCTTAATCATAGAAGTTAAGATAAAATGCATCAAAACAGATTTAGATTAAACAGATTTAAAAAAATAAAATAAATTAAAAACTAGGATTAAGAGTAGGCAACAGCAAATAAAAAATAAAAAATCTTGTTTTAATAGAACAGGTGAGAGGACAGAACTGTTTAGTTCTGTGTTGGTTTGATTCAGGTGATATTAAAGGTCTTAATGCTTTATAGCAGGGGTCCCCAAGGTCGGTCCTGGAGGGCCGGCCTCCTGCATGTTTTAGTTCTCTCTCTGGTTTAATGCACCTGGATCAAATGATGGCTTGTTAGAAGGCCTAAGAAGAACATTGACATGCTGAAGAGGTTGTTACTACCCCCAGGGAGAGAACTAAAACATGCAGGGTGCCGGCCCTCCAGGACCGACTTTGGGGACCCCTGGTTTATAGCATTGAAGAAGCTCAGATATGTAGTATTTTTTACTTTTACCTGTAAGTACTTTGTAAACCATTAGTGAGATTTTAAACTGTATTTTATGAGATAGACCAACACTAATAAGTCAAAAAATGTAGAGTTGAAGGAGAAGACTGCATGTTTTCTATACTTGTTGTATTGTCTTACAAATGCAAATGTGAAAAGTGTGGGGGCGTGCTCCGGTGGCGTAGAGGGTAGTTTGGAGGCCTTCAGTCCTCGACGCGGCCGTCGCGGGTTCGATTCCCGGACCCGACGACATTTGCCGCATGTCTTCCCCCCTCTCCTTCCCCCTTTCCTGTCAGCCCACTGTTGTATAAGGGACACTAGAGCCCACAAAAAGACCCCCTGGTGGGGGAAAAAAAAAAGTGTGGAATGAATTTCTGCTCAGTCTAGCAGGGGATTTCCTTTCTGAAATCCCCTTTAATTGCTGTTGTGTGATGTGTTTTCTGATTTGCTTTCCAGCTATGGTGCGAGGATGGTGGTGGATCAAGGATCCAGAGGAACTGTACATCACGCTGCAGGCGCTCCACCCACGCGGCATCCGAGAGAAAGTTCTCCACAAGCATTTGGCCAAACACATGGAGAGCTTAGCTGAGATGTGCACCAAACCCATAAACGGTGAGACCACCATCCTGTCCGCCTTTCCCTAGTTTTCCCCCTGCACACCTGTTGCTATGTCGTTGTGTAATCCTCTCGCCTCACATGCCCTCTCTGCGTAGATCCACTGTTTGAGCTGAAGACGGAGGACAAAGACGTGCTGCTGGAGGCGCTGCAGCAGCCCTGGCAGGTGCAGGAGAAAGCGATGGAAGTGGATGTCAGCGCCCTCCAGTGGGTGGAGGACCTGGAGCAGAGAGTCATCGCTGCTGATCTACATTTAAAGGTTTAAGAAAAACTGAGATTCACTTTTTAAAATGGTTCATAAATGTGTTGAGATTTCTAAAAACACAAAATGAAATAATTGTGTGAAAGTGTTGATGTGTTTTAGTAACCGTATTGTTTTTCTTTAAGGCTCTTCCTCAGGGTGCTCTGAACGAAGCTGAAAACAGCACAGAAACACCAGTCACTGAATTTCAGGTGAGCTCTCAAATGTTCAGCCAAAATAACTTACCGTATTTATACCAGGGTTTCTGTGGGTGTCTGAAATCCTTAAAAATGCTTGAATTTCAATAAGGTGTTTTCAAGGTTTGGGAAGTGCTTGATTTCTGTATAAAGTCCTTGAAAGTGCTTGATATTCTATCTGCAAAGTTCTGTAATAAAGTTCAGATAAGCTTTTAGGACAAAATACTCCTTACAGAAAGTCGAGTTATTATTTATATTGCGTTTAAGCCTTTACCTTAACACAAAGCAATTTGTTCAATGTAATGAATATTTACTGTTCCTAAAGGCTTGATGAGTTATTGATCTGTGTAACTGAAATTAAGGTGTTCTTATATTTTGTTCATTAGTTATTGAAATTGAATTAAATTTGTCTTTTGTTCTCACACCAGACAAGGGTACAGGGAGTGTATGAAAATAAATTTTCAAAACATACAATGTTGTTATATTTTAGTGTATATTGTCCCTGCTGTGTAGAAAATTATCTCTTTAACGGTAATAAAAAAATAGCAGTGAATTGAAAGGTTTTTTGTGTGTTTTTTTTTTTTTTTTTTTTTTAAGTTAATCTGTATCGTTTTCATCTCCAAAGTGCTGGAAACTTTCCTTGGAAAATGCTTGATAAAGTGCTGTGAATGTTTCCTCTCCTTCCAGCCTTACACCATCCCAGACCCAGACTCCACCCGTGACGACCTGCAGTACTACGAGCACGACGCGGACCCCCGCGACGACTGGATCGTGCGGACCAAGAAGGAGTGGTCCGGTTTGCCCCGCATCGCCACGCACCCGCTGGACCTGGCTGTGCTGCGACTCGCCAACCTGGAGAGGAACATCGAGAGGCGCTACCTGAAGGAGCCGCTCTGGAACCCGTCGGAAGTGATGCGCCTCGCGCCGCTCACGCCGACACCCGGAGAGGAGCTCTCACTAGACGTGTTCAGGTGGGGAGGAGCGGTTCAAGATGACAGAAGAGTTTAGAGGCATGTGTAAACAATCAATAGGAATAAACGTGATGAATTAATTCTTTTAATTGTTTATTTAGAGCAGGCAAAAGGTAAAAACAGGGAAAAAAAAAATAAAACAAATCATCATGTTCCCTGGCATGCAAGATCGAAGGAGATCGAAGATTCAAGATCTTGTGATTTCATGCCCCTAGTTCCTAATAGTCAGTGTATTTAGTAATCAATTAATCAATAAAGTAAACATGGTTAAAAAAAAGGCCTTTTTCTTAAAGAACAACATGTCAACACTGTACAAAAAATACACACATTTTATATTTAAGATAAAAAAAGTCTTGCCTGTAAATCTGCTTTACCCAAAACTCCTCAAATGACAATTTCAGCATTATTCTTAAAAAAAAATAAAATAACAAAAATCCTATTAAACACCTTTTTTGCTATTCAATTATTGATCAGTAAATTACAAGAAAATCAATAGATCACCCCTTCACCGTATTTGGAAAGCAGAAATGTCTGAGCTTTTCATATGTTCATGTTAGGCTGTTTATTTTAAGCTGCAGTACATGCTTTGTTACAAATCATCAAATGGGCACTAAAGGAATGCCATATAATTTCATTTTAGATGAAAAATGTTGATTTTAAAAAAGAAATGTATCTTTTTTTTAGTATTTCTGATATTGCATAAAATAAGCTTAAGTTGTTAAATGAAAAATCTGCAGAATGGACCTTTTTTTTTTTTTTTTTTTTTTTTTTTTATCTGTCACCAATATAATCATTAGTTTCAGCCTGACGGACGTGTTGTAACTAATTTGTGGCCGTTTTCTGCTTCAGTCTGGAGAGTGAGATCACGTCTCGACTGCGGACGTGGCGACAGGCTCTGGATCGCTGCCGCAGTGCGCCACAGCTCTGCCTCTGTGTGTTTCAGCTGGAGAAGGCCATCGCCTGGGAGAGATCGGTCACCAAAGTGGTGAGAAGTCGTGTTTTATTGTGACAGATTAAGACAATGGAGGCATTTAGGTTGATGGAAACTTGATTCATTCAACTGGTGAAGAAAATCATGTGGTAACCCAGGTCTCTTCTGACTTTCCTTGTAACTGTGCATTAAAGGTTCAGGTTTGTGGAGAGTATGAGGAATAATTGTCCTAACAGAAATAGTCTTAAAAAATATATATACAAGTTTCTTTGCATTTTATAGCTGTGTATTACATCTTGTTGGTCTATGACCTGGATTTTTAACAAAATGCTCTCAGTCTGTGATTAAATGTGAATATTTTAGCAGATTATCTAGCAGATTATTATCACTCTAAGCTTTTTTTGTTTTTGTGTAGACCTGCCAGGTGTGCAGGAAGGGGGACAACGACGAGTGCCTGCTGCTGTGTGACGGCTGCGATCGCGGTTGCCACATGTACTGCCTGAAGCCCAAAATCACCCAGGTTCCAGAAGGAGATTGGTTTTGTCCAACCTGTGTCCCTAAGGTGATTTGGAAACAGAAAATGTCCTTCCTTTTCTACATCCAGCCATATTGTCTAGTTTCTAACATGTTGGATTTTTATTTATTTATTTATTTTTGTTTAAGATGGAAGGCGAGTTGCTGAGCTCGTCCAAAAAGCGCACCAGGGTGAAGAAGAGGAGGTATGAAGAGGACAGCAGTGAGGACGAGACCACAAAAAGACGCAGCGGCGGCATGACAACGCGGCATAAGGAGACCCCTGCGCCTTCATCTTCTTCGTCTACCCGTTACTCTGGAGACGGAGGCGGCAGCAGCAGCAGCAGCAGCAAACGCCGGCGCATAATGACACGCAACCAACCTGACCTCACCTTCTGCGAGTGAGTCACTGTTCAGTCCAGCTAGATTCCTCAAACATTATTCCAGTTCTTCTTTTAGATTTTAAAATGATGTTGATGATGCAAGTTGGTGATTGTCGGCTCAAATTCCCGCCAGGATCATTCTGATGGAGATGGAGGCTCATGCAGACGCCTGGCCGTTCCTGGAGCCCGTCAACCCCCGACTGGTGCCGGGCTACCGCCGCATCATCAAGAACCCCATGGACTTCCTCACCATGAGAGAGAGACTGCTGCAGGGAGCGTAAGAGAAGGAACTCTTTCACACACAGGACTTCATTACAGTTCAAAAGTTCAAATTTAAGGGAAAAAATTCCCATAATGCTCCATTTGCTTTTAAACTAATTAATCTGTTAATCCAGGGGGATAATCTACGACTTCTATAAAGATATGTATATAAATATTTTTTTCCTGAAATTATTGGCGCCAATGATAATAATGTTTCTTTGTCATTGCTTCCTTTTTCTAAATCAGGAAGTGGTAAAATATTTCAATAAAAAAGGGACACACCTTTATTAAAGCTGCTAAAACATCCATTGATGCATATCCCTTGAATATAAATATAGAAATTTATTTGACATAATGTATTTTTTTTGTGGCGTTAACATCCTCAATCCTGGAAGAATCAGCCATTTTTAATGCTTATTGAGGAAAACTAAAATATACTGGTGCATCTAACTGAAATAATAGTTTTTTAAAAAACAAACTTTGAATCAGGTGAAGCTAAAATTGTGCAACATGGAGTTTTTTGTCTGAAATGCAAAATGTACATATTTTTTGTACTGTTTTGACTTGATTACTGCTTTTATTGTGTTGATCTTTCAACCAATTGCCTTTTTTGAATCTGTATCCTCCAGTTAACGATTAATCGACAAACTAAGTTATTTGACGATCATTTCATCACTTTTAAACTGATTGTTTCATCCCTACATGATCATATTCTAACTGAAATGTGCCAGAGTATGTAGCTCTTCCAAAATGATATTAATCTTTGAACATGAAGGATTTGCTTGCAACTCTTCCTGGTTCACGCCTCACCCTTATCTCTTCTTCTCCTCTCCAGTTACTGCAGCTGCGATGAGTTTGCGGCCGACGCTCAGCTGGTCTTCAACAACTGCGAGCTGTTCAACGAGGACACGTCGGAGGTGGGCATGGCGGGTCACTCCATGAGGCGCTTCTTCGAGAGCCGCTGGGCGGAGTTCTACTCCAACAAGGACAAATAGGAGCCTGCCAGGATCGGCCTCAGGGTGGCGCTGTGGACTGTTGCTGCACTCTCCAGTGCTGCGAAGACTGGCTGGAGTCCTGCTCCGGCCTCCTGTATTATCTCATGTATAGGTATATATGTATAGGTTTTGGCTCTTTGTCTGTTATCGTTTCCTGGGCAGGTCGAATCTTTTTCTACCGCCGTTCCCCCGTCTCTCCACCTCTGCCCCTCTTCTCGTGTTCCTCCGGTCGCGTCCCATCAGGCCGCTCGGCCGGCTCCACACTCGCACTGAAGGTCAGAGTGTGACCTTGTCACCCTATCCCGGACCTGCTCGGCGCCGCCCGACGACTGAACGCACCTAGACTCTTCTGAGCATTTCTTACCTGTTGTTTGGAAATGTAATGTAACGTGGTCTTATGCCTAGGAGTAATTTTTTTCAATGGCTCACTATATTTTTATTATATATTCTATATATAAATATATATAAAGATTACAATAGCTGGGATTATTTAATAGCAATAGCTCGTAGTGAATGTGTACAGGCGACCCAATAGAGATGTTTAGACATTTTATGAAAAAAAAAAAAAAATGGCCAGTGAAACTTAAAGGAATCTGTTGTTGGACTGTCACCAGTAGATGTTGTATAACCTCCACTTAAAGTCACACACACATACACGCACGCATGCACGCCCACACACACTCGACACCAGTGTATACGTAATTTTACCCACAACCTCACCTGCTGCTCTCGTAGGAAACACTCAGAAGCTGGAGGGTTTTTAGATTCGGTCAGTTGTAGATTCGTAGACGTCGCTGCGAAGAGCAAAACGTTCTGCGAACAAGAAGCGTTCTCGCACCTGTAAATAGGCTGTGCTGATTGGACACTAGGAGGAAGTTTTTGCTGTTGGCAGTTGCAGGTTTTAGGAGCGTCTGTGCATGTTTTACACATCCAATCCGCAGCTGCAAGCCCTGCTCTGGAGCAGGGTTTAAATTAAATCTCACATTTTGTTTTTAGCTCATTATAGACCGGATAAAAAAAAATAAAAAGATTTAAAGCAGACTGAAGTTTCATTTTAAAGAGTAGAATATCTCAAGAGTTGATTTTTGACATACTGGGCGCTTTTCTGCCTTCTTCCTCTGTCTTGCATTCCTTTTCATTGATTTATTATTGTTATTCCTTTTTGGGGGCCAACGTATGACGCTGCACGCTTGGTTTGCCACGAAGGTGACAGGATGACTCCACAGTCTGGGTTTATTTAAACTTGCTCCTTACACTGAACTTTTTTTTTTTTTTCCTTTTTTCTTTTTTCAGAAAATGTATTTAAAAAAAAAAAAAAAAAAGACATGACAACCAAATGTGGTGTTAAGTGAATTTTTAATAATGTACAGTTTTGGTGACTTTAAATTTGATTCTTTATATTTTTAGGACCAATTCATCATTTTTAAGAGGAGGTATTACAGGACTCTGTTGTATTAAGGTGATGTAACACGTGTGCATCTGTAGAATGTACTGTGAGTTGAATAAAAACACATCTTGTAGAGAGGAGTTGTTCTGCTGCTGTTTCTTTGGTTCTTTTTTTTACTTTAATTCTATTCAGATACCAGAAACCAAATGTAAATAAAGATAAAATAAGAATGCAGGTTTTAGCTGTTTGGCAGCCATGATTGTGTCCAAACAAGAATTTTAACTTTGATTTCAAACCTTCACACACTTCATTTTTCTCAAAAAGGGAAAATACTTACAATGGTTCTAGTATTTTTGTCCAATACGAAAAACCAGAAATGGAACAACAGTTCAAATGTTTAGGGGTTATCTTGGATTCACAATTCTTTTGAACAAGTGAAATCTTGTGAGAAGAATTCAATTTAATTTCTAATTTTCAATTTACTGGAAATAATTTCACTTCAGAAAGTGGTGAGTTATACTGTGATGCAGTGATTAATCCATCATAATATATTGCATAATTTGGTCATGGGCTTGCAAAACATTTGTAAAAACCAGTTAAAATGTCAACCTTGATTATATGCAAAGATATCGATTTTATAATTAAAGTATTTATTTTCCCATAGTTTTGTTCTGTGATTTTTATCCCTGCATTTATTATGTGCTTCAACATCAACGCTCCACAGTTCCCACAATTCTGAACCGGAAGTGATCGGCGCCACAGAACCGCCATCTTGTTAGGCAGTAGCAAAAAGCATATATGAACCATGGCTTTGAAACGAACAAAAAGAATATCTAAAGGTATAAGACTTGACTGTTGCTCTGTACTTATATTGTTAGATATGAACCAGGCGGAATCTAGGTCTAAGCTTTTAGCTCGTTTATTGTTGTCATAGCAATTCCATAGCAACTATCATGACAGGCTGTCAGCTACAAGGTTCCCGAAAATGTGATGTCACATGAGAACTATTTATCGGACTAGTGATGGAAATTAGTCAGCTGGCTATAATCTATTTACAGTCAGTGTTCATTAATACGTTCATTGTCCTCCCATGTTTTATAAACTAAACTTGAACTTGACCGTGAAAAATGTTAAAATTATTCGTGTCCCATAGAAATATTGGGAGCATCAGTTTTTTAAATTTTTATTTAAATGAAATATTTTTTGCAGAAAATAAAAAGTCCTGTCTGGAGCACATGGTGCTGGAAACATCCTGCTGTCACTTCCAGCTGCTCAACTGTGATGGAGGCTCCAGATTCAAACTCACTAATGAATCTACAATCAAAATCGGGAAAAACAAGGTTTTTCTTTCTTTTTTCTTTTTCTTTTTATCTTACATTCATTTCTTATATCCAGTATTAATTCCCTGTTGCTCTGTAGCCCAAAGCCCTGAGTTTGCACTTCGAGTGTATGTGTGAAAATAGTGTCAGTGTCAGCACTCTGGGTGAGTGAGGCGGCCTGAAAACTCCTCACGCCAGCGGGTTCCAGAGCCGCACATTTGGGGCTTACCGCCACAAAAGGGGGGATAACAGTCACACAGTTGCCCCAGTGAGGAGGGGGTAATCCATGACATAATGGGGCAGACCAGCAGAAATCCACCACCATCATGTACCGGTCATTTCTGTCCCTTTGCTCGGTTTGGACCCAGAGCGGTTCCTGCAGCATCATCTGATCGAAGTGCAGTGTATGTTGATATCAAAGAGGGACAATGAAAAGAGATGCAGCAGTTCACGAGCCTCCATGGCAACAGCATCATGAAAGAGGCGGTCCCCATGGTGATCGGAGGGATACCTCACAAGCAGCGTGTAGAGAGACGAAAACGGGCCTTTTGAAATGATTAAAAAAGGTTTTAGGGATTGATCGTATCTGAAACAGAAATGCTGCATATTAAAGAAACAGATGGTTTGAAATCAAAGCATGAGGTTTGTTCTTGTTCGCCTCACTTCTGCTCACTAATTGGCTCCTTCTGCTATTACTGTTTTGAAAGTCATGCTGAGCGGCAGTTTCTAGGTGACCAGTTCACACCAAACACAGTTTGACAAAAAAAAAACCCAACAAAAATAAAACAAACAAACAAACAAAACAAACTTTTTGCTAAATGGTGTACATCTTCCTGAAGAAAATAAATTCTTGGCATAAAATAAGAAAAGAAACAAAACTATAAGCCAAATATCCATTTGGTTTAGGTAGACATCTCTTAAGATTGAAACAGTTCCTTGTAAATTTTATAGACTTGAAAGTGTAATTTATATTAAAAGTCATTTGATTTTGTGTGCTGCTGATGTAATCAGAGGGAAGTTAGAGATATTGCTATTTGAAAAAAATGGATGGATTATTAAATATTCTGTTATTTTTAACTATTCTTATATCAACGTGTAATCTCTGCACGTGATTTAGTTGCACCTAAACAACAAAACAAAATATAACTAAAGATTAATTTTGATTTTTTTTTTAACCTGAGGAAAAGTTAGGACACTTTTTTCAAAGTGACCAAAGTATTGTTCTGTGACGTGTGCGAAATGTTTTAAGATGCTTTTGTAAATGTTGAAAATGCAAATGAAACAGATTGTAAGATAAATTTTCTAATGTTATAAAGTAAATAAATATAATGTAACTAATGTTCAAAAGGGTTATTCTCTGCTGTCTGGGTCGTGTTTATTGTGTTTTATTATGATAGGTGACTATTATTGATATTTTTATTAAAATGCCAAAATATAAAGAAGCAATCTCTTAAAAGATAAATGGAAACATATAGAGAAAAATTAAGTCTAAATTATGTTCAAAGTGTTAAATCCAAACTATGTTGGAGAATTTTTAATTAGTTTTGTGGATTTTTGGCTAAATGTGTTGCTTTTAAGCTTTAATCTGGCATTGTGTGTATATGTGTTTAAGTAATTTGGGACGATATTTAGTGCTGACAAATTGTATCAACTGAGAATGAACATACATCGCCTTCATATGCAGCACATTTTGAAGTTGTAACCATCTTTTTGATTTTATTTACTGAGGCATTTTGCATGCATGTGAGAAACCCTGCAGATTTCTATCGAGGCATAAGGTTGATTAATTTGTTGGCTGATTTTTGGAGGACAGGATGTTAGACATGCAACCTCAAAGGGACGTCTTTGCTCTGTGTGTGTGTGTGTGTGTGTGTGTGTGTGTGTGTGTGCGCGAGCAGCAGGAAAGTGGAGCAGGACCTGGAGTGCAGCGGAGAAGGAGAGCGTGAGGTGGAGAGGGAGGAGGCTGTTCTCATCAAAAGAGCTCTCAAGTTAATGAGAGCCCAAAGCCCTCAGACCCCCACAGCTCCACACACAGAAACAGAGATAAACAAGGAGCCGGAGGGAAACGAACACTGGATCTGAAATGACCTGGCGGGAGGTGAGGATTCTCATTTAATGCTTGGATATGAGCAACAGGAAAGTTGTACATTTTCTTTATAATCCTGGAAAGAGACGTCGACACAAAGTAGCCCTTTTATTGCATAAGTATATTTGCAATAAAAATGGTTGTTTATGATGATTTAGTTTTATTAGTTGGAAGTAATTTGTAATTTATCAGTTTATGTTGAAGCTCCATAACATGTTGAAGTTGACATGGTGGTCAAATTCTTCTTGATTTGACCAAATTTATCTCAGGTTTTTGATATATTCATGTTTGCTTTTAAACAAAGATTTTCAAATTATTCCAAAATTTGGCACTTAGTTTTTCCCTCAAATCAACCTAGAGTACCAACTGCAGTACAAGCAAAATATTTCTCCGTTGCGTTTGGTTTGAAAGTCCTGCGTCCTGAAAACTCAAAACCATGTTATTTTGTCTACATCACAGATGTAGATATAGACAAAATATAGCCATAATATTACAGAAATGTATTAGCAAAAAGAGAGAAATCCTGTTCTTATTTTGCCACAATGATGGACATTCTCTAAAACATAAATACCAGCTTTTGCTGAAAAAACAAAACTTTAAATCACTTTTCTATTTTCCTCAGTTTTTCTAGGGGAACTAAACCAGATGTGCTCAACAAATGACCCAAACAACTCAGGCCACACTTTGTTTACTTTGAATTGATCAAATCTTGTTGTAAAACTGTAGATCATAGCATGATTCTTTGTTTATCATTTTATAATTGATTATTACCCCACTCCTAGTCAACCTATTTTTTAGGAGATGTTTGCCATTATTCTATTCTTGTCATAAACGAGACCTAAATCATGCTTAGCAGAAACACGTTAACTTGTTGGCAAATCCTTTAATTTTGCATATATTTACATTTCAAAGTCCCCCTAATATTTTAGCAAACACATATTTACAAACCTCTAACTTTCAACAACATTTTAGTTTCGTGTTTTGATTCATTTTAGTCATAAAAATCGAATAGAAGGACTAAATACAAGCTAACTTTGTTCATGTGTCCTTTCTCTGCCGAGGAGCTCCGCAGTCGGCAGTTCTGGAGCGCCGTCTTAGCAGAGCTGCTTGGCACCCTGGTGTTAGTGAGCGCCGTGCTGGGCGCCTCTGTTCCAGGGCCCGGCGAGGTCCCCGGGGGGCCCCTGTATCCAGCGGTGGCAGTGGGTGCGGTCATTGTTGCACTGGCACACTGCTTTGGAGACATAAGTGGAGCGCAGGTGAACACATTACAGCGACATTTAAAGAACAAATTATTGTTCCACAAAACAGCCAAAAGGATGTTGAATAAATGTGACGAAATTGTCCATTAAATTAAAAGTTGGTAAAAGCAGAAAATTAGACGTAAAGTACACCAGTTAGTAAATAATAGCAGTTTCTCTTTTGGCTTCTGGTTTATTGATTGAGTGCTTCAGTATTGTCACCTTCCTAAAATGATGATCTGATTTATTTATTTTTTTTACCTAAATCATCAAATGGCAAAAAAAAAAAAACGTGGAGTTTTTGTTGTTGTTAGGACATCATTTTAGGAAGGTAACAATAATCAATATCAGGATAGAAATTGTTTAAAAAAGAAAGCAGAAAATATTTTCCATTAATTAGACATACACACATGCATGTTTTTGAAAGAAATATAGAATCATGAAATAAAAAACACACTTTGTGAAATCTTGTAGTGAATGCCGACAGTGAGGTGAAATTCAAAAATGCTGAATTTGATTTCATTTGAAAGTAGAGAAGCAGTTTGTGTCTGTGTGTCTGACCAGGTGAACCCGGCTGTCACGCTGTCCTTGCTGGCCACCCGGAAGCTGGACGCTCTGCGGGCCCTCGTTTACATGGTGGCTCAGTGTTTGGGGGCCTGTTTAGGGGCCTCGGCCCTCTATCTGGCTCTGCCGCTCAAAGCCACAGCAGAGCACTTTGTTAACAGGGTCAGTTTGCAGAATGTAACTCAGTTTCTGCTAAATGTTTCTCATATTTTTCTTCTTAATGCTTCCTCTGTCTCGATTCCTCTTAAATCACACTCAGGTTCCTGTAGATTTGAATGCAGCGCAGGCTCTGTGCATCGAGGTTCTGTGCACCTTTCAGATGGTTTTCACCGTCTTCTCAGTGGAGGAGCAGAGACGGAAGGAGAGCGTGGAACCAGGAAATCTGGCCATTGGATTTTCTCACACTGCTGGAGTGTTAATAGGGGTAAAAAAAACAAAAAAAGCAAGACTCCTGGTATATTTGTTTACATAAAAAATGTTGAATTTTAATAGATAGAACAACAAAAACTAACGCATTGTTATAAAACCGAAAGGAAAGAATGCATACATTTCAGAATATTTTATAAAACAATCTGAAAAGTGTGGAGTGCATTTGTATTCAGAACCACTTTTCAAAAACTGCAAATGGGGTTTTCCTCAGGTGTCTCACACACCACATTCAGATTATTTGTAATATCGCACACAAATATTATATTTCAGTTTGTTTTAATTGAGAAATGTTATCCATTAAATAAACACGTCACGCCACCAATTAACAACAATAACTGTGTGTTAGGCTCGTTTCTCTGGTGCCAGTATGAACCCGGCACGCTCCTTGGGTCCAGCCATCATCACTGGATTCTGGGAAAATCACTGGGTAAGAAACACTTTTCACTCTGCAGCATGGAGATGCTTCATACTAACTTTGTAAAAAATGATTTACAATAAGTAACTACATTTTTGTTCTTTGCTTTAACCTTTTATGCTGCATTGAACAGGTTGCATGTAATGTGCTACAGGCAGTAAGAGTCATTAAATAATTAGCAAAGATTTATTGCAATCTAACATGAATAGTGCAGACGATGATCGTACAATTACACAAATTTGTGAATTTTGTTCAGTTTACACAGAAAATCAACCTTAGCTCCTTCTCAGGTGCGGTACGCTCTGCTACTCTGTCATCCATCTACAGGTGTACTGGATCGGTCCGATCATCGGCGCTCTACTGGCCGGAGTGTCCCATGAGTTCTTCTTCGCCCGCAGCGCCTCTCGCCAGAAACTGGTGGCCTGTTTGACCTGCAAGGACATTGAGATCGTTGAGACGGCCAGCATGACCGGCTCGTCTCTGTCCACAGTGACTCAGAACGCCATGAGAGCCAAACATGCCAACAAACAGGAAAGCAACTGAAGACGGACGGTGGTTTAGTCAGGCTTCGATGGTGATGAGCGATGGCAGGAGCTGAGTTACCGACGGTTAAGCTCCTTAAACGTCCTGTGCCAAAAAAACCCACAAATCAGACTAATGATCTGAAGAGTGTTGTGTAATAAATAAAAACAAATCTGATTATGATAGCTGGCTTAAAACAGCTATCATAATATAAGAGTTTCATATCAGTCAATATCAATAATTACTGATTAGTTTTTTTTGTTCTAAATATCTGAAATCCTGCCAAACTGGTGGTCTGACGTTTCCTGTTTTTCCCAACAGATTTTTTTATTTTATTTTTAAGCAGTTAGAGGCAAAGTGGTGAAACCTTAATCTGCTGTAGTGGCAGTTACTCAACAGGTTGTTGCTAGGCAACCACAGGTTACTCAACAGGTTGTTGCTTGGTAGCCAGAGAGCGAGTGAGCTAGTTGATGCCACCAGTCTTGTTTATCTAGCAGTGAGAGGTTGAGCGACAAAAGGCTTTCCTCTGCCTACAACCCCCAGAATGCTGTGCGGTTCTGACTCAGAGTTTGGCGAAGTTATTGGAGATTTTATCAGACTTTCTATTGAATTTGACTTTGAAGAATTTGTCCTTTGACCTTGAATTTGTCCATTACCGTCTTGTTTTGGTTAACAACAATCTTTTTGTAATTTTCTTAATTTTATTTCAAAATCTTCAA
Source organism: Gambusia affinis (assembly GCF_019740435.1). Classification (NCBI taxonomy): domain Eukaryota; kingdom Metazoa; phylum Chordata; class Actinopteri; order Cyprinodontiformes; family Poeciliidae; genus Gambusia; species Gambusia affinis. Next base: position 32,278,231 of record NC_057868.1, on the reverse strand, counting down.
TGGAGATGATGGTGGAAAAAGGGATTTTTACATCAAATTAAGAAAACCCAGAGCATCCTCTTCATTAGACTCATTTTTACTGAGAATCGTAAAACTTCCTAGGCTACAAAAAATAAATCATATTTATTTTCATTTTCACAATAAAAAAAAGATAAAACCATTTATATGACACAGGATATGTTCTGCCTTTATTGCCATGTATGGGGCTGGAAGCTAATGTCGCTAGGTTCAGTATTCTCTTTCACATAATCAGAATATGTAAATGAAAAAGGGACAAATAGAATCCTGCTGAATAACGGCCTGATGTTCCAGATGCATCTCGTGTTTGTGATCGCTTTGAAATGCTAAAGCGGCTCTTCGCCGGCGCTGTGGGTTCAGTGATGCTCTCAAACGGTCCGTCCAGGTCTGTCTCTTCTCATACGGCCTGCTATTCACAGGCAAATGGACCTCCATACCTCTGTTGTGGTCCAACAGGGAGAACAGATTAAGCTTTGTAATTTAAAATGGAAACAATGGGAGTATGAGCACAGTTTAAATGTTTTGTTTTTGTAAAACCTTTAAGAATTGTTGTTTCTCGGTATATGCTGATATTGATCAAATTTCTGTTAAGATACTAGCTGTTTTTATTTCCAGATTTGCTTCATATGACAAACACAAAAATCTAACTCTTTTACTGAGCCATTATGTAACACAAAGCAATGCATTATTGTAAAGAGGAGAGAAAATGATGCGCGGTTCCAAGACGGTTTCAGAACCAGCTTTTATTGCAATAACAGCTACAAGTCTTTAAGATGTATATTTCTACCACATCTGCACATCTAGAGAGAGAAATGGTTGTTCATCTTTGGACAACAGCTCAAGCACGTCCCCACGTTTCCAAATATCTCATCTCTGGTTTTATAAAATGATGCAACAATTTGGGATGTTTTGCATTTTAAATTGTTTATATGAGGCTTCTCCTAGTACCATTTATGATGAATAGTAACTCCAAAAATCTGATTTCATTCACTTTTGTCATTGGAATATTGATCATCACAAGACTGGACTTTGCTGTTATTTGTGTTGCATAAAAAAGTTATTTTTTTGTTATAGTTTTGTGTTAAGTTATTTAGTTTATTTCTGATAAATCTGAGGAAGCTTTTAATATTCTCTTTACCTTTTATATCTAGTTGCTTGTGAAAATCTTCTTCACATAAAAACCCTCAAGAATCGAGCATCAGTGAATGTTAGAGATCTGATTTTTCCAAAATAACAGAGCACCTTGCTCTCAGATTCTAAGTTTACTCTCCCAGACACATTGTCTGCTTTTACTTTTTTACTTTCTGATAGAGCTAATAGTCACAGTTGCTGAAATTACACTGAAAAAAATGCAACATCTTATCAGGTTCTAATGCAAATATTTACGTACAAATGAGGTAGGACTAAACTAACTTAGAAGTAACTGTTTAGTCAATAATTTCTTAAAATTGATCAAAAAGTACCAGTTCCATTGGTAAATTACTCTTTACTAATAACTTGGTTCAAAAGTGAAAAAGTCTGCAAGTAGGAACTAGTTCTTTTTAAGTCAATTTTCAGATGCTCCTATGGGATAATAACCTCCACAGATGATAAATACACGCTTTGAATAAGGAATTGCTGCAGAGTTAACGAGGTGATGCAACTCAATGACGACGTGATCGCTCAGGAGGGATTGCTGATTCGATAGAAAACCTTTCACCAAACTGAACTTCACCGCCTTTTTTAATGAATGATCCAAATATAAATAATCCAAACTGAACTTGATTTATTTATGAAACTATTTGAAAAACATGTATCCTTTTCCTTCTGCTTCACAAATTCTTTGTGCTGGTTTGCTACATGAATACATAAAAGTTTGTGGTTGTTACGTGAGAAAATGTTTAAGCAAAATGTATGTAAGACACTGCATATGACCGACCCTTTAAAACAAGTCAATGTTGACGATTATTGTAAAATCTTTAAATAAAACTCTTGCCATAAATGAGCAATGCTCTTACTGTGTACATTCTAGTTGCACATATGCACACACACTCAGAAAGGCTTGCAGTTTTACAACACACTACATACAGGAGTTCACACACACATGCACAAAATGCACAATATCTGCCACAGGACCAGCATTGTGTGTGTTCTTTCTGACATGTATAAAAGGCAGTTAAAACGACAAGATCAGCGTTCTGCATTCATCACCGCCAACACACACACACTCTAACGGCGACGGCTCTCTGCTGCTCGGCTCTGGTGAGCACTGATGTTACTCAGTGCCGCTTATCCCCATCAGCATGTCTCTACAACACAAACACACACACAAACACACACACACGCAGACTCCACTGTCATCAGTCAAAGTCTTCTGCCAAACACAGAAACCAGCAATGCGTTGGTTATTAACTGGTGGGATTCTGGTTGACTTTCTGGTTTGCAGCTCTGTTAGCTTTCTTGGCTTCCTTTTTGCACAAATCACTTTTCTTTATTAAATGCTGTTTGATTTTAACAGGGTTTCAATCACTTCAATCATCACATTTCATCTTTAGGTGTGTGTTATTTTTAGGTTATTTTTGCTTCTGTTGTTCATTTTCCATCTAACTGTCTCTTGCTGTAGCAGAATCAACCAAAACCCAGATAGTCAAGTACAGTTTTTAGATTTTGTTACCATTTTTAATCCTCAGCGATGGTTTAAATGTCTCTAAAATAACGGCAAAGTGAAGCTGCAAACATTCCCCTGAACTTCACTGCATTTGTATTTTTGTCTTGTCTCTGAGCATATGTAGCGCCCTTGCTTGTTGCAAACAATGGTTTCACAGGGTCAGGCATTTCAGTGTTAGCGCTGTTAGCTTTGGGCGCTTCCGTGTGGGGCCCCAACTGTATTATCTGCATGCATGTGTGTGTGTGTGTGCGTGTGTGCACACAAGCATGCATGTCTCTTTGTGCACAAGTGTGTGCTTTCTGCCCTTGTCCATCAGAATTTATATCTGCACGTTTTGACAGTTATGATATGTCAACAGATGACATGTGCCCTCAAGAAAACCTTCTCCTCTGAGTTTCAGCTGTTGCTCCCAGTGGAGGTTCAGCTCCGCTTCTGATCTGAATATACAAAAATAACCCTTCTTGATCCTGTCAGTTTTCTGATTTGATTTGTTTTTCTAACATATACTTCATCTGATTTGGCTCTTTGGTGGTTTTAGTGGAGGTGTAAAAAGAGAAGCAACAAAAGAGGTTAAGTTAGTTTGATTTAGGATGTTTAGCGCTGCAGTACCTCACCACCTCCCCGCCCTCAGCCCAATAGGGGGATTATTACGTCACCTGGGGCCCCAGGAGGGGGTTTTATAAAGCGCCCAACTTGCCCACTTCCCTCCCTCAGAGGCTAAAAGGTCCACTGGAGAATCCGTCTATCCCCGTCTGTGCTTTACAATCCCCCAGTTAGCATTGATGCCCACCTACTTTTGAAGAATCTAAGCATCTTTGGTCTGTACTCGCATCCCACATCATCTCACACCTATGTCTTTGCGACAGGTGGAGAGAGGTGGCAAGCAGCTGAGTTGACTTTACCAGCGTAGTGCACAGTTTGGTAAAGACCAGCAGAGTCCAGATTTGCGTTTAAAGCGGCTGTTTTTCAGCTGACACTAAAACAGTACATTTTTTGTTGTTTTAGCTGTTTCATGAAGGACTGAAAAGGTAAATTACCTTTTCTTGATTCACCAACACTCCTCTTCTCTAGGCTAAGAACTTCAATCACACATCATGTGGGAGTTTCGGTCTATGAATTTTTGGCGGGCGGTCTTCGCTGAGTTCTTCGGGACCATGTTCTTTGTATTTTTCGGCATGGGTGCCGCCCTGCGCTGGACCACCGGACCTTATCACGTCCTTCACGTGGCCCTGTGCTTCGGTCTGGCGGCCGCCACCTTCATCCAATCCATTGGCCACATCAGCGGCGGCCACATCAACCCCGCGGTTACCTTTGCCTACCTTATCGGTTCACAGATGTCGTTTTTCCGTGCCTTTTTTTACATCTTCGCGCAGTGCCTGGGCGCCGTGGCGGGAGCTGCAGTGCTGTACGGGGTCACACCTGGGAACATGAGAGGCAACATGGCAATGAACATGGTAAATATCAAGGCTTAACATTCAATATCCTATGGGTCAAACATTTGCTGCATCTCTTAATTTTTGTGCCTCCAGCTGCAGCCTGGTATGAGCCTGGGGATGGCCACCACAGTGGAGGTGTTTCTCACCTTCCAGCTTGTTGTCTGTATCTTTGCTGTGACCGATGAGAGGAGAAATGGCCGTATGGGATCAGCAGCCCTCTCCATCGGCTTCTCTGTCACTATTGGGCATCTCATGGGGGTGAGAGTTTCAGGATAAGGGTAAAAGCATCGCAAAATTGTGCACATAGGAAATCTTTAACAAATGCACGAATTGTGTTTTAGATGTACTACACCGGTGCTGGAATGAACCCTGCCAGATCTTTTGCCCCTGCAGTGCTCTTCAGAAACTTTATCAACCACTGGGTAATATCTTTACTGCCATTTATTATTATAAGAATGTTGATTTATCAATGTCATGCTAAATTCTGATTAATGATGTTTAACCAAAACTCTATGTATTACTGTGACTGTTAGCTTCACTATTTTTCCCCCAATGTTTGTTCATTGAGAGCATCAATAATTACAAAAAAAATTGAAAATATGATTAAATGCAATTAATGTGTGCAGATTAGTAATTCAAATCCCACTACTTTATGTAACTAGTATCCTAAAGAAACATATCGCACATAGGTAAGTTTTTTAAACAGCAGTTTTTGTTTTTCTGGAGCTAGAATTGCTGTAACAGCCACACAGTTACCTAAAAATAGAAGAAATAAATAATTATTATCATGACTGTAGTCCTTACCACAAAACTATAAAATATGACAAAGATAGATAGATAGATAGATAGATAGATAGATAGATAGATAGATAGATAGATAGATAGATAGATAGATAGATAGATAGATAGATAGATAGATAGATAGATAGATAGATAGATAGATAGATAGATAGATAGATAGATAGATAGATAGATAGATAGATAGATAGATTTCTAGCTAGCTACCATACCTTGTTAGCTAGAAAGCTAGCTAGCTAGCTCAAAACCTTATCTAATAATAAAATAACAAATTAAACAGATACATATATCCACCGTCATCCAAAAATAAGATTAGATAAAATTTATTTGAAAATCTCCTAAAATGTAATAACAGAGCCGTTCAAGTGTCTCTACAGCTGCGAATAGCATCGTGTAGAGCTCAACCGTTTATGACTTGTATGTCATTTCCCGCAGGTGTACTGGGTTGGGCCTATGATCGGGGGTGCCATGGGTGCCATCTTTTACGATTTCATACTGTTCCCCCGTATGAGAGGTCTCTCAGAGCGCCTGGCCACACTGAAGGGAAGTCGACCCCCCCAGAGCGAGACTCAGCAGGACACTCGAGGGGAACCCATCGAGCTCAAAACGCAATCCTTATAAGCTGATCCAGTCCCCGTTTCTCCGATGTTGGGAGTCTGGGGACGAGGGACAAATCCCTGAGCGACGCTGACCCCCACCCACCTCAACTGTTCCCTCTCGACCTCATGCCTTCACACGCTCCTCAGTACAAGACTAACCCAAAATGTTCTCAGATATCCTAAAATGTAGGTTCACCACCTTCAAGCTCAGCACACAACGAGACTCCTCAGCCCCCCTCCCCCACACAGTCCTCTTTCTGTACTTCCACTTGGACATTGTGCTTTTCAAAGCCTGAACTATTCGCTGTCTCGACTCTCCACCGCCGTCTAAGATGCAAAAGCGTGAGAAAAGCCTGATATCAAACCGCGCGGTGAGGGGAGAAGGGTGTTAGAAAGTGGGAGACGGGAGCAGGATGAAGGTGAGAGGGAATGATAGAGATGGGAGTAAAGCGGGAACTGGGTTTGGATATGACAGAGACGGGAACGCTGTCATTTTTAGGTTGTGTTAGACCAGTGAAGATGGGCTTGCTTTTCAGTATTCATCCGAGCTTATCTCTCTTATTTTTTTTCTTTGTTTCCTGCACTTCAGACACAAGATGTGGATGTAAAAAAAACCAAACAAAAAACGTTTGATTTTAACAGGGTTTCAATCATTTCAATCACCACATTTTATCTGTAGGTGTGTGTGTGTGTTTTAGAGAGAAAGAGAGTGAAAGAGACTGAGAGCGAGAGAGTGTGTGTGTGTGTTTGGAGATGAGTGTGTGTATATGTGCTTACTTGTGTGATCAAGTTTGCAGATCCAGTTCTTATTTTTATTTTCATAACCGCTCATCTGTTTTGTACCATTACCTGTGTTCAGTTTGTCATGCCATGATCATTTCTCCTCCCCCACCCTGTTTGCTGTCTCACAGTTATTTGCTATTTTATTAATTTTTACATAAATCATCTGCTTTTTTTGTTCTGAACCAGCATAATCCACAACAGATGTTGTATCCCAGGCATTTGGTCTTCTTTTAGTTATCTGATTCGTACTGGGAGCTCACGGTGTTTCAATAAAAAAAACAACAAAAAAAAACATAAAAAATCTAAACTTTACACAAATGTTGGCTCATTTTTTTCCTTTTTTTAACCTGCAACTTTTAAGCATTTGAAGTACATTTCAAAACAGCGTGAAAATAAAACTTCACTGTATTTTATGTGACAGACCAACAAAAGAAATTGTTCATAATTGTCAGTGCTAAGATAAACGAGACCTGGTTTATAAATTTTTCTACAAATAAGAATCTGAAAACTTTTCATTTGTAATCACCCCCCTTTACCAAAATAACGAATCAAGATAAAATCAAGACCCAGTCCCAGATGTCCCTGGAAGCCACACAGCTAAAATAAATATTTAGTTTAGGTTAAAATAGTGGGGAAATGTGCATGTTTGTTTTAATAAGCTCTAGTGACCTTTGTGCTGGTCAGAGAGACTCAAAACTTGGCTTAGACAAAAATCAAGAGCTTTCCCTTTAAGATGGTACCACACCTCTTGTACGATACCAGAGATGTTTGGTATCGTACCATGAGCCAAAACCGGACATACACCAGCCTCAAAAAGCAGAATTAGGTGAAAACTATGACAAAGCTACCACTTTGGAAACGCTATCATACTAAAAATATTATAGGCCATGTTTCTTTTCCCTTTCTCCACTTTGCGTTGGTTTTTCACGTTTAAGTTGTGCACAAACCAAAATTACAAAGGCATCATAATGGATGTTTGGGAGCGTTTAAGTTGCAATGTCAGACCATGACCAGAAGAGGGCACAAACAACACACAAAAAGCCTTAAAAAGGAAATAGAAGCACTTAGTGACCTCAAACAGAATAAATACGAATAGTGGTGTTTATGGTACACTATTTTGGAAAATATTAAATTAATGTTCACAAAGAGGGGAGGCTTTTTTTTTTAAATCCTAAAGCAGCTGTGATTTTGGGTAGATGCCACATAATCCAGGTCCCAGGAGCCCAAGATGAGAATAATCTACAGCTGGAAAAGGGCGTCAGTCAAAACTCGTAACTTAAAACAGTATTTTGAGTTTGATTTCAAACATTGAAAAACCTTTTGTTTCTTTTAAATATTATGTTTGTCAGTAGTCTTAATAAATAATTTCTCAGGTAAGTAGCAGCCAGACAGACCAATTTGGAAAAAGAAAGAACATTTTTATAACTCCCCCAAAATCAAATGAGATCCTGTAAAGTTCCCTAAGATTTAGTTTCAAAACAGAATGAGGCAAAATAGGCTAATATAATGTAATATATTTTATATTCCCAGAGTTGTATAACATCTACAGCTCTGGAAAAGACCACTTAGAACAATAATTTTCTCCGATTTTACTTTTTATAGGTATATGTTTGAGTAGAATGAACATTGTTTTTTAATTCTATGAACTACTGACAACATGTCTCCCAAATTCCAAGCAAAAATGTAATATTTATTTACAGAAAACGAGAAATTGTCAAAATAACTAAAGATGCAGAGCCTTCATACCTCAAATAAGGAAAAGAAACCAAGTTTACATTCATTTAGACACAAAAATATTAATGTTTTAACTCAGGAAGAGTTCAGGAATCAATATTTGGTAGAATAACTATGAGCTTTTCAATGGGGTTCATTGCAATGGGCCTTAATTTTTTTCCAGGGCTGTACATCTGTAAGTTAATATTTGCTTTTATCAAATTGTGGGTTCTTGTAAGGTAAAGCAAACAGGCTAACTAGGAACATACACGCTCTGAAATTCAAACTAAAATTCAGAGACATAACTAATTTAGCGTCACATTACATAGCATCTCATGTCCTGAAAGTTTTGGATGCATCCTTGTTCTAATACACCTGAATCAATGATTGGTTTATTACCAGGCATCCAGGCGGAAACATAAACTAGGACTCAACAAACCGGTTAACAACTAAATCAAAAGCTTAAAGAAGGAAAAGTGATTTTATAAAACAGTGTAGAATCATGATATATAGAAGCGTCCAGCAAGCTGGATTCTACTTCTAATTCTAGTCCCACGAATACTTGATCTAATGCAAAATTACAGCTTTCCAATTTTTGTTGTAGCATATGCCAGCTATTTATTGGTCTGATAATGACATGAGACTGTTGACAAATTGAATGCCGTAAAACACATATAGTATATATTTTAAACCTATTCACCTACATTTGCATTATAAGAAACCTATAGTGCAAATGTATAAGTTCATGCACTATACATTTGCAATGTATAATGCATGAATCTCTAGGCTGCTGCGACAGTTTCAGTAAATAACACACATAGTTATCAGAGAACTAAGAAACCGAGAGCCACCCACATCAAACATTCATTTTTATTTTGCATATTTGTTTAAAATCTGACATATGGCTTGGTTTAGACCACTAACATTGGTACCACAGTCTTCCACACCAGAAGACTCCATTATCTTAGCTAAAGAACCTGTCTATATTACATAGCAAAAAGAAAGAAAAAAACTGGACAATGGTACAAGAGGCTGGATGAGAGCTCTGCAGCATGCTGCAACGCTCTGAGTCCCATTCACACATACAGGCTACCAACATTCAAACACACGTTTCAATGCCCTCCACATATATTGGCCAACCAATATCATTACCAGATAATTTGACTAGTTTCTTAGTACCCTTGAAAGCAAGAAACTGGAACTTGTTTTAAGTCAATTATTCCTTAACAATGATGAAAAAGTACTAGTTAAAAGTGAAATAATCCATCAGTGGATATTTTCACTTTTAATATGAAAAAATGTCTTGTTTCACTGGCAGATTATTTCACTCACACCTGATACTTTTTAAGTCTAATATTAAGGAATTATTGACAAAGGCTCCTATTTCTAGCTGAAACGCTGATTGTAACGTAGTTTTCACCTAGATATGGGAGCTTTTTTTAAGATAATAATTTCTTAATATTGATGAAAAAGTTCAATTTCCATTGGCAGATTATTTCCCTTATTATGACATTTTTCCATATTAAACATGAAATAATCTGTCAATGGAACAAGTACTTTTTCATCTATATTAAGGAATTATTGACCTAAAACCAGCTCCTATATCTTGCTAAAAAGTTACTTGTAAATTAGTTTTATCTTATTTCAAGTGAACTAAGATATTCACACTAGAAATTAGACCAAAAGTATTTTCAGCTCTTTCAGTTTTCTGGGGGAGTAAACCAGATTTTTTATTTAGAACGCCCCAGCTTTTGAAAGACCTTATGATCTGATGCTTATAGCAAAGTCCCCTGGGCTTATGTGAGATAAACAGACCCCCAGCATCACACATCCTCCACCATGCTTAACATTGGTGCATTTTTACATATTAATAATTTAGTTTTTACTTATTTAAATTCTTAAAGCTATTTATCTGGCCTGTTTGGAGAGTGGCTAAGATGTATTAGTTGCTTTCTTGTGTCATATTTAACTCACAAGAACTAGAATATGACTAAAAGAGACACAGATCAACTTAAAAACAATGTTTAACAATGTTAAGATACAAAAAAATATATATTACAGTTGCACTTAAAGGTCACAGTAAGTCTGACATTTATTTTTTCTAAATGTGGGATTTTTTTCAACTTAATTGTTCTTGAGCTTCTTCATTTTTTTCCCTAGAGCTGCTAATAGCTGTGGAGGGCACTAAAATGAAAGAAACAGAAAATGTGTCCAGAAGACAAAAGAAGTAAAAAAAAAAAAAAATTATCTTATGAATGTTGTGTTTAAATCCTGACAGAATTGTGCTCTGAGTAATGCTGTAGGAATAGAAAAACAACAAAAACGAAATGCCAGTGTTGCCTACCTTGTTCTTACTCATCCTTCGTAATCCTAATTGCATATTCTGTGAAGATGCTCATGTTATAACCTCCTAGCTGTAGATAACAGGAACAAAGAGGGATTACAATAAACTTTTTTTTGTTCGTCGCTGAAAGGAGAGAATAATAAAAATGATAAGTTGGGTGCAGAGAGAAACCGTCCTCTCAGATAGAAAGGTAACCTTGAAGCAGAGGGAACAGGCTCCCTGTTTCAGAGAGAACCTGGCTCTCAGATTGGCTGAAGTCCAGAATTCAGTGCAGTACCTTTGGAGAAAATGCAGCTGCAGCAACATGGCAGAAAGACGGATTTCTCTTTGTCTTTACGTTACGTTCCCTCCTGCCCAGAAGAAGCATCTAAAAGATCACAACAGAGTCCTGCCGGTTCAGGAAAACATTCACAGTGTGTGCTGACGACAACGCAGGATGATCATTATCTGTTACACCGAGGAAAGAGAGTTCTCTCAAAAAGCCCTTTTTATAAACCCGGTCCAGCCTCCAATCAGCAGCAGTGTTTTGATTGGCTGCTCAGGTCTGCTCACTGCATCCGGTCGGGCTGGTGGAGGGGGTAATGGAGGAAGGCCGGTGGCGTGGCGGACACGGCGGTGAGCGCGGCCGGGGGAGGATGGATGGCCGCTGGAGGGGTGGGAGGCGCGGTGAGCGTGGGCGTCGGCGTACCCGGGGAGAAGCTGTAGCTGAGGTAGCCTGTTGAGGGCGACGGCGAGGGGACGAAGGGGTACTGCTCCAATCCCGACGGGGCGTAGGGGCTGTAGGCGGAGCTGTACTCCAGGTAAGGGGAGGTGAGGGCCGTGGCGGTGGGGCTCAGGTGGGACTGCAGCAGCAGGCCAGGCTGGAGGAACGCCTGGGGGTAGACGTACTGCTGGGTGAACCTGCAGGGACAGAGGAGCAGGTTAGAGCTGAGGGATGAACGAGGAAGGCTCTGAGGATGATGAGTACCGTCTGTTTTATATTATTTACTGACAAAAGTCAAACGGTTCTTCTGCAGAAAAAGATATCTTTCCTCCCCAAGCCATTACAATCTAGACTTAAAAAAAACCCCACATTTCTAATTTACATTAAAATACCACCAGAATATTACTGTATAAGTAAGGTAAAATTTTACCGTATTTATTGTATAAATGCGGCAAAATTCTGGCAACCACAGCAACCGGTATTTTATATTAAATTAGAGATGTTTTTTTTTGTTTTTTTTTACACTGTACAATAACTCTTTGAAGAATTTGAATTAATGAGTTGCAATGCTTAAGTTCCCTTTTGGATCAATGAAGTATTTTTGAATTTGTGTACTATGAATTTTTGTTTTTGTTTTAAAATAAGAATTTTTGAATCCTAAAAAGAACAATGCAGCTCAAAAAGACAAAAACCTTAACTGTTTGTGTACACAGAAATGTGACAGACATTACAATCTTCTCCTCAACTTTAAGAGATAAGTGGGTGTTAATATGTTTCTTCCAAATATGTTTGTGAATTGGCATTTTGTAAACAATCTTACCTAAATGTTAAAACTTTGCATCTGTTCTTCTGGAAGTATTTGTTTCTCTTTCTGTAATCTCTGCTTTTCTTGTTCTTTCCATAGAAAGTGACTCAGCACTTCTCTGTTTTTCTCCTTCATGGACAGAGCCAGTAATGTTTTCCTTTTATTTGTCTTTCCTCAGTAAGGAATTTCTTCCGCCGTGTTTTTGTGTCTTATTTCTAAACAATTGGTGTGTCATCTTCATGCACCAACTACAAAATGCTTCTGGTTTCGTACTTCTGTGTTTAGTTATCTAAATTAAAAACTGTCTCTTCACAACACTCAGGTTGCAGAATTACTTCACAGTTAATGATTCAATGCAATTATCATGGAATCACTAAATAAATTACTTTTTGCCAACTGGAATTAAACAATAACTATATTGTAATTGAATCTAACTATATGACTGGATTGTAGTAAAATTAATACAACTATTTGATTGATATTTGGACCCAGCTGGGTTCTATATATTTATAAATGTTGCTACATTTTGTATGGAAAGTTCTTTTCATTATATCTAAAGCAATGATCTCGTTAGAGGCGTTTTCCTCCTCCCTTAATTGCGGTTCTCATCTTTTGGTTCAAAATAGATATTCTCCCCTGAGTTTACATTTAATTAGCACGCTGACTGAAAAAGCGTAAAACAAATCCTACTTTAATCCAAATTAAACATTTATACATGATTTCATACATTTCTGAACTGAATGTGTTTTAGTTTCTGAACCATGTGCACTCAGAGGCAGAAAATGCAGCAGTAGCTGCTCTTTATGAGAACGTCAACACTCAACAATGAGAGAAAAAGCTCTCTACTGTCCTCCTGTATTCACTCATGCCCTTGCCTGAGGCTGCCCACTTAACCTAGACTGCCTCAGTTACATCTGGCAAAAGCAACAGCAATCATGTCAGAAGAATTAGGTTACACTGCGGTGTTAAAATGCTAACAGCAGACAGAGGCTGTTCTCAACCCTCGCGTTTCCCTTTTCACGCCTGCAGACGTTCCCGTTATCGGGACTGCAAGTTTGTCATTGAATGGGAGCAGGTGAAAGGTGCTTACCCATAAACACAGTCAGAGCAGCCATCAAGTGTGCTTTCACAACAAACACAGCGTCTCGGCCCGTTCTCACCTACTCTGCTGTGTTCACAACACACAGACGCACACCAGAATGTGCCTGTCATCACTCTCATGAAGCCCGTAAAGAAACTCAACCAAAAATAACTCCACGTTTAACCCCTCTGATCCTGATGGGTCCCAATCAAAAACCAGCTATAAGGAAATGTGTTTAATTTTGATGATGTAAGTGAAGCAAAACAATCAAATACAAGACCAAAGGTAAAGTCATTCTAAGAGTTAGAGGAGTCCCGTATCATGGTGGTTTGTGCGCGACCACGTTAAAAAGATGTCTAAAGTTCAAATCGTATTTGTTTCTAAACACAGCAGAAAACATTTTTTCTTCAATGTTTGTTTTCTGTTTCTGGGAAAAGACAAGATGGCGTATTAGCCCCCTTATTTGAGGCTAAAAGATATTCCTAGAGTTAGTGTGATAATTTACAGTAAAAAAAACATTAGCAATGACCTTAAAAGGAGCAGCTGCTCCTTTATATCTTGTGTAATATTTTAGTCATTTGAGATCCCTTATTCTACTATGAGAAAGAATATTTACAAGTGGAAAACAGGTGAAACGATACCCAGAAAAACGTTAGAAAGTGTGAAATAATAACCCCAAACAGATTCATTACAGATGCTACAGGTATGAATTTGTATGATAAATACCATTGTGACTGACAGTTCAATTATAAAAAACCAAAAAAAAACAAAGCAAAACTTTAAAGCAGTACGTGTTTGGTTGAAGACAAAAGCCTCTTTCCTCTCAAAAAACACCTATTTCCAAGTGTGGAGTGCAGTGAAAGAGGGGCGATGAATTGAGTTTGTTTTGTAGCCTTAGGAGCTTCGAATGTTCCAGATTTGAGATGATAATGAACTCCTTTGAAGTGTTTTATAGTCAAAAGTGAGATTCAGCTCAGTTCAAAATACTTTATCAACCCCAAAGGGAAAATAAATAAAAAATAGATCATCTTTGTGACAGCTAAAGCCCGGCCCAAGTTGGGTCATGTAAGAAATGAAACAATTTTGTATAAAGAGCAAGAAAATAATTTCTCCACAATGACATGAAAGACTTATAATGCAAAGCTTTTCCACTTCGACGTTAGATTTAAATAATTCTGAACTTGTCTTTTTTTAGCTACATTTGCTGACAAAATTCTTGGTTCTTGAAGTTGGGTGGCCTCTTTGCCATCACCCTAATCTTTAAAGACTTTAGCTGAGCCACTCCAAAATAAAAATATTACTTCAGGTCAGAAGAGACATGTTGGTCAAACTAAAATGTTACTTTATAGCTGAATTTGCAAAGGGATGAATAAATTCACAGCAAAAACTCACAGTTTTACAGTGTATTTTTAGTTTCTAGGGCAGATATTTTTGCACTCTTGAAATAAGACCAAACTAACTTACAAGTAACTTTTCAGCAGGACATGGGAGCTTTTTAAAAGTAAATAATTCCTTCAATATTGATCTTAAAAAGTACTGTTCCAGTAGCAGGAATAAGTCATTTTCCCAAAGTGAAATAATCTGCCAGTGGAGCTGATACTTTATAACAGTAATGACGTAAAGGTTTAACCAATGAATACTAATTTTAGGTTGGATCTGTGGATTACAATTTGGACAGATATCATATATTATACTAAAAACTATAACACAAACAGTTGAGAACAAAAAGAGCAAAAATACAAAATGTTACCAAGGATTTTTGTCTGGTTTTTAGTGCAAATCCAGCTCTGGCAAACATTAAGAGACCAATTAAAATGATCAGTTTATCTGATTTTGCTTTTTATAGCTATATGTTTGAGTAAAATGAACATTCCTCTTTTATTCCATGAACTACTGACAACATGTCTCTGAAATTCCAAGAAAAAAAAAAAAAGTATTTATTTGCAGAAAATGAGAAATGGTCAAAATAATGAAAAAGATGCAGTGCTTTCGGACCTCAAATAATGCTAAGAAATTATTTATCATATTCATTTAGAAACAACAATACTAATGTTTTATCTCAGGAAGAGTTCAGAAATCAATATTTGCAGGAATAACCAGGAGGTTTTTAATGGTGTTCGGTGCAGTGGGCTCGTAGTTTTCTCCAGAGCTGTAAATAAGTACACTTGAAATAAGACAAAAGTAACTTAAAAGGAACTTTTTTGCAAGATGGGAGCTTGTTTTAAGTCAATACCTTCTTAATGTTGAAAAAGCAGATTATTTCACTAATAACATTAGAAACATGTCTTGAAATAATCTGTCAGTGGAAATAGTACTGACTGATCTAGAAGGCTTAGAAAGCTTCTAGATCTACAAAGAAGGTTACTTGTAATTTAGTTTTGTCTTTTTCAAATTGTACTAAAATATTTGCACTAGAAACAAGACAAAATCCTTGGTAAGTTTTTGTGTTTGTGTTATAGTTTTTAGTATAATATATGAAATTAGTCCAAATTGTAATCCACTAATCCGACCTAAAATCAACATTGGTTAGTTAAACCCTTATCTGTGCCTCTCTATTAGGATTTCATAATAGTTAATTAAATACTTTGTTAAATACTCTTTAATTACCCAACTTTGTATTTAATACTTGAAAATGTTCAGTCAAGGATAAACACACTTAATTTGAATAAAACTGTGAAACCGTGCCGTTACATTGGACATACTGAGCAGCTCAGACCCAAGAAGCTGCAAGCTAATAGCATCCAGCTACATGTGAAGTCAAAACAAAGCTCTTCCTTGTCCTCTCTGAATCCCGTCTCCCGGAGCAGAAGTGCAGTGTCATTGCCGCGGCCGCCCGCCCGCCCGCCTGCGCTTCAGCCTGACTGATCCGATGTGACAGCGTTATCGTAGGGAGGGAGCTGTGCCTCGCTTTGACTCGCCTCGCTCCTTCCTGGGCCTGACATCACTGCAGACTGTCAAACACACACTCATACACCAACACACACACACACACACACTGAAGATGTAAGCACGCTCAGACTCATCACGTTCAGGGAGAGCGAACAGGCAAGCCGGTAATGCACATGTCTCAGGTTGTGTGTCGTTAGTTTAGTAGCTTAGAAGGAGATGTGTGGTGAATGAGTGGGGGTTCAAGCATGGCAGGACTAATTGGCGCAGCTGCATGGGTGTACGTTCACTAACAGACTCATGAGAGCAGAATAACCTCCACTGACTCCCATCTCCCTCCCCTCTGTGGACTTTACTCCCTCACAGCCATCTTCCACTAGAAAGCACTCTCCCTCACCGTCCGCGCTCCAACCAGGCGTAGGATGAAAGAGACAGCAAACAATGAGTACAGAGAATAAACGTGAAAACATCCGCTTATTCCTCTGTCCTTTTCCCTGCGAAGGTCAGGGTTGCGTCGGAGGTGAAGGATCGGCGCCGGTATCTCTCGCGCCTTGAGCCAGCCGCACTTTTAAGCGCTCACATGAGGGATGTGAGTCAGTCGAAGAGACGCACACTCATGACCCTCCGTCCTCATAAACACACGGAGGCTTGAGGGAGTGTGGGACGGCGTCGGAGCCGGACGCTCGGTTCAGGCGTTTCTGTCTGTATCACCAATCCCTGTTTCAGTGAGTCAGAGAAAAAGGAACGCAACAGACGGGTTTACTGGATAATATCACAACTCAGTCATGATGATTTCTGTGCGCCTTAGACTGAACTCTGAAGGGTATGTTACACAGTTGGTGTAATAAACGAGTGAGTAATAACCCCATACCCCCAAAATTGCTCTTGATGTTCTAAAAACCCAGATCCTTTTTAAGTATTTGTACAAGAGATCACGTTTTTATTGGTTAAAACTGATTTGAATAGCTAATTTTTAATTTGATCTGTGCAGTCTGATAGCTCCAAAATTTGACGTTTTTCCAGTCAGTGTGTTCATAATATCAATGCTGTGAAGGATTAAAGTTGAATTTCAATCAGGTTAGATCAGAAGCCTGCAACTTTTACAACATAGAGAGACAGTTTTACTCATAGACCAGCCAAATAAAACTTTAGAACTGAAAATGCCACGACTTTTCGAAAAAAAGAAACCTAGAAGTTCAGATAAATATCTGTTATAGAAAATTTTCTTTCTATCTTTAGGATTTAAAACAAAGATAAACATGAAATTTTGCAATTTCTTTCTGTTGGACGAAATAAAAAGTACATAGATTGCCAACTTAATTGCAAGAAAAACGCATAAAAAAAGAACATTTATTTTTTATCTGCTTTATCTAATTGTTCTAACAGCCATCTAATTGGCTGTTCTATCTAATAAATAGTATATAAGTACTATATACTAGTACTTATATACTATTTATTATATACTAATAAATAGTATATAAGTACTCTTATTTAAGACAACTCATATAAGTACCACATATATATGAGTTATTAAAGCTCAATGATGTTAAAATAGGCAGAACAGACACACTGCCGCAGTAAAAGCTATCTGAACTGAGCGTGTTTATTTTATTTTTCATGCCTGGTCCAAACCAATACATGATGTTCAGTGATGTTCATTGTGTTTTTCTTTTAAACGTGGATGCAGTTTCCTTAGTGGTCATCTATAACAGGTTAAAACCTCGAAGCAGCGATGATTACCAGCTCCATCTCCTCAGAGAGCGATCCCCTCTCTGCTTCAAGTACATCAGTCATTCTAGTAATGACACAAGCAACTCAATATTTGGACGGAATCGGAAAAATGTCTCACAGACCTTCACCTTATATAAATCTGCCTGCAAGCTGTTGGTTTCCATTCAGCCGCTCTGCCCAAAGGGCTGGGCTTTATACTAATGTCAGACAAAAACTATTGACTGTTCTATCACATGCCTTCAAGGGCCTGAAACTGAAAAGACTTATTCAAGTGCAGGGGAGCTGTGAGCTTTAGCTTTAACCAATAAATGCACTGCAGAGCATCCAGAGCTGGAAAAAACATATGGATCTATACAACAAACAAAGCCGAAAAGTTTGTTTTTAACCAACTTTTACTCTGTTTTGCATCAGTATCACTTTTTTTAAACACTGGTCACCAGAGCCATCCCACGACATATGCGAGTTATGCGGCTGCTTAGGGCCCTCAAGGGCCACCAGGGGGCCCACAATAGCAAAACACGACATTATAATAAATTAATAATAAAATGCATTATTTTAACTACTTAGCATCAGCATATAACAATATACATACATATATATGTATATGTGCGTGTATATATAATACACACTATTTTATAGTTGTAAAACTAAAACTTACATTTAGTTCGTATAGATATTGCTAAATAAATGCAATTACACATGAAGATTTCGATCTATTTTTTATAGTTATATAAAAGAAATATTTGTGTATTATAAGTAAACAAATAAAATGTAAGGTATTATACCTAGGTTGATTTGATTTAAATTAAGTGTTTTTTCTGCTGTTGTTACTTTCAAATATTTAAAATAATATATCACACTTAAATCCAAATTAAATTAACATACTTACTAATTGTAGTAGGTATTTTACACACTTAGAACAGCTGAGGAATTATGAGCTGGCCTGTTGGTATGGGGGCCCACAAAATGAAAATCTGCTTAGGGCCCCAAAAAGGTTTCTGCCGGCCCTGTGCTTAGCTGTAAACTCTCTAGTTCCCCTTTGCTTTTCTCTCCCCCGTTCCTTATCTGCATGCAGGTGCATGATATATACAAAATCCTTAAATTTTCCTGAAATCTTCAACGGAAATTTGATTCAACGTATATCTTCAACACTGTTCGCATACAGTCATTGCTCTAACAGGAAAATAGAAAAAAAAGAGGTGGCAGCTGAATGTAGCACTTTGACACACTTCACAGGAACAAAAGCTCAAAGCTGAACGACAACAGGAGCATTTTGAAAAGCTTTCAGCTGTGCTCTGACTGTCAGATTTTTTCTCTCAGACTTTGTATTTTTTCATCCAACAGAAGGGCCTCCTCTAATTAGGTCCCCAGCTGAGGGAAAAAAAAAAATAATCCACCGGAGGGTTTGCCATCTATCGCAAAGCCCTGAACAAAGAGAAAATGATAACTTTAGATGAAGAGAAATAGGTGAAAGGAACAGAGAGAACAATCAGAGAGTGACTGTAAAAAATAAGAAGAAATATGAGCACTGGGGTTTTGGTATGACTCTATAAAATGAGCTCCAGCATTGTGTCCATCACCAGCTCCGGAGCTGTACTGAAGACCCTCGGCCGCAGGTGTGTGCTACGAGTCTGTCACCCCATCCAGTTCCTCTGCTTCAACAGGAAATCCTCCCCCAGCTGCTCCACACCATTTGAAACACGCCTCGCCACACATCCATCTCCTTCCTCTCTTAGTTTCTCTCAAGAAATAGAAACATAAAAAACCTGTTGAAAAAAAAAAAAGGTAACCTTCTTTCTGCTAAGGAAATGCGTTAACCTTGTCTCTGCAGGCAGACGAGCGGGCGACCACAGGCGACAGACGCACCCTCCCTCCAGTCGCTCCTTTAAACTGGAACCACCCAGATTCAGTTGTATCTCAGAGGCACATTTGGCGTCGAGGCGGACGCCGACTTCTTAAAACTTTGAGCAAATACGCAGAGGCAGCAAACAGAGCTGTGCCTTGTTTATCTTTGATATTTGCTGTCTGTACTCTGAGTGTTTGTCTGAGCAGACTGGTGGAAGAAAAGGGGTGAAAGCAACCAAATTGCTGCTGACACATTTAAATAGGGTTTATGTTTATTGTGAAATTTATGGAAATAAATCTGATTAGCTTATTAAACTCCAGATATTTTTGTATCCTAAATAATCAGACTAGATTCAATTTTTTAATTTCTCTTGAAAATTATATTTTGTTTGTTGTTACAGCTAGGCCTGTCACAATAAGCAATACATAAATTAGTTGTGTGAAAGCAAATTCAATAATTTCTATTTGCATGATTTATTATTTTGTACTTTTTTCAGATGACAAAACTCTTCAGATTTGGTCTCAACAAGCCCTTTTTTTAAAGCTCAATTTTGTTTACAGAGACTTCATAAGTTGTTTTCATTTCTTTTTTTTGTTTATTTATTTTTGGATATTTGAAATGTCTTCAGGTCACAGTGTTGAATGTTCATCAGAATTTAAATGTATTGATTTCTGTGAACGTGTTCTTGTATTATTAAGCAGTGGCCATCATATTGCTTGAAAATGGTCTCAAAACAATATTATCGTTTATTGCAATAACTTTTGGGACCAAATTTGTTATCATGACAGGCCTAGTTGCAGCTCCCAAAGTTTCTTTTTAGCAAAAATGCACCAGTGGACCAGCCAAAGTCTGTTTCTCATCTTTTATGTGTAATTAACAGGTCAAATACAGAAAACAAATTATTTCCCCGCTAATTTCCTAACCCTTGTACTGTCCTACAATTAATCATCGACACCTCTTTGTATAAAAAATGTAAACATACAAAAGAATAAGTCTATAAAATGGGTGAATCTGGTGGAATATTATAAAAATGTCCAATATCGCTACTTTTATCCAAAATGAAAAGCAGATATTACAAAATTTTATACACTAAAGGCAGAGTTTAAAATAGTATAAGTCCATTGGATGATTCTGGCAATAAAGCTGTTTTGTTCTTTGTTGTCAGCACTGCTTAGCTTGAACCTTTAGCTCTGTGTTTTTTTACTTTTGCCTCTCATAAAAACCCCCAATATGTTGCCAACAAAAGCTGTGAACTGACTGCAGTCATACTGATCATGTCAAAGACACACACGGCCTCAGAGCAAAAACATCTGAGCAGAGACAGATGTGTCCTTTACACATGCAGGACAAAAAAAGATATTTATTTTTTATGTCACAGGTTTTAGGATTCCATATTTAAACATGAATTCAAAGTGAAAGTTTAAATCTACTTAACCAAATTTAAAACGTCAATATTCGCTCATGTCTCTTTCCATCAGTTTAGCGCTAAAATAACCACTGACTTCCTAAATTTATAACACAACATCTGAAGTGACAGAATTAAATCTAAATTGACAAATTATTGGGGGTTTTTTCTTCTTAAAGGACAATACCTCATGCAGCTGTGCAGCGCCAAGACCTCTAGAGGTTACCAATGTCGCAAGCTCTGGTCTCACTTCTTGTTTCACAACAGATAAATAAGCTGCGGTGAAACACAAACTGATTGCTCGGCGTCTATTTCAGAGATTTGCGTTTTAAAAAGAAAGAAAACATGCAAATATTAAAACTGTTGTCTGATTAAAGGGGGATTCCGCTCATTTTAACAACACTGATAAACTTTACAGAAGCTGAGAAAAAGAAAAGTAGTTATCCTGCTGGGCTACTGGAAGACAATCTGCTCACCTCCAATCAAATCATAATAAATGATAAGATCAACAACAAGAAAATTACTGAATTTAATACATAATACATGAGACTAAGCAATCAATTAGAAAAGAAATTAAGAAATTCTCTTGTTTTACATCTTTGCATTTGAGCCACATCATCCTTAAGCTGATGAAAGAAGAGTACATCAGGACTAGAATCAGAAATATTTTCCTGAAATGATCTCAGATCTGATTTGATTCAGTGAATCTTTCCTGGCAGAATGGACATAAACCATCCTGTTCACAACTTTACTTTTTTAAAACTGTGTTCAGGCTTACAGCTCTTAATTATATTCACTTCTAGGTGTGAAATCTAGAAATATGTAAATAAAGAGTGATCAGAGACTTATCAAACCAGCACACTGCAGGGGGATTTAAAAGCTTTTTGTGGTGAGACTGCTCTACCTGAATGACCACTCATAACAAAAACTGTAACTTTATTTATGTATTTATTTATTTATTGTTTAACATCTAAATTTATTTCTTTAGATGTTAAAAAGTTTGCTCCAGTTCTGACCAACATAATTCCACATCTCTAGACATTTACTTCACATAATTATGTTTCACTTTAAACTTAAGGGCTAGATGCCAAACCATAGATAGTTTTTCTTTGCAGACAGTGTTTTGATAAAAAAAAAAATATAAACCAAAAGGTTTCACATTCTGTGTTGATCGCTTGGAGACCTTAGTGACTCGTTGTAGGTCAGAAACCTCAGCTGAGAAAGAAAGACCATGCAATCTAATGCAACCCGGCTTTATTTAAAAAGCACTTTTAATTAACACACGTTTAGTAAAATGACAGAACTACAACAATGAATGCTTTAAAAATGACATAGAATCAATCATGCAATTAAAAAGTAAGCTAAAATAAACACAAATTAAGATAAACATCCCGTGTGGTGTAGCAGACAGTTATGTAGCCAGTCTGATGTGGCTCAGTTGGTGATTATCCATTTTAAGAGCTGCCACAGCAAGAGTGATGCCTCCTCTAAGCTTATGATTTGTTTTTGGCACAACAACCCTAGAAGACCCTGAAGAGCTGAAATGAACTACATTCAGTAGCTCAGTACTTTAATTCTATCAAAAAAAGCACAAATGTTTTTCTTTTTCATGAGAACACTACATAAAAAATAATTTTAGGAATGAACAAAACACTTCTAGTTACTAATCTCACAGACAGACCACTGCCTCTCTCGCTAGTGCTAGCTGATCATTTCAAAACTTATTTTTCATTCACCATTTCATCCTTCATAACAGTTAAAGTGTCAGATACATAGAAGCACACACAAGCACCTGAACGATAGTCCAAAATTATACTTCTGCTTCTCTGCTTGTTAAACATAATCTGGCGCCCATGGGCGCACACTCTGTGGAAGTAATATCTTCAGAGCGTTCTTTAAAAACTTTCTTTCATGCAGTAGAAATGTTTATCTGCTTATTCAGTTAAGTTTCTATCAAAACTGTCCAGCTGTTAGAAAAATAAAACACAAAGTTGTCTTATAGATTTAGTAGATGTTTCCAGTAGATCAAAATAAAAATCCAAGACTAATTAATAATAAATATTAGCTTTAAAGATTAACGTTAAAAGCAAAACTTTCACTTTATTTCAACATAGAAAAACTTGCGCTTAACTTCATTTTTTTTAAAAGTTAAAAGCAAATCCACGTATTTGATAAATTATTTAGACACCATAGAAAAGAATCCAAATGCTTGAACTGGGGTTTTTCTGTGTCTAGTCTGCGTTCGCCTCACGGGTGTGTCTGTTAGTTTCAGCTACCAGGTGATGTTTGTTGCCTGCTTTGTTTCCATCTGCGAGGTGTCAAACCGCGAGTCTTCCTGGAAGCAGAGATTAAAAGACCAAAACCCCCCGCTGTGTTTCAAATGTCTGCCCTCGTTCTGGAAGATTTTCTATCACACCTCATCTCATCACTCATTCATAGGCCCATCTGGGTCAGCTTAAACTCCCTCATCCCTCATTCACAAATTGAGGGCTGCAGTATTAATAGCACTCGCAACAGTTTTGGTTTTTAATGGGCTTTTTTTTTGTAGCTGCAGAATGTCGGCCTGTGGGAAGCCGGAAGGGGAGATATTTTTTCAAATAATTGAAAACTGGAAGATTCAGGTATCAAAAGCATCTTTCTTTATTAACTAAGGAATAACTAACCCTGTGAAAACAGTTAATAAGAATCAAAATGTATCCTGATCTAAGATCAATTTATACATTGAATCTGATCAAAAACAATGACTGTCATAACGGTTCTGTTGTCATGCCGACGATGCAGCTGCGATGGCTCCTGAAAATATTGGACACTTACATGTATACTTATTATTATTTATTTATTTTAGCTATTTGTCATGCTTTTTATTTATTATTTTATGTATTTATTTAATATTATTAGAGACTTTTTAAATGTGCAGTTAAATGACAATAAAGCCTGTCTATGTTTATGATCACCAATGATCTGATGGATGCCATCTGTACAAAGGTGTTAGTCCAGAGAAAAGCACAAAAAGTTCAACGGTATTATTTATGAACCATGACACAAAGTAATCAGCAATTAGAGAAAGTGTCAGTTGACTAAAACGTTAAAAAAAACTGGAAACTTCATTAAAACAATTCAAAAGATGAGCTTGAAACTGGTCAGGGAAGGTACCAAGAGGCTGGCAGCAACACTGACGAAGAATTCAGTTCTAAAGAGAAATCTCAAATCTTAAACATCCGGGTCCAATGGCTGAATCTCCCTAAAGCCTGATTGGAGAATGCTTTCTGGTCTGATGAAACCAACCCTTGTTTTGAGCAATAATGTTTAAAAACAAAACTGTTATTATCGAGAGAACACGTACAGCGTGTTGAGTAGTAAATTTGCCCTTGCTGCAAAGTCTCCTGTTTCATATTCTTTTCATCTGTTTCTGTCTTTTACACCTGAATTTTAACAAATTTCAAATGATCTTCTATCTAGAACCATCCAAATTTATTTTAAGTTAAATATATTTTCATTAGATGATTGCAGCACCCTTTATAAAATTCACATCTTAATACCATTATGTCTGTTTTTTTTATGGCACAAATCAAGAGTAGCACCTCCTTTTGTAACTCCCAACCAATGAAAAGACAGGAAAACTAAGTTGGTGGAATCAACTAACTCACTGAATCTCTGGTTACTTAGCAACAGCTAATGCAATCCTTGTTTGGTTACCTAGCAACAACCTGTTGAGTAACTTGTGCAGCAGCAGTTTAATAACTGCTTAAAAACAAAAACAGCAAATTGAAGTGAAAGGAGAAAATGAAAAAAATAGCTGGAAAGGAAAATGTGGCTAAAAGAGGAAAGGCCATGTCTCCAGTTTGGCAGCATTTCAAATATTTCAAATAAAAAACTAATCAATAATTATTGATATCGACTGATATGAAACCCTTGTATTGCAATATGTTTTTCAACCATATCGTCCAGTGCTAGCACATCTACAAAACCATAACAGGTGATTGTTTTATATACCAAATTTGTGCCTTATTTTCAAAAACAAAAGCCAGAGTATACATTAGCAATGTAACATATGTAGCTTAATGTTTTCCTTATTATTGTCAACAGTATGATGCTACTTCTGTTGAATGAAGATATTTAAAGGTTATCTGTGTCTAAGCATATTTCCTGTGTCTCTTTCGGCCTCAGAAGATACGTTTTAATATCAATAACAGTGCACATCAAGTGAAGAGGAGTACGATGGGAAAAAGAGGAGGGAGTTTAACTAAATTCCTCTCAGCTTCAGTGAAGCTCAGCTAATATGTGTGTGAAATTCAGAATTTAGCTTCTCACGCATTTAATGGACCAGAAAGAGAAGCATCCAGTTCAAGAGTATATTTATAGACACAGTCCTCAATAGGCGATTTAGAGTTTATACAGACATAATTTATTTTGAGTGTTTATTTTCTCCAGCACTGCAGGGCCACAGTATCCAAAACCCAAGTCACAGCAGGATGCAGCGATCCAAATGTCACGAATCAGAGAGAGAGAGTGAGGTGGAAACAGCCTTATTGATTGTTCTGTGTCTTACCCGTATTGCCGCTGAGCCCACGTGGGAAGGACTTGGTGAACTCCAGCTGAAAGAGCTGCACAGGAAGACAAAGAGAAAGACAGAGGGGACGTTTTATAGCTTCTGGTAGCACAGACATCCAGAGTGAGAACTGCTTTTCTTCCTTGAAGTGTTTCTGTTTGTTTTGCTCAGATATTAGCATGCTTATAATGGTATCACAGACTGTTACACCCTCAACATTTACTGTCACACAAATGGAGTTGCACAACATTCTCTGACAAACATCTGTGACCTTGTTGCCTCTAGACTTCATCAGGAATCAATTGGGGATGAGTAAGAAAGGAGAAAGTTGTCCTCCTCCTCTCTGCTCCTCCTCTGCAACTTGTTTTCTTCATTCCGCCGTTAATCTGTTTTTCTTTACCATGCTTGTATGACTTCACCATTTCTTTTGTTCAAACATATATTTACGCGCACGTTTTCGTTCTTTGGGAGGACAAAGACGAGACAGACATGCTGTTATTTCTTCCCCGTAACGGTCCCATCCCCTCTTTCTCTAGGCATTGTCTGCCTCCCTGAAACACAATAACAAAATACCAAGCGCTGCCATCTCCCTTCAGCTGCATGCTCGGGGAGTTGCGCCGCAGTGCCGGGCTCCAGAATAAAGGCAACACAGTCAGTTGTTGTTGGCGCCACTGTTTGTCAATCACACCTACGCCTGACTGTTTTCAAGCCAATTTTTTCAAAAGAAGCGGCGAAAGGAAAGAGGTTCTCGAGGTCAGCCCTCAGAGGGAAAGCATGCAGCATGTGCGGTGGTGGACATCTCTGATTAGAAAAAAATAAAAATGGCGTCAGGAAAGCTGACACAAAGACCAAATGTAAGGGTGGAGATGAGCTGATATAATCAGCTGAGTGGCAAGCATACCTGTGGTTTACCAAGTTTTATCCGCCTAACCTAAATATACACAGATTCTAATAGGGATGGGCGATATGGCTTGAAAATTAAACATATGACTTTCTCTAACAGATTAAATTTTAAACAATTTTTTACCCTCTTGCTTTCTTTTCTAAGAAAGAAATTATAAATGACAGAAAATACTTTGAAAAAGTGGCTTTTATCTCAATCGTCCCTCCTGTGAGTTGTACAGAAATGTGCTAGGGCCAGGCTATGACACTTTTCATTTATTTACAACAACATAGTCAAAATATTAGCACAATAAAGATGCAATTATACCTAAAAAAATTTCTCAAAATTACAACAGAAAATGTGTTTTAGTGAGGAAAAAAGCTTTGATAAATGTAGCAGGATTTGGTTTAAACAGCTCAGCTCATGCAATTCTTTCTTGGTTTGCAATTGTTTGCAAAATTGTCTCTGTTACAGATAATAATTTTATTGGTTAAAAGTTTAAGTATTTCTGCAAAGCACTAAAAGCCTATACCAATGAATAACTTTACACAAAAACGTTCCTTTTATTTGTGTTGGAGTTCTCATAAAATTACTACTTTCTTCTTCTAATATTACAATTAAATTATTGTACTATTATGATCTTAGTCTTCAAATTAAAATAAATAAATGTTAGCCTGACCCTTATATTTTGTCATTAATTCAAACTCCAAATGAATAAAACACGCTTGTCAAACAAGATGGCGGCTCTGGACGGGCTGACATCACTCTGAACTATGGAAAAAAAATCCAGAAAAGCCAAATATTTGATCAAGTGATGTGTGAAGAAGGTGAATTGTGAAAAAATTGGACAATACTGGAAGGAAGAAAACTGTCAGAAGCTGCAAAAGACCTGAGGCTGAGGCGGAGGTTCACGTTCCAGCAGAACAACAAATCCAAACACAAAGCCGGAGCAACAATAGGAGAGTTTGGATCAAAGCACATTACGATATCAGAATGACTCATTCAAAGTGCAGACATGAATCCGACTGAGCATCTGTAGTCAGACTGGAAAACCGATCTTCATATACTTTCTCCATCCAATCTGACCGAGCTTTAGTTATTTTGAGAAGAAGAATCTTCCCATTATTTCAGCCTCTGCAGTCGGACTCTGCAACCTGAGTGTCCGGAAACGCAAGTGGCTCTTTGGATCTTCCACAGCGACTCTTAAAAACGTTCCCTGAAAATAATAGAGAACCATCTAATGTTTTTAAATTAGAGATATAACAACAAATTCAGGTTTTCAGTAGTTTTTGTCATTGAATATTTACTTCAAATTATTCCATCACAAAAACAGAAGATGCCTGTTAAATGTGCTACTTTTCTTTACCTTTAGTTTGCTAAATATGTGATTTTTTAATATATATATTACCTAATATTTGCAGTTAATTTTCTCCAAATATCAGCATTTGACAGAAAATGACTGTATTTTCCCTTTTTTTAATCATGCAGATAAGTGAAACTACAGCCACTCTTGTACAGAAGGTTTGGTATTCAAAAGCAAAGAGAAGCTAATAAATATGATAAGATGTAATGGCATAAAAGGCACAGTGAGGGATTTTAATGCATAAATGATGTTACAATCTTAAACCAGAGAAAAAAGGTGCTAAACTCTGTCGAAATTCTCAGATTGATATGGATGCAAAAATCAATTTTCAAACCAATGTTATGTTTTTATGTGTGTTAAATCAGAAGGAAAATAAGAATATTGTTTGTATGATCTTGTGAACCCTTTATACAGAGAAATTATGAAGAGGAATATTCATATTAGTCAGCGTAAATCTCCTATCTTTGCCAATGTATCCTAAATATTCCTTAATCAGCAGGAATTTAAAAAACTAACTTGATCAAATATATACAACATGCTCATTTAGACAAGCTGATATTTACCAATACACTTCTGTCATAAAGAGGAAAGAATCAGTCCCGCTTTTATTAGGGTGTTGTCTGTTTTTTAAATGATCATCATTGTATAAAAAGCATTTATACTTGTTATATATTTGTACCAGCAGATGAAATAAGGCGTGTTCAGCTGTAATCTTACTTGTTTGTGAGCTGCGAGGCTTTGCTCCAAGGTACGCCAGGTTCACGTTGGCCTTCCTGCCGTCGATGATGGGGTTCGGGTCTTTGCACGCCCGCTCTGCTGCGGCCCTGTCCACCATGGTCACCTACAAACAATGATGCTGATCAATATCCGTTCAGAAAACTCTCTAAAGCCACACACTGAAGACAAAAGGGGGCCTGTGACTTTATATTAAATACATTTAATTCAATGAATTTCCTTTGGATTTTATTTGACCAGGGGTCTGCAGCTTTAAGACGCCAAAGAGATCAATAAGCCTCACTAGAGCCATAAATGACCTTTTGACCAAATACATCTTGTGATTTGTGAAAGAATATCTACTGAAATAAATGTTATTATAAAAAGTAAAAAAAAAAAAGAAAAAAAAAGATTTTTTAAATAAGAAAAAGTTTGCCAAAAAGAGAAAAATAAGTTTTCTTATGTTGCGTGTTTGGCAAATTTTCAAAGTAATGACAAAAAAATGGACACAGTACAACTCCCTGGTTCTTTTAATGTTACCATAGTGGAAAGTGAATGCAATTATTACATGAAAAACTGCTAAAATTTGAATATGGCGCTATGAGAGCTGTTTTTAAACACGTTAGGCGAGCCGCAGGTTGCAGACCCCAGTGATAAATTAACACAAGGTGGTGAACATTCATGAATTAAGATTAGATCGGATAACTGGTTTTCAACATCTGTTGTAAGAGAAAGAAAGCTAAAAAATGTAGCATGCCTTTGTATTCAGCCCCCTTTACTCTGATTCCCCTAAAAAGATCTGATGCAGAATCCAATCAGCATCAAAACAGACGATCTGTGATGGTCTCAAACCTTATTAGATCAGTGGTTCTCAAATCTTTCAGTTTCCGACCCAAAAAGTGACTCTGGAAGACTTTCTTAACCTCAATTATCAGTAAAGTATACCAGAATTTCTACTGAGTCACTACATAAGGTACAATGACAACACAAACGGTTTCAGAAGCCACTATTTTGCTTGTTTCTATTTACAGCATAAACATAAAGGATGAAATGATTTTTATTATTTCGTTTCATTTCTGAAGATGATCTTAAGACTTCACACTTATTTATTCTCAATCGCAATTTTGGGAAACACTGTGCAAGAGAACATTAATAAATAAACAGCACCAGGAATAAGAAACAGGTCAGAGATAATGTAGTAGAGAAGTTTAAAGCAGAACAGGGTTATAAAACTTCTGAGCTACAATAAAAATGACCTGAACTTTAAATATCTCACAGGTCAACCATCGAGCAGACAGATTGGGCAAACATTATTCAGAGAAGTAGCAACAAGATCCTTGGTAACTCTGGAGGAGCTGCAACCAGGAGAATCTGATACAACCAAAAATTTTACTTTTATATACGACTGGCAAGAAAACAGCCACTGCTGTGAGACAAGTTTAAGGATTCATGTTTAAAAGTTTGGCTAAAGCTTGATTAGCGTTTAAAGTTTGGCCAAGACAGATTTAATTGGCGTAAATTAAAAATGCAGTGTGGAGAACTAACACCCTGACACAGCACCCCTGTGGTGAAGCACGGTGGTGGCAGCAGCATGCACTGGAGCTGGTCAGAGTTAAAAGGAAGATTACTGAAGCTACAAATAGAAAAAAACCTGCATCCTGTAATTAAAACATGGGTAGAAGTTCATGTTTCAGTAAGACGACTTTAAACATACAAAGCTGCAGCAGAATGGCTTATATCAGGGGTTTCCAATATGAGGTCAGGGGGCCATTTGTGGCCCTCGGCATAAATTGATGAGCAGTTTAGATCTGTGAAAATGGAGCTTATACAGATAAAAACTTTCTATACATGGAAAATGTTTGGAAAGTCTTATTTCTTTTAATAACCATGTTTTTACTTTCATTTTGAATATTATTGAAGTGAAAAATGTTCTCATTTTTGTTGATGAGATTAGACTAAAAAACATTTTCAAGACCAAAAAAATATAAAACAAAAATTAGAAACCTTCACTAACTTTGAATAAATGATTCTTTCCTACTTTGTTTCATGAAAAATATTGCATGTTTAAATCATTAAAAACAAAGATTGATAATAAAACTATTTAGCATTTTCATTGTAGCAAAAGATGCCCCAACAGAGTGCTTTCAATTTGGTTGTTTTCGTTCACAGTGCAAAAACAATTGGACATCCCTGGTTTAGATCAAAGAATATCAATGAGATAGTATGTCTATACTAACGAGAATATGTGGCAAAACGTCCTAATGATTATCACAGACAATATCAGTCTTATATGACTGAGATTGAGGAATTTGGCAAAGAAAGATGGGCAAAAATATCTGCAAAAGACTTGGAGCTGTAATTACATTAAAGGTGCTTTTGCAAAGCATGACCTGAATACAGATACATGCCGCACCTTTAAGATTTCTAGTGAAAATGAAAGTGTTTGAATCATTTGCATCAGTTGGTAAAATCCTGCGTTGACACTGAAGTTGTGGTTGCAACCAACAGAAAACGTTTTACAACCACTAGACTCCTATCTGTTCAGAAAATCATCCAGTCCCTCTTATTCTCTCTCTTTTTGTTTTTGTGTAAAATCAAAACAGGACCCCCTTCCTGCCTGATGAGAGGAGGAATCTGCATTTTGATGCCAGGCGTCGGGTCCGGCGTGGGCTGATCTGTGGTGGGTGGGAGGATGAGATACAGGAATCTACCTTGAGGGAGAGAGCTGAGGAGGGAACAGATGGAAGCTGGGAGAGCCGATGAAGGTTAACAAACACCCACAGAGCTGCTACTGTTCATATACAAGATAAACCACAGCTGCAGATGACTCTACCACCACGAAGTGGGGCAGTGAAACTAAAAACATACCAAAACCAACCAGGATTTGGTTTTGCAGAACATTTTAAAGGGGCAGTATTACATGTTTTCCATTTTACAGCACAATCGAGTAATTATGATGCCTTCAGTTGTTATAAAAATCCTATATATTTCAAACATGACTTAAACGTTCAACTTTGCAATTTTCACAAATCAATTTTTCTAATTTTACTGCAATCCAGTCATAAAGTCAGGATGAGATTCAAAGACAAACATCCCAATTCAACCCTATGATGCAAAACTGTCGACTGGTAAAAAGTGATTCCAATAGAATCACATTAAATTATTAGATGAGCAGTATTATGTAATTTTCTGACACATGCTATCATTTTACAGCACAATCAAGTAATTATGCTTTCTTCAGTTGTTTTAAAAATACTTTTTACAGTGAACCCTTGTTTTTCGTGGGGGTTTTGTTCCAAAAAGAACTTGTGTGCAAAATCCGTGAAGTAGTTACCTTTATTTTTTACAATTATTGTACAGCATAATTAAATACTCTACATTGAAACCAAAGAACAAAAACTGTTTCAGGCCTATGCATTTTTTTTAAACAAATGGAACGCTTTCTTACAAAAAACTACAGTAAAATAATAATTTTAGTCATCAATACGAAGTACAGTAGAACGAATTGGGACTCGCATATTTCACCGTTCCTCTGTGACGTTGCGGCCTCACTTCGCTCTCTAGTGTCTTTTTTTTCCTGAAGCCTGTGGTTCAGGTGTGTTTTTTGAGAGAAGAACATTGTTATCGGTAGTTGTTGTCGCTCTTTTTTCTTCTGGGCAAAAATATTTGCCAAAATTTGCCAAGTTGTATTACGTATATTTGAATACCGTAACATTATTGGCACACAGGTGGAGAAGAAGCGTGGAGACGGTTTAGCCAATCAGGACGCAGAATACAATGCACTGTGAAACAAAATAAAACTGCACAAAAAACTCTGCAAAGCAGCCGTGAAAAGTGAACCGTGTTATATCGAGGGTTCGATGTATATCAAACATGACTTAAAAGAACTTTGACTTGAAATTAGGTTTCTGTCTCTTTAAGAAGCCCCTGCTCTTTCCACCAATGTTCCTCCATTAAGCTGTTGACAACATTTTTGCACTGACAAGTAGTTTCTATAACAGTTCCACCAGGTGTTTGCCAACTGCTGCTGCCGCTAGTCTGGAGGAGCTGAAACCTCCATGAGATTCAAGGTTTTCTCAAGCATTCATGAACGAATAAAAGCAACACTCCAAGTATGAGGGAATAACATTTCAGCATGATATGAAGCTAAAAAAAAGTCAAATTCACACAATACTCCTCCTTTAAGAGACAAATTATCAGCCCAACAGAGAGGAAGTGCAATACCCACAACTCCTTCTCATCTTTTATCACTTTCGGTAACTCACAAACACCCAAATCTGGCAGAAAGAGAGAGAGATGGGGTGGAGGAGGAGGAAGTCATGATGAAACTACAGCAGCCTTATCTCGCACAGCCAACCGACATGTCACACCTCTGAGACTGAAGACTCCCTCCTCCCCCCTGCAGAGACATCTGCCCACAGCTGCAGCTGCTTGTTACAAAGAGGAGTGTTTCTGCGGCTCATTTATAGTTTAGGAGGACGGGGATAATTAATGACACACTTTCAAGAAATAACCTGCTCCTCATGCCGCCAGCATGTGACCGCCAGCATCTGACACGCTGCATGCGGCTGTTGCTTAAACAAAGTGGCAGTGTATGGGTGTGCGTGTGTGTGCGTGTGTGTGTGGAGGAGGCCCTGACAGGAGCTGAGATACTATTTAAGAAATCAGTTTGCAGTCAGCAAAGTGAATCTGCGCCATTTTTATACCGGCTGAAAACAGATATCAACTCACAAAGCCGTATCCTCTGGATTTCCCCGTCTGCTTGTCCGTGATCACCACCGCCTCGTCGATGTCCCCGAAAGTCTCGAAATATTTCCGAAGTGAGGCGTCGCTGGTGTGGTAGGGTAGCCCGCCGACGAAGATCTTGGTGTAAGTTGTGTCCTTCTCCATGGTGGGGGGCATTATTTCTAGCGGGACCCCGAGCAGCTGACCCAGAAACAGCGGCGAACTCATAAAGCTCGGTGGAAAACCCAAAACTAAGCAGCGAGACGAGAGAAAGGAAGGATAACTTTACGCGCAGCGGTCGCACAAACCTCCTATAATATTAATAGTAACAATGAGGGTAAAACCGCGTCCATGCTTCAGCCTCGCTCGGAGTTTGTAGGGAAATGCGGTTCAAGCGGACAGGTGCCTCCAAACCTCCCGTCCTAGAGGAAAACAAACAAACAAAACAAAACAAAAAAAAAACAACAAAAATCCCATGCAAAGTCTTTAAGCTCCGGCGGACTCTCTCGGCGCTTTCCTTCTCTCCGCTTCTGGTCCAATCGACAGGCGGTGCGTCTGTTCCAGTCGGAGCATCCCGCCCTCAGCTCCACCCTGCCTCCGCTGCACGCGCACAAAGGAAACCCCCACCCCACTGAAACCATAACACGGAACTGTTGAACACTTTGATAGAGAGTCATAAAAATACATGTTCATTAAATGAACCAAACAACTCACCTGATTTAATAAGTATTTAGCAGAAAATATATATTATTTATGTTATGTAACGTCACTTATTGACTGCCTTTGCAGGGAAAATGCATACCAGCTTTTTCTGGCATTGTCTCATTTTTTGTGTGGATATTTTCTGTACAGGATGATTGATATAACAAGATCTGAAAATAATTTATTAAAAGAGTGGGGTGGATTTTGTATTTTCCAGGCATATAGCGCCATTTTACAGCACAACTATGTTTCCTTCAGTTATATATATAAAAAATGCTGTTAATATCAAACATGTCTTAAAAGAAACTTGAAATTGGATCTATGTCTCTTTATGAAGCCATTATGCCATTTACCATTGTTCTTACCAGCATTGCACTGAGAAGTTGATCGTATAATGAGCTCTGAAGACCCGCAGTTCCAACAGGTGTTTGCTAATTCCTGCTGCCGCTAGTCTGGAGGAGCTGAGTGGGAAGAGGGTTGGCTGGAGACAGCAGCTCTAAGAAGAAGCTAATGCTAATAGCGGAGTTTCAAGGATTCCTCAGAATCGAAGCAACACTCCAGATATGATCTTGAAGAAGGAATAACTGTCCAACATGATGTAAAAAATAAAATAAAATAAAATAACTCCATAATAAACTGGCTCTACCTTCCTATTCTGGTCATACATTGCTGTGGGATGCCATTCCATTACTTAACAAGTATTAGTCTCATTTCTGTCAATATGAACTTAAGTTAAAGTTGGACTGATTAAATGTGAACAAGCTTCATTAGACGAACAAAGAAATCAACCAAACACACATTTCCACACTTTTTGTGTGAAGTATTTTGAAGCACTGAAAATATTCTGCAAAGATAAACACATTTCATATCCTCAATGCATTGAAATGATGAAGAAACCAGAGAAAATTGGTATTGCTGGAAAAGATGTGTATAAAAATATTTAATTTTGAGTCTGATGAATAATTTCTTCAGAAGGATTTTAAATTTGGATTCTGTGTTTTCCGTTTAGACATTTTTTTTATTTAGCATCTTCTATAGAGACTTTGAAACAAACACTAACAAAGTTCCCAGTGAACCATCTGACCAGCCTTTTGCATGTTTCTGTATAGAGTCACTTTGAATGATAAACTCCAAGTGACTAAAGCTGGAAGGCCTCCTTACCGTCACCCTAATCTGTAATTCCCTCCACATATTCTGGCATTTCCATGAATAACAATATCAGCCAGAAAAACAAAATAAATAAATGAAAAAATCCTTCGTCATCTGTATTTAAAACAAAGGATAAGTTTTAAATACAGACGTCCAGAAGAGTGGTCTAAGATCCTTTAAGGGGGGAAAATACAAGAAAGGAGAGCGGATCTCACATGTAGGAGGGACAGGAAATGAGGAGATGAAAGTGAGGCTGCAGACAACAACATGGACAATGACTCAGACTTTTTTCACACTCTCATCCCCTTCACATGTTGATAGCCCCTCATCCACTCAAACACACTCATGGTCCCTTTCAATCCTGGCCAAGACGACCTTTTTCTTGCAGGTTTCTCCTCCAAAAAGGGATGGTTACAAAAGTTACAGGGTCATACAGCACTACACTGTAAAAACACACAATCTTACCAACAATTTTTGATCCAGCTTCTAGTTCAAATATCTTAGTATGCTTTAAATAAGACAAAACTAACTTGCTTGTTTTAAAGGTGACCCATTAGGCTTCCTTGAGCAGGTTGGGATAGGTCCATACAAAACATGGTCACTACATATGTTGCAAAAAATTATTCTTAGATGATGAGATTTTAGTCTGGTCACTTCTGCCTCTTTTGAGCTCCTTTCAGGATGAACTACTTTAGGGCCTCTTGTTACTTTATAGCCAAATATGCTGGATACACACCCATAAACTCAATGTTTGCACTTGCATGTGAAAATGGCTGCAAACATATTATATTGCTATACATACAGCCATACTACATTGAAAAGCAGAAGCAGAGCCTCCTGCACAACCAAAGGTGATGCAGCAAGTGATTTCTGGGTGGAAAGTCAGTGACAAAGCTCTTCTCTTTGTACAGCGTTTACAGTGATAAAACCAGCTGACCAAACGCACGGCAACTCAGGTTGCTAGGTAACAATTCAGTGACTCAATCTCGTTGGTTGTCCATTTCAGAATTTGGGAGGTTTTCCAGACACCAAAAAACATTAACTTATTGCCAAAAAGTGGCTAGGAGTTTTTTTTTTTTAAGTGCTTTGGTATTTTTAGAAGTCGTAGAAACCAAAATGGAAGGATAAAAACATCCAAAAAGTGAATTTTTCTCTTCCCCTTAAAGTAAAAAATTCCTTAATATAGATTCCTCAATATGGTGAAATATTTTGCTATTGGACCTACTACTTTTCATGAACTGACTCACTGACTTTAAACAAGCTTGTATTTTTATTTTATTGCTTAAAGGTTACTTGTGAGTTATTTCAAGTAAACTAAGATATTTGCAGTAGGAACAAGACAAAAAATATTTGGTAAGATTTTGTGGGGTTTTTTTTGGGGGTGGGGGGGAATCACACCAGACACATTTTAATGTTTAAATATAAATTTGTATTTACATCAATATTAACATCAAGAAACAAGGTAAGAAAACAAAACCCAAGAGTATTTTACATCCTGTGATCTTGATTGTGTGTTTTCCAAATTTGCTCCTGCGACGTCAAAAGAAGAGCAACATTCCCTGTTTTTAATAGTTATTTTTCCACAATTCCAGCCAATTCCAGTTGTTTTGACATACAAATAACACGGATCATGAATAAAAACTCTTCTCCAACTCAAAAGGACATTCTTGATGAATGCAAGCACCATATAAAAGTCAACTGGCTGTAAGGTTCACAGAAAGAAAAAGATTTAAATCACTTCAGCAGAACCGGACGACCTCTCTACTCTATTTCAAACAGATCAGAGTATTTTATACGGATTGCAACTTTTGCTCCCCTTACATTATATGCAACAGTAAAAAGAAAACACACAACCTACTGAGCTGTTTCTATGCACTGCAGGATGACAAACAGAAATCTTTGGACTGAGCGTGTGTTCAAAGGTAGATTTCTCAACAAAAACCTCCACAGGACAAAATAACAAAAGAGATTTATGGATAAAACTATGATTCAAATTTCTCCTTTTGTAGCCTGAATTTGAGTTAAAACTACCAAATGACTGAAAACCGATTTCTGAAGCACCTCAGGAGAGGATTGACTGGCAAGAGATCTGGGCCCACAGAACAACACAATCATGTGTCACTTCTTTTGCTGTACAGACATTTTTTTTTTTTTCATATAATTCTTATTTTTTAAAAAGAAAAATAACTTATTTAAAAAAGCGTAACAACCTACTAGCACCTGTATGCTTTGGACTACATTCTAGGAAAATAGGAAGAGGTTCATGATTTAAGGATTAGAAATAAAAAAAGTGCTTCCACACAGCGGGAAAATGGCAGTATATCAAAGAAATGTACATGTACTGCTCCAAAAAACACAGGCGTTTCCTCCCAATTAATGTATTGAAAAGAAGAGTTGACCTATGACAGAATAAGAAAATTACACCTTTAAATAGCAAGCCTTACAATCTGTGCAAAAAACAGTATGTGAGCTAGAAAAGCATAAATATATTTATATATAGTACATTTGAAGCATATTTACAGATAATATTTACAGAAAAGAAGAGGAATAAAATGTTCCAAACAAGACATCGAGCTTAATACTGCAGTACCAATCTTTGGGTGAACAATGTGTCAGTGTTGTCCTCAGAGGGAAACCGGGAGGAAGGATTATTGCTCGATATCTGAGTCCAATACGATCATCTAGCACTTTGTTTTGTAGTGTGAGCGGATCTAACTTCTGTGAAGATAATTAGCTTAGTTTATAGTAACAACCTGGACTGGATTTGCAGCTCTGAGCTTTCGCTTTTATCGTTACAATTTTAAAAGATCAGATTTTAGCTTCTGACTGGCTCACCACTGATTTCTCTTGGTGAGGCGTAAAACAGTCTGGGACTTTTGTGCATCTTTATTAGATGAATGTGTAGTTTTAATTTTTTAATATTTCTAGAAGGAACCTCGAGGACGGATCCACATTTCGTATGAGTTGCGGAGGAACAAGCATGGTTCATAAAGCGGTTTAAACTTGTCAAGAAATATCTCAATTTATAGTCATAATGAAAATGCAAAAAGATTACTTCAAAAATCTCTAAAACATTAGGAAAATTACCCTTCTAGGAGCTATTTTAAAATCTTAATTCATCTTCTTATAAACATAACTCTTCTCTGGTTCCCACTGAGGAGCAAAACCTGCAAAGTTTACCCAACCTTAAAGAATGTGAATAGAAAAAAAAAGAGGAAATTTCTGAGGCTATTTAGTAATTCATGAAAAAAGGCCTCTAAATTGCCACAATCCGTTTGATGTTGGCTTTCCTTAAAGTGCAACGAGCCAACGGGTTAGTTCGATCCTACTCAGCGGCATCCTGAACAACGAGACGATGTGCTACTTCTCAATAACATTCATGTGAGCCTCACAACCCGACGGCTCTTTCGCTGCTGGTCGTGTCTGCAGGGATCCTACGGGAGCAGCAGAGCGATGGCGGATGGAAAGTTCAGAATCGACATTTTTACATCTGAATATAGCTTCATGATACATTCGACAAAACAGAGGCTGTTTAAATACATTTGTCCATATAAAGTAGCTTTACTGTTTGGTCCAATGAAAGGATATACTGAGGAACACTGGCTTCTCAGGAAGGGAGGAACATTAAATTCATGTCCGTCTCTCTGTGCATGATGGATAAACAGTTTGTCAGATTTTTAGGAAGGCTGTGTGTTTTCATGTGACAGTCTGTCTTGCTTTTCCTCCGGCGGTGAGGCTTGACATGACTGGCCATCATTCCAGAGGGAAGTTCACTCCCCCGTCTGGTGGGAATGTGGCGCTACACGGAGGATCATAACACGCCTGGTTTATTTCCACACACACTGCAGCGCAGAAGCCGTCTGCCAAATCTGGGTGGAGATCACAGTGAGACAAAAGCTTCTGGCGCATCCATCAGCAGTATTTCTGGATCATCAGGGGGAAGAGAGCAGAGCAAGAGCATTTAAAGAGAAACCCACCGAGAAAAACACGCAGAGTTCATCGTAAAGCAGCAAAGATTATTGATTCATGTATCTGAAGAAAAATGATTGTCATGCTGAGATGTAGCAAAAAAAGAGACAGAAATTAGATATTTGAACAATAAAAAAAAAAAAAACAAATAAAATATTTTTATCTAAGCTTATAAAATGGATCTCTTTGCTAAGAAAGATTGAGACCAAGAAGACAAGTGTCTCCAGAACCACAAACACTTTAGCTGAAAATCATAGCAAACCAACTAACATTTTTAGATAAAAATATAACAAATGCAGGTTTTAGCAGTTTTTTTCATGCAATAATTGCCATGGAGTTTCACAACAGAATTAGACTAACAGTACAAATATTATTTATCTATTTGCTCCTGTGTGAAAACAGAAATGTGCTTGTTAATATTGTTATATTATCCAGCCAGGATGTTTTTTTTTTTCTGGCCACATTTAGTGTATGTGAAGCTAAAACTGATTTAAAATTAAAATATATTATTTGCATGTTTTAGTTTTGAAAAGCAGAGGGACAACAATAGATCCCTGTGGCACTCCTCTTGCTGACATCCTCCTGAGATGCATTCAGATGTGTAAACCATCCTCAGAATAAACATAAAAAAATGTTCTTTAAGTATTGAGACTCGCACTCTGCACATACCTGATCTGGCCCCATAGGCATGCGCCCCATCACCATTGGGTTCATCCCCATCTGTCCCATGTGACCGCCTCCTCCGCTGGCCGGCATGCCGCCGTTCATCATCATGCCTCCGTACTGCCCGGGATTTCCCTGCTGTCCGAACTGCTGCTGACCCAGTGGTGCCTGCGGCCCAAACTGCTGTTGAGGGTATGAGCTGGAGATAAAAAAGAAAAAAAAAATACACACAGGTTTTAAGTAGGGGTGCATTCACACCAGCCCTGTTTAGTCCGCTTTTGTAAAACTACAGTTCGTTTGTCTAAAACATGGGTCCCCAAAGTCGGTCTTCGACATCATCCTGCACGTTTTAGTTCTCTCCCTGGTGGTAGTAACAACCTTTTCAGCAAGCCAGTGTTCTTCTTAGGTCTTCTAATGAGCCATTATTTGATCCAGGTGCGTTAAACCAGGGACAGAACTAAAACATGCAGGACAGCGGCCATCCAGGACCGACTTTGGGCACCACTGGTCTAGAAAGTTCAGTTTGATTGGGGAGGTGCTCAATCTAGGTCTCAGTGAACTCCAAAGAACGCTCCAAAAGCAGGAAACAAAAGGCATTCTGGGTAAATACAAGCAAAACAAACTCTCGAGTCTGCCGATAGAGGGAGAAATGGCTTATGGTTTTCTGCCAGACATGAGAGAAATCCTACAACTCATCAAATCTGATGAGCTGTAGCTTTTTGTTTACATTTTGTGACGGAAGAAGTTGCATTCATGTTTTCTTCGGTGGTTTTTGATGCACAGATGACGGGCTAATCAGGTTTCTCCAAAGGGTTTGGGTTGGTTATCATAGTGCAGTAAAAAATTAAGCTGCACCAGCTGAAAATGTAAAAAACGTTGCAGTTTTGGTCCCCAATCAAACCAAGTCTACAGGACTATCTTTTGAAAATCATCAGGCAAAGTGATGGCGTCGTACCTGTTGCGTCCCATGCCGCCCTGTGACCAGCCTTTCATATCAGCGCCTGGGTACATAGGCCCCCCCTGTGAGTGCTGTTGCATCATGGGGTTCTGAGGCCCCATGCGGCCTGGCATCATGGTATTAGGCGGACTTCCACCTGATGGGCCAAAAGAGGGGTCACCTTGCTGGGTCACGCCTGTTGAAAAAAACCCTAAACCTTCAGCTCTCTCCTTCTACTCACTGAAAATATCAAACATCAGACACCAAAGATAACATTTAACCTCACTGGGTTCTCTGTGAATAATTAATTTTACCTAAAGTTTGCTGCAAAGCTTAGATCCACCACAAGAGAGCAGCAGCATTCACTGAACTCACCGTAGCTCCCACTGTAGCCAAACTGCTGCGGTCCCGGCTGGCCCATGTTTGGCCCCCCCATGGGGCTGTCCATGCCCCCGGGGGCCGTGACGTTCGGAGGCGGACTGAACCCCCCTGCAGCTGCTGCAGCGGCTGCTGCCGCCTGCTGCTGTTGCTGCTGCATCAGCATCATCATGCGCTGCCTCCTCATGTGCAAGTTGACAACGTCTCGGTTACGCTGAACCATCATCTGAGCGTTTAGGAAGCCCTGCTGCACAAAGCAGATGCAATATTGTGTTTACTCCGAAGTTCTGGTTATGTTTTACACGCATTTAAGAAGATTTGAATCTTTTGAAGGAGACGTTTGTCGTGTGGAAATCATATTTATCCTAGATTTTGGTGAAAATACCATAAATAGTCTTTAGTTTGAGATATTCCAAAAGTAATTTCAATAATCTACCTGTCCTCCCATGCCAGGCTGCATGCCAGGCCTCATGCCAGGGTTTCCTCCTGGGTTCTCCATCTTCATCGCCATGCCCTGCCGTGTCTGATTCATAAACTTGACAAGAAGAAATAAAAATAAATATTAGAAATTAGAGGAAATAACATACAGAAATATTAAAACTTTCTGAAAATTAATTAGTCCTAAAGACTAATGTAAAAGATATTTTTCTCTAAAATTAAGAAATAGATTACGGAATACAGGGACAGGATAGTTGCAGCTAATCACGATGGTACAACTAAATACAGAAAAACAAAACAAAAATTTAATGCACAACCATGTACATTGGATAATTTAAAAAAATGTCTGCTGATTTAATCAGGAAAAAAGTGTAACAAAAAACGATCAGCAAAGCCTGTAAAATAATCAATTTAATCCATTGTTTAAAAATAAAACCATGGATGGTTGAAAAGACAAACAGATGGATAAATAGATGAACATTTTTCAAGCTCTTCTTTCTTTCTTCCTACTTATTCAAACCTGAATAATAATCTAAATTATAATTATAATCTTTGTTGCACCATTTTCCAGACTGACTGACACCGAATTTCTTTTAAATGTACTCATTTTAATTTTCCACTATTTTTAAACAAAACATAATCCCATTTAGTTCACAACATAGCCTGAGACTTGCAGATCAGTTACTTTTTTTCTACACCCAGAATTAGGAAATAAATTGTTTGTTGGTGATTTCACCTTAAAACTATTATTGTTTTGTTTTTTTATTTTCTAACGAGCCCCATGAAATTGAGACGGTACGTCTCAAGGAGTCAATAAATAAAAAATAGCTTATACCAAAATCTCCCAAAGCTGTAACTGATCGTTGCGTATGTTCAGTGTGGTGTCCTACCTGCTGTCCCTGAAGCCGCTGCTGCAGCTGCAGCCTCATGGGCTTGTTGGTGTTCATCATCCTGGGTCGCATCATGTTGGCTCGAGGATGCCCCATGCCCCCCATCCCACCCATACCGGGAAAGCTCCCGCCTTGGCCCATCGGGGAGAGCATGGGCCCAAACCCGGGCTGCTGTCCCTGCCCCTGCATGGGGTTCCCTCCGTAGCCAGACTGCATCGGCATAGCAGGGGGTCCGGGATAGGCTGATCCATACAGAGGCTTTTGGTCAAGCAGCATGGATGGGTCCTGTCCTCCAAAATGCTCCAGCTGCTGCTCTGCTCCCTGGGTCTGCAGCACACAAGACAAGGAGGACAAAGACAAGTTTGTCAAACTTCTCAGTTTAATTGATTCATCTCCGCCTGGTCGGCTCGGTAATTGCCTTTTTCTAAGCAGCACAGACGGACTCCTTAAGGCTCATCTATCTCCCTTCAGTGAGACGACAGCCTAGACACACTGAGTCATGACTGAAATATCGAATGCAAAAATTAATATGATGGTCTGTCGAGACTCGCACTATGACAAATAATCTTTTCCCTCTGTTGCAGCACTTTCAGGGAGCGCTACGCTGCAGAGTGTGGCTCTTTCTGACATCTTACCTGGCTGACAAGGTCTGGGATACCGAGAGCTCGGTCTATCTCCTCCAGAGCGATGCCGTCGGTGTTGTTCAGCAGCGAATCCAGCTGGTCCAGAAGCGCCCTCTCATCGCTCTGACCCTCACTGGTGGTGGGAGGGACCAGAAGATCATCTAAGGGGTTGCCAAACTGGCGTCTGCATCATGCAAACAGAAAAAAATAAAAAGGTTTGAGTCACGACTGTCAGTTAGATATGAATGCAAACTATAGCTTCAATTAAAACATTGCAAATATGTGCGAATTTTTTTTAAAATAGTGCTCTAAAGTTTAAAAA
This sequence comes from Gambusia affinis, assembly GCF_019740435.1. Classification (NCBI taxonomy): domain Eukaryota; kingdom Metazoa; phylum Chordata; class Actinopteri; order Cyprinodontiformes; family Poeciliidae; genus Gambusia; species Gambusia affinis. The sequence goes on along the minus strand of NC_057868.1, from coordinate 32,235,131 downwards.
GATTATTTTGTAACTGTGGTGTTTCCATCAAATTAGAAACACAATTAAAGTCACATGTGAATAAGTTTGCTCAAACATGTCGCATCAGCATCTTCCTACCACTTCCTGTCGTTTTCTTCGTCATTTCCGCCAGTAGTAACAGCCAGTTTTTGAAGTGAAAAAAGTTGCAGTTTGGCGAAATACACAAATTTTGATACAGCTGATAAACCACCTTATCCTAGTTTTTAAAATTGCCATGTTTGCATTAAGCAAATTTATTTTTGTATTTCCAATTTACGAAATTATCATGAGCAATGCAGCTCATAATAAATGATCCACAGACCTGTTTCCCTCCATGTTCATCATGGGTTCATGCCAGGATGGGGACTGGCTGGGCTGGCCCTGCTGGCTGAAGGGACTCATACCCATGCCCATATCAGAAGAACCTCCTAAACCAGAACAGAAAGACAAAATAAGTTAATGGTGAGCAAGAAACAGAGGTTTTAGTAGGTAATTCTGCAACGAAAGTCCAATTTCTGCAAAAATATGCAAGAACAAAGAGAAAACTGTGATATACTAAATGATTCATAAATGGATTATTGGAGCCTGTGCATACAATTTCACCCTCTTTTATTGTTAACTTTCCTACTCTATCTTTCACCTTTAACCCGTGGAAACAGTTTCTGACTAATATGAAATAAACGTTGAAGGTTTCCAAAAAGTTTCAGTACCCAGAAATGGATCTTTACCACTGAGCCACCGGGTTGGATACCAAGTTGTTTCTCTGCATTTTTGAATCTCTCCAAATTCTCAGGTTTTTTACTTAGCATCACCACAAGGCAATAGTCTGAGCAGCGTACCCATATCCATGAGCTGCTGCTGCAGCATCGACCTGTTGCCCGGCACGCTGTTGGAGCGGCTGACCATGGGTCCTGACATCACGCTCTTCCCGTTGTTGTACTCCATGCCTGGGCGCATCATGGATGGATGTCCTGCTGAACTCACAGGGCTGGTGCTGGAACGGGGCTTCCAGTCCCCAGAACTCCCCATGGGAGACCTCTGGGGTCCCGCGCCTCTATTCATTGGCCCTGGATATGCACAAATGACCGAAGAGCATTGGTTGGAATCAGGATTGCAAGTTATTGATTAAAGAGTTAATCTAATGTTGACTGATCTTATCCACTGACTAATGATTAATTGATGTGTCCATTTCTTAAAAACCTGAGTTTTCTCGTGTCAAGAGGGCTGACTATATTTCCATAAAAAACCCCCCACAAATTCATTATTTCATGTCAGTTGTATTAAACACTGACTGAATAAACTGAAAATTGTGGTTTTCTCACATTATTAAATGTATTTATAAAATAGAACAAAACAGAAAGTTGCTGAACAGAAAAAAAAAGAAATTAAAAGAATAAAATATGTGATATACTTAATTCCCCATGAACAGAAGTATTGTCTGTGGTTGTTGTTGACAAAATGTTAAAACTTCACTCCATGAAGCGCATTATTTAACTCACAATCAACCTTGCTTATTGCCATCATGTTTCTTTTTCGCCACTTTCTCTACTATTCTGTTTTGTTTTTTTGTTTGAAAAGTTGATGCTGCTTGAAGTTATGCAGCTCAGCAATTTTCTGCTCTGGTAAGGCCCCGCCACCTTTATTTCTGTATCAATGGGCTGTGCTTAAGAATGACCAGTGCTGCCCCCTCTACTGGTTGGCGATTAAACTACAACAATAAATTGTTTTTGCATCCCTAGTTGGAATCATCGATTGATTTTCTGGTCCTGGTCGCTAAAATGTAAGTCCAACTGTAGTTGGATTTGGAGTTCCAGTATCATGTTGTGCTATGACTTATCCCAAAATATTTGGAGATCTATTTGACCCCACACTTTTATTAATAAAAGACTGTGTGTGTGTGTGTGGTTGTTTACAAAAAGTGTAACGCAGTTTATTGAATCTGAGAGCAGATACCAGTGAGGGAAAGGCAAAGGAACAATGAAGAAAAAATATGCTGAGACACACACCCATGTTTCCTGGGAAGCTGTCTGGGCTGCCCATCATGTTCTCCTGCTTTATGAGCATCGGACGTCTTACAGCTCCTCCAGGCCCACCCAGTGGCTTCCCATCCAAGGACATGGTCCTCTGGAAGGGCCCTCGAGGTCCTGGACCCATTACTGGACTCCCTGGACAGAGCAAGCAAAGAAAGAGAAAAAAACTTTTCAGAAAAACTGTACCTTGCTTAAATATTAAATATATACAACATCTTGCAAAACTATTCCTAATCCTTGCAATTTTTTTCACCTTAAAACCAAATACGTTGGTCTTTTCTGTTGTTTTTGTAGGAGATAAACTAGAAAAGTAATACAAAATTGTGAAGTGGAAGGCGAATACTAAACAGCATTTGAATGTTGTTAGAAATTAGAAAAAGTCTTAAAATGGGGATTTTAACCCCGCTAGAATAAAATCATATAAAATTAACTGAATGAAAATAACTGAGCTAACGAAAACAGGCTTTACAACTAATGCACCTGACCCTGAACACATCATCCCCACTACACGGTGGTGGCAGCGTCATGCTGTGGCATTACATACCTCAATACAGTTGGAGATTTATTTGAAGCCTCACTTTTTGAGACTTTTTTAGGTAAAAAAAAGTCTCAATGTGTCATTTTTCTTCCACTGTTGTGTGATTAACACAACTGATTGTGATTTGAATCAATAAAATTCCAATAAAATGTATTGGGGTTTCTTGTTATAACATGGCAAAAAATTGGATATGAACACTTACGGCGTACATAGTGACATGCACTCTCATTTTAACACTACTGCATTTACACACACTTATTTATACAGATAAGGAAGACATAATGAATTTTCTGTACTGTAAACTGAGCAGCAATGCAATTTTAAAACACATTTCAACATTACATATACATCTGCAAACAAGAATTTTCTCAGACTAAAATGCTGTATTCCAGTAGGACCAATTATAAAGCAGAGAACAGGGCTGGACGTCTCTTTCAATTTATGTTAAGTCGGTTTTTTCAGTTTATTGGTATAAAAGTACCAGCTTCAAAAAGACACAGCTGAGAAAGACATGACATTTGCTTTAGGAAGAAAGCGATACGAAAAGACAGCCTCTGATGGTGCCAGATGCAGTTTCAGTGGCATTTTGTTTTGATATCATCACATGTGATGTTACAACACCCACTCTGTGTGAAACTGTCACTTCTCATGGTTATTTAGTGCTTGAACCGCTTACCCTGCAGGCCGTCATCAAGGCACCCCTGTGGTTTGTTTCCTGTGTTGTTTGCCCCGGCACCTCCGGTCTGATCAGGGTAAAAGTCGGAGCTTGAACCCCTGAGATCGCCCAGAATAGACTCCAGGTTGTGCAACTAAATTATAAAAATAGAGCAGTTGCTTTTATTTTTGCAAATATCTATAAAAGTCATTATCATTTAACAGAAATATGCTCTTACATCATCAGGAGGTTCTGATTTGATCTTGCTCTCAGCGTGCTCCACCGCAGGGCCGCCGCTGCCGCCGGCTCCAGGAAGACCTTTCCCTTCTAGATCTTCAAGTTTGGGCTTCACGTCCGTTTGTTCTTTGGAGTCGTCCTTGTTGAGGAGATAGTGGAGGAGAGCGTGGGTCTTCTCCTTCTTCGGGCTGTGCTGCTCCTGTTTGGGGTCCGCAATCAACCCAGGCCCCGACCCGGCCGCCAAGCTTCCAGCTGCACCTTCTCCGCCCTCCTGGCCTCCGAGCGTCACTTTCCCCGTCGCCTCCGCTGTGATCTTAGCGACTTCATCCGGAGTGTTGCCGTTCTGAAGAAGCTTGTGGAGAATTTTGTGCTTCTCCTGCAGCGACCCGGTGTAGTGAGCTGAGGCCGATGCGCCGCCCTGGCCGGCCGCCGGCCCCGCGCCGCCGCTGGCGGAGGAAGAGGAGGAGACGCCTGTGGAGGAAGGGCTGGTCATCCCGCCAGTGGCTTCCTTGCTGTCCGACCCCGCTGAAGCGCCGCTGCTGTTCGGTGGAGGAGGTCCGGCGGGCCCCGTAGGTCCGCTTGCACTGATTCCCAGCTCCTCGGTTGGGGAAGTCAACAGCTGCAGCAACTTCTTGTGTCCTTTGCTGTCCGGCAGCCTCCGAGGGGGGTCGGCGCCCGCCATCCCCGCCTCGCCGCTCGCTTCTCCACACTCTTTAGCTGCTGAAGCCGCCTGGCTGTCCGGTCGCTCTGCAGAACTCTCCGCCTGAGGATGCTGATGGTGGTGGTGGTGGTGCACCGGGAGGTGGTGGTCTCCGGGTCCGGGCCCCAAGCCCCCAGCCGGACTCTTGGAGCCATCTTGTCCTGGTTTAGCTTGATGACTGGGCTGGGAGGAGGAATGGATGCTGGGAGAGCTGTCTGGTTTGTGGGCAGCTGAGGGGGACGTCAGAGTGGAGGGGAGCGAACTCCCGACTCCCTCGCTGATGGCTTGGAGAGCGTTCAGAGAGCTGCTGGAGAAGGTGCAGGTGTTGCCTCCGGCTGCTCCTCCACCGCCGAGGCCGCTCATAGGAGAGTGCATTCCTGCAGCAGAGAGATGTGGGTTAGTGCACTATCAAAGAAAAAAACAAAATCATGTTTCGTGAAGGTAAAACTGTTTCTAGTGAAATTTAAACGCGTTTAAGTTACCATAATAATTTGTTTGGAGGTTGTTTATGAGGTTCCCCGCGGTTCAGTGTCGAGACCAGGGTTGTTTATTTTTGTATCTTAATAATATGTAATATTTTATGTTGTAAACTGATAAATGTGTAATGCTGATGACACAAAGCATCGAACGGGTGTGGAAAGGGTTTTCAATATCAACTGCAAGCCAACTTTTAGTTTTCTGAATAATTTTAATTTTGATTACAAATTTTATCACTACTATAAATGCATCAATGTTATTAGTTTATCATTTTACTGTTTGTTTTTCTCACACTTTAACTTATAATATTGTCACGTTCCTAAAATATTGGCCTAATTGATTTTTTTAGGGAGTTTGGCAAAAACAAAAAAAATACTTTTTGAAAGTTGACGATATGGGAAATTATTTCACTTATAACTACACGTTTTCATCAATATTAAGAAATTATTGACTTAAAACAAGCTCCTGTTTCTTGCTAAAATGTCACTTGTAGGTTAGTTTTGTGGTATTTCCAGTGTAACACGACATTTGCATTAGAAAATAGGCCAATAATACTTGGTAAGATTTTGGTTTTGCAGTGAAAATTCCTCTTTTTCAAATTTAATGCATTCAAATTTCAGGTTCTTGGTAAATTATGATAATTTTAAAATTCAGTGTAAAGCGATAAGTCATTTGTTACTTGTCATTAGTATGTGAAGAGTATAATTTATATTAAAAATCCTCCAGGATCAGGGTGATGCATGAAAATCAGTGTAAAAAAAGTGAACTTCTGCCTGTATCTTATTTTACTTCCAGTCCGAAATCATTTCAAGTCAACGATTAACCCTTAATATTAATGAAACAGTACTATTTATAAGTGAACCAGACATTTTCCCATATTATAAGTTAAAATGTTTCACTTGATGAAGCAATATCATTTTTAATCATCATCAGTGTAAAAGTGTGGAGAAGAAAATGTTTGGAAGGTTAGAATAAAAAAAAAGTGAGTTTCTGTCTGATTCTTATTTTATTTCCAATCCAAACTAAAGAGATACAATTCAAATCAGTAAGAACAAAAAAATCCTACCTCCAGGTGAGAACTGGTTGGCCCCCATCTTTGGGCTTCCCCGGTTCCGGGGGGACATCAGCAGTCCCTGCTGGGGGCCGCCCATCCTGGGGCTCCCTGACGGACTGTTCATCCCACTGAGCCCGAAGCCTCCGGCGCTCTGGAACGGGGGCTGCTGCTGCGGGTGCTGCTGCTGCGGGTGCTGCTGCATGCCCGACCCGGGGTGATTCATGGGACCCATCTGACTCATCTGATTCATGTGCCCCACCTGATTCATCTGGTTCATCTGGCTCATCTGATTCATCTGCATCATGCGGCTGCCCAGGCCTCCGCCACCACTTCCTCCTCCGCCGTTCCCTCCGTACACAGAGCCGCCTCCCATCGGACCCATGTGGCCCATGTGGCTCTGCTCGCTCATGCCGAAGCCCCGGTTCATGCCGCCCATTCCTCCCATCCCCATCCCGCCGCCTGCATTCACGTTCATCTGGGGGTTCATGTTGGCGTTACCCATCCCTTGTTGCCTCATGTTGTTGGGCATCATGTTGCCGCCTGGTGCCGAGCGGTAACCATTGGGTTCCCTACGTTAAAAAAACAAAAAAACAACAAAAATGTTTGGATAAATGGGAAAACCATGAAAACCTTGAGGTTAAGCTTTGGGTGGAGCACCAAGTATTATAAAACTATTCAGTAACATTTATTTGAGGGAGTGTGAATAAGACTGACATGACATAAACATGAATGTTTATGATGTTACCATGAAGTGCGATTCTGTAAATTATAACACTTTTAATGTAAAACTGCTTTAGAAGTTGCATGAAAAGTGTCATTACTTACTGAGTGAGACTTTATGATAAAAACAATCACAAACATTCACACCCCTTCAAATATAGTGTTATCAACAAGTCATATTCAAACATTTATCTTAACAGTCTAATTCTGTGATTGGTGCTCTGAGCCACATCATGCTTTTCTATTTATTTTTAAATTATATTTAATATTCCTGATTGCACTTTCTGAACCATTTGAAAGAAGGTCTATTGCAGTTTATTTTTTTTATATATTTCGCCAACGTGGTACAAGACATTTCCCCCGTATTTCAAGTTGAAATGTCTTGTCGCCTTGTAACAAAAATCAAGCAAACAAAACATTTTTCTAAATACATTTTTTTTCAATATAAAATCCATGAAACTAACAAAATCTGCAGGTGTGTGTCTGTGCCCGGTGAATTTTTTGGTTAAAACGAGCGCGTTCATCATGAAGTGAAGTTTTTGGAGGAGGATCCAAAAACTTTACTCAAGTAAGAATAGCGAGACTTCATATAAAAATTACTCAAGTCAAAGTAAAAAGTCCAGCATAATAAACAGACTCCTAGAAGTACATTTTGTCCAAAAATATATTCAAATCGATGTAACTCACTCTAGAAGTACTCTGTATGTACAGCTCTGGTAAAAATGAAGAGACCACTGCACTCCATTAAAAACCTCCTGGTTATTTCACCAAATATCGATTCCTGAACTCTTCCTGGGTCAAAACTTCGATATTGTTGTTTCTAAATCAATATGAACTTTTCTTTGCATTACTTGAGGTCTGTAAGCACTGCTTCAGACTTCATTTTCTGCAAATAAATACAAAATTTTTCTTGGATTTTCAGAGACATGTTCTCAGTAGTTGGACTGCACAGTGGCGCAGTTGGTAGAGCTGTTGCCTTGCAGCAAGAAGGTCCTGGGTTCGATTCCCGGCCCGGGGTCTTTCTGCATGGAGTTTGCATGTTCTCCCTGTGCATGCGTGGGTTCTCTCCGGGTTCTCCGGCTTCCTCCCACGGTACAAAAACATGACTGTCAGGTTAAGTGGTCTCTCTAAATTCTCCCTAGGTGTCAGTGTGAGTGTGTGTGAATGGTTGTTTGTCCTGTATGTCTCTGTGTTGCCCTGCGACAGACTGGCGACCTGTCCAGGGTGACCTGTCCTCTCGGCCGGAACGTAGCTGGAGAGGCACCAGCAACCCTCCCAACCCCATTAGGGACAAGGGTGAACAGAAAATGGATGGATGGATGGATGTTCTCAGTAGTTCATAGAATAACAGAACAATGTTCATTTTACTCAGACATATACCTATAAAGACTAAAATCAGAGAAATGGATCATTTTAAGTGGTCTCTTACTTTTTTCCAGAGCTGTATGTGTGCTATATGTTTGATTACAGATTTTCTGACCTCTGCAGCAGGTGAGTGGAGATGAATCCTTGCGGCTCGTTGCTCATGGGGTGTCGGTACAGCTTGCTCTTGGTCTGGGCTGTAACTGGGGTGCCGTCAGACAGGGAGAAGCGGTACAGGGGCGTCTCGGCATGACCCTGGAGAAAAGCTGCGAACAAATCGCAACAAAAATAATCCCTCAAATTTTATTCATTGCTGGCGAAAAAAAATTAAGTATTTTTCTAATCAGTAAACACACCACATTGGTTTGCTGATGTTTGAAATTTTTTGCTGTTTATGCTTCCTTCTTGATATTTTAAAAGCTGCAGAGTAAAAATATTAAAACAGAAAAAGTACCTGCCATCCACCTGGTTATGAGTTCACAACTGTTTTCCAAGTAAAACTTATCACTTATGTTTTCCTGTGATTCATGGGTGAATACAATATTTTATAGCATAATTGGCAATTGAAAAAGTTACAATATTGGTTATTTTTGAGGCTTCTTTTTTTTTAAAACCACCACTGCACACAGTTCCTCTAAAACTCACATCGTGTGATGTGTAATATAAATTTGTGATCATAAATGGTAAAGTTAGTGAGACCTTAGTTAGATGCAACTTATTCCATGAGATGGAGGAGAAAAACCTAAAAGGTGAAAACAAACACATTTTCTTTAGCCTACCTGAAGTTTTTGTTCACCCTCAGCTTTGTCTGAATGAAGCCAAAACAAAAACAACTTTGGAATCAAACAGTGTCGCTACTTAATCCAGTTATCTCTTTGCTGGCACCTCCAGTTTTCTAATTATTAATATTAAAAGCGCTGCAGTTGTTGACAGCAGCTGTGAGGTTCCAGGTCCGAACCCACCCTCGTGATAGTGCCGCTTGTGCGACCACGGCTGCCCGTCGCTGTGCTGAAGGAACATCTGGATGCAGCGCCGCAACAAATCCTCCCAGCCCGGACGCATGGATGCTCGCAGGGAGCTCTGGTCGATCTGAATCAGTTTACCTGAGACACGACGGACACAGGGAGACACAGGGAGACACAGGGAGGACGGGTCAAACCCACTCGTGACCGAGTCAACGCAGCGTGCCGCTCAGTCAGAGTCCAGCTCCTGACCTGACAGCTCGTGTCGGGTGTTGAAACTCTCGGTCCGCTCCACGGCTGTGACCCGACGGGCCACGCAGATCATACATGACTGAAGGTCTGCAGAGGAGAGGAGAGCAGAGACGGAGTTAACAAACAAATGCTGGAACAAGCTATACTGGTTTTTAATTTAAATCCCGAAAATACGCCATTAAGTGTTTCTAGTGATTCTATTCATCTTTTTTATGATCTCATTTTATGTTTTGCTTTAAGAAATATTAGGTAATTTTAGACGCATTGCAACGTGACATCAGATGCGCTGCACTGCTCACTAACGATGACTACCATCGGTTTTAGCTTTCACATTGTCAACATAACATGTTAAATCTTAAATGTATGTGTGATAATTAAAAGAAAAGGTTTTTGTTTGTTGCTTTGCTACTATTTGTGAACTCTACATCTAGACAACAAGGTCAGAAAAAAGTTTAAATAAAAAAATAAATAGTGAAGGAGAGGGAAAGAATATTAGTTTTTAGAATTTTACATTTTAAGGGTCTTTTAAAGCTCACCAAGCAAAGCACATAACTTGAGATCATCATTCAGTTCATTCCAAAGTATGCTTTACTTTTCTCTTTTGCATATTAAAAATTAACTTGCTTACATTTACTCTCTTTTAACTTAAATAATTTATGATTTCCAGAAGGAAGATTTTTATTACTTTGAATGGAAGATCTAGTAGATGTTTTACAGTAATAAGCTCAATAGTTTTTTTTGTGTTCCTTAACAAGTATGTCGATAATTGTTTTATTTGGATTTCCCATATTTCTGAGCAATATGACAAAGAGGGCATAACCAAGGAGTACATTATATGTAAACCTTTAATTAAATCTTTTATTTTAAATAATAATCCAGTAGATTTTGGAACTTTATTTCAAATATATTCAATGTGAGGCTTCCAACTAAGTGTGTTGCAGTTGTTAAAAGGAAAGACAATGTCACACACATGCAGGAACACATTTCTGGATCTAGTTGTCCATTTTTTGGCCATCACTGGTCCCTCCACCTACCTTCTCCCTCTTCGATCATGGCCTTGGGCTGCGTGAGAGCAAAACACTGCATTGTCTCGTAGCGCGGTCCTCCTGGTCCCTCCTCCATTGGGCCGTGGGCGTGGCCAAATTTGACCAGCATCCGGCAGGTGAAGGTGTGACTCTTCTGTCGAGTCGCCTCATTCCCCCACGACACGCCATTTACTAAAAATACAAAGCGAACCAAGAAACGATTACTTAAGAGGAATGAACCCAAAGCTTCTGGGACTGAAAACCACAGGAGCTGTAAACCGACTGCCTTTAATTAAATATCACCAATGGCTCGCATCCAACTGTACAAGCAAAGCAAAACAAACAAACACCACCACAAACAAGCATTGTGTCTCTAAAACTGAGAAGCTAAAGCCTCTCCCGCTGGCTAAATGGACCATGGGATTAATGTAGCAAAGGCGTCGATTTCCAATATTTCTCTGTCTCAGTGGCTCTGCAGCCGCCGAGGCCGGGGACATGCCACCATCTATCCTCATTTAGGTTCTGACTACTCATCACGGCACACAACCACATGCACACAAACGCTTTTGGATGGGGTCACCTTCACAGAGAGAAGGAAAAGGAGGCAAACTTTAGAGAGCGACAGCAAAGTGTCCTTTAACGGTGACTAAACCGTTAGGTGAGGTCTAAGACATGTTCATTACATTTTTTTTTTTTTTGCACAAAAATCATTCTTAAATAATGAGATTTAAATCTGGTCAGTTCTGTCAGAACGAGCTATTTTGGAGCTTCTTGTCACTTTAAATCCAAATAAGTTGCTGCAGGACACGCCCCCAACTTAACGTTTATGGTGCGTTCACGCCAAACATGTTTCGAGCGTCGAGCACTGCACAATTTGAAGTATTTCAAGCGTTTCTAGCCTTTGGTGCAACCAATGAGTCCAGCGCTGGAGTTGGAAAGTCTGAACTTTCGCCACTCGACAGACCATCGACCAATCAGAGCGCCTCCACTACATGGCGTAGTGGTGCATTTTCCAACGTGATCTCGAGAAAAAAACAACTATGGAGGATAAATTAATTGTCACTGTTTGCTCTAGTCCTATAATCTACGACAAATAAAGTTATGACTACAGAGACAGGAGTAGAAAGGATCTTGCTTGGAAGAGGATCGGCGAGGAAGTTGGACTGTCGAGTTAGTTATAATTTTTACCATTTGAAAATATTTCCCCGCTTTTGAGCTATCCAGCAAAAACGTTGAGTCACGTTAAATAGACGTTATAAACAAATTTATTTAGACAAAAATAAACAGGAGACCGTGAAAGAGTTTGAAGGTAACATATGCCGATGAGTTTGCTCTTAACATCCGCCTGGAGCCATTTTAGAGTAAAATGTCAAGCGTCTGACTTCAAAGTGCACACTCGTCGAACTTGACAGATATGGTTTCCGGATGGTGAGTCAACAATAAAACACTTTTCTTTTTCAGCCGCCATTATCCAGGGCTTACAGAGAGTAAAACTAGATCATCAAACCTGCTGGAGTTTCGCTTGGGTTGCTAGGTGACGGGCTGGGCTTGGCCGAGGTTGCTAGGTAACGGCACAGAGCCTGTTGAATGCGACTTAATAATCTGGAGGCTTTTGAAGAGGCTCATTTTCCAGCAGCAAAACACACTACTGCCAAAAAAAATGACTGGACAGTGTTTCTTTTTAAACACTTGGCTTGTTTTTAGAAGCAGCTGAGACCCAAATAGAAGTAAAAAAAACATTCAAAATGTGATCTTTTTTTTCGTCTGGAGAGTAAATCAGCTGGCAAAAGGTTTCTGTTCGGCAGGTGTAGAGGGCAGTTTATCGGAGCGAGCGATCTGAAAGACAGTAAGTGTGCCTTGTGTGAGAGTTGACAAAACAGCAGCGCTGTTGTCATAAATTAGTCAAACCCAGACTCCATTACTCAGCATTGTGGTGAACTCAAAAGCATTTCCAACTGGACGCTTCCCAAACAAGAAGTCCAGGTACTTTCCAAATGTCTGTGGTGGACCATACACAGCAAAAACATAATATCTTACAGAGCATTTCTTGTATAGTTTCTAGTGGAAATATCTTAGTTCACTTGAAATGAGATTACTTACAAGTGACCTTTCAGCAAATATTAAGCAAATATTTCACTAATATTGATTTAAAAAGTATTGTACAATGTGCATACTATAATGTGGGGAAAAATGTATGCAGGTGAAATAATCTGCCACTGGAACTAGTAGTTTTTTTCATCAATATTAAGGAATTAATTAAGGAATCTTGCTTAAAAGTTACTTGTAAGTTAGTTTTGTTTTATTCTCCGTGGACAGGAACATTTAGTTTTTATTACTACTTAGAAACTGTGGAGTACTAATTACTTTTACAAATTCAGAGTATACTTAGGAGCTCCATAGAATACTTACTTATACTTATTTATCAACCCAGAACAGGGGTTAAAATCAAACTTAAAATCCAGAAAAACTAATGTAGCAATCACTTTTTAGACTCCTTTTCTTTCAAACCAGAAAGGGAATTAGACCAGAAGATATTTACTTATACTTATCTAGCAACCCTGAACAGGAGCACTAAGTTTACATACTTTAGATCAACATTAGATTATTTTTCTTCCTTTACTCTTTCCTTTGGTTTGTTATTTTATTTTAATTGCTGTAAAGCACTTTGTATTGCCTTGTTGCTGAAAATGTGCTATATAAATAAAATTACCTTACCTTACTTTATCTGAACTAGAAACTGGAAAGAAAATACTCTAAGATTTTGTGTTTTTGCAGTGTAATAAGATTAGTTAAATCTGAAACGTGTAATGTTGACAACAAAAAAAGCAAGCAGTAATGGAGCACATACCGTTCGAACTGTAAAAACAACATCTCACCATCAATCTGTGTTTTAGTGTTTGAGTGTGTGTATAACTGTAACCACTGTGCTATGTGTTCATCCCACAGGAATGTGCACAGAGAAGGCATTTCATTCATGGGCCAAAAAGATAATGCAGACACACGGAGAAAGAGAGAGAGAGAGAAAAAAAGAGAGGTGGGAGCGGCAGAGAGGGAGGCAGCCTGAGAAACGGATAGCCACAATATTCATCTTAGTAAGCAGCCATATTAAGTATGGATGAGGCTGAGAAGGAGCGAGCTGAGGAAGGCACCAGGGACGGCGAGAGGAAAAGTGCATAAAGAGGGATGGTTAGAGGGGGAAAAGCGAGAGAATGAATGACGGGGCGCAGAGGGAAGCAGGCGGCCAAGTCGATGAGCCGACTTCTGCTCGAGAACGTTACTGCAGAGCTAATCGAGAAGCGGGGTCAGCCGAGCACACACACATCCATAATTAATCGGCATTATAAATAGTGCACATACTTATGGGCTTACACGCTCACGCTGCTCCCTAAAAAATGCATCACTGTCATTTACACGTCAATACAGAGAATAATGAGGGGGTGTAAATAAGTGAATTTACTCAAGTACAATATTAAGGAGCAAATCACGGTGAAACACATGGTGAATTAAGCAGAGGGGAGTGAGGAGGTGCGTTACTCAGCCCTTATGTGGTAGCAGTGGGATCTGAATTGAGCCCGGCCTGTTTTACGCTGTCTGGACCACTGAATTTGACAGACAGCTGCGCTACGCTCTGCCTGATTAGCAAAGAGTAGGTGGGGGCATCCGCGTAGCGAGTGTATGTTTTTTCAGGTGTGTATGTGTGTATGAACAGCTCTGGTGCTTCCCAGGAGCTCCTCATTAGAAAGAGGAGCTGAGAAGCGTGAATTTTCATGCAATTTGATCACAAAGTTTTATCAACTTGGAACATGTCATCTGGTTTTAACTTCCGAGTAAGAATAAAATGTAAGCAGCGAAGCGTTTGATTTATTGAAGATGAAATAAAACAACAAATCAGCCACCAGTATCCAATATATTTACATCTGTAAAACTGAGTAGGACACTCACACTGATTTAATCCTATTTCAAACATCCAGATTATCTCCAATAATAATTTTAATCTGAGCGAATTCCAGAATTTCTTAAAAATGTTCCACAATTTCACACCTTTCATCCAAAACCAGATTAGATTTTGGTTGACGTTCTCAAATCTAACTATGTATATTATAATTCTTCCGGCTCTTTTTGCAACAAGTACAGTAGTAAGTGTTTACCCAAACCTCTACACAATAACTTGAATAGATGGCTACACCAAAGAAAAGAACGTAAGGAAATTATACATTTTCTTCTCAATATAAAATTGTTAACGTTTTCTAGCAAACTTTGATATTGATTGTCACACTCAGGAATTGCGTTTTAGGTGCTTTCTACATAAAAATCTTCAACCTTTGTCAGATGTTTTGCTTTACTCTACCCAGAAACTATTAATTTAGATTTTTTTAGATGTTAAAGTGGCTAAAAATTCTGAAAAAAATTGATTCGAACACACACCCCTGTGGCACACCACACACATTTTCCAAGCATTCAGAATGAAATTCTCCCATATTCAGATATTGTGTGTGTGTGTGTGTGTTTGCTCACTGTTGGTCCTGGGCAGGTTCTTGTGAAACTCTTCGCGGTCCTCCTCATGCAGGATGTTGTACACGCTGGTGTTGATGAGCTCCTCCTGCTTGTACTGGAGGTACTGGGTGACGTTGTCGGACACGAACACGATGCTGCCCTCCCGGTTCACCACAAACAGGAAGCCGTCCAGAGCCTGGGATCGTGTGATACGTACCACAAAACATTTTTATCGCAATATTTTGTGGTACTGTTGTGACAACGATGAAAGTGAGGATAAGAAATTCTTATAATGTCTTTTTTAGGTAACCATATAAATGGAAATGCAAGGAAAAAACCATTTCCATTTGTAATGACTTTGAGACACCAGTAAAATATCAGTAACTGCATTTAATCATATTTCCAAATTTATTGATATTTATTGATACTCTAAATGAACAAACTGTGCAAAAAATATTAAAACTAACAATCTCAGACAGTTTTTGCAGGGGATTAAACATCATTAATTAGAATTTATAGTGACAATGATAAATCAAAACTCCCATCATGAAAAGAAATTAATCCCGATAAATGATAAAGGATATGATAAATGCCCAACCCAAACAGAATCTGCTGGCGCAGAGACAGGAGATCAACCATTATCATCACCAGTAGATAAAAACAGCAGCACAATAGATCAAATCCGGACTCACCTGCAGTAGAAGCGGCCCAAGGTGGTCCTTGTCAATGACCCCCTGACCGGTTGACGACACGTCTGATTTCTGGACATCGTCATCGTTGGATGAAGCTTTTCCTGTGTGAAAGAAAGCAGAGGAATGTCTTTAAAACCAGAAAAACAAAAACCCTGAAAAAGCCAAAACTTTAGCATTTTACTACCTAGATAGACCAGCAGGAGGCAGTGCTTCCACAGTTTCCAATTTCTTTCTTTCTTTTTTTAAAGGCAGGGAGGAGGGGGGAGGCAGGTGGGGGTTAAAACTACAGGTGAGGAGGGAGACGGACAGAGGCAGGTTTCTACAGGGAGCCCGTCAGAGGAGCATGTGGAGCAGGTAGCTGCTGTCCTCATGCTTTATATTCAGTGTCAGACTGTGAGGGATTGTCTGAGAGAGAGGGAGTGGGAGAGAGCCAGAGGAGCTGTGGAAGAAGCCGTAATGGTGCAGGGGCAGGAGCTGAGGCACCTGAATTAATGGAGCTGGGACCAAGAGAAGGAGGGAGGCAGGGGCATCCAGGGGGGATATATAAAGACAAAAAGAGGAAGGAAGAAAGAGAAAGGTCCGGAGCGATGCTGGGAAAAACTAATAGTGGTTGGGTTGTTGTGTAAATGTGGGCTTTTGGAGTGAGAGCGAGGCAGCGGCTGCTTGACTACAGGAATTATTCTGTCTGATTGGCTCCCAAGAGGCACAGAAATCCACACAAAGGGGGTAAAAAAGAGGACGCTACCACAAACAACTACGCATTGTGAAGTTCAGTACGATGAGCAGAGAGGGGAGGGGGAAAAAAAAAAACAACAACAAGAAACATGGGAGGTAAATGCTCTGAGCCAGCCTCGTCGTGCATTTAGACAGATGAGACACGATTTCAGGAAACCAGAGAAGAACCGAAGGAGTTCAGAGAAACAGGAAGACTGAGCAGCTGAGAGAGCACGTGGCGGGGAAACAAACAGGTATCGAGTGGCCAGAAGAGCCTCAACGCCAGTGTCATGTCTGTCATCACTTCCTGTAACCACGGCAACCTGTCAGCAGCCAGTCAGGGCTGGCCGTTGCCTCTTCCCCTTCCTGTTGAGGTTGAAGACGCTGACTGACTGAGCCCCAATAGAAACAAGAAAAATCAGCAGAGCTGTCTCCCAGTAGTTCAGCCTGAGTGGAAAGGAAATATCACACGTGCTCCAATCCAGAGCCACGTAAAAATATTCACACTCCTGGGACTTTTGCACATTTTGTCACATTTTAACAAGAGAGTTCGGTGTATTTTCAAATGGTATTTGATGAGAGACACTAACGCAGAGTTGTGTTTTTGCAACAAAAAATCTTAAAAGTGTAGTCACTTTAGAGACCCTTTATTGCTTTTTCTGCATCCAGAAACTGAAAGTTTTACCATTTTTCTTTACAAAATAGAGCAAGTCTGAGTGGACAAAGAGCGACTGGCATTCCAAGACTGTGTGACGGGCTTTCTAAACCATTTAATTGCAGCTCTGACTGTATGTTTAGGGTCCCTGTTGTGGTGGAAAGCTTGCAGCCTCTCACAGGTTCCCCCTGCCCTACATTTACCTCCATCCATAGACCTATCAACTCAGAGAAAAACATTCCTAAAGCACTGGATGGTGAGTTCAGGGTCACACTTTTACCCAGAAATAACGACGATTTGTATGCCAATGTGGATATCAGAGCATCTTCTATCTCATGCTTGCAGAGTTCAAACTTAGGTTTTGTTTAAAAGTTTCATGATGGAGTAGGTGACTGAAAGGTGTTTGGTTTGCAGGTTCTTCCACCTGAGCTGTGTAAATTTAGGGGTATCAGTGTAGAGAGGGTCTTATTTTTAGGGCTGCAACTAACAATTATTTTAGTAATCAGTTAATCCCTCGATTATTCTGACAATTAATTGGATAAGAAAATTGCACAATATACAGATCTGTCATTTAACCACGTAGGTGTTTCTTTTATATATAATATTAGAAGTTTATTAAACTTTCAAATAAATAATCAATCAAATGTTTTGAATAAGTAAATTATACACCTTGTGGAGTTTTACCTAAAACATACTTACAGACAAAGGTGTTTTTATCGTAATGCAACATTTATATAATTTTATACAGTTTTTTGTTCAATTAATGATTAATGGATTACTAAACTAGTTGACGGTTATTTCAATAATTGTTTAATCATAATTGATTGTATAATTTTCTTTCCACTATTTTTCTGGTCACATGAAACTCAAACAAAATATGTTGAACTTTGTGCTTGTAATGCGAAAATCGGTGTGTGTGTGTGGTGTTGATCTGTTCCCTAATGGAGCATCTGCAAAGCAAACGTCGCAGCTGGCAGCTTTTCCATGTGGCTGCTGCAGGAAACAGCAGAAACATACCAGATCAGAAGCTGAGAGAACAGCCGCTGCAGCAGAGCTGATTACCTGGACGATCTGAAGAACGGAGAGCCATGTGTCTACCTGCAAACATCCAATTAGGCAGACCCTGGCGAGGCCCACACACAGCTGTTCATGATCATACACGCACGCAAACGCCACCCAAAACAGGAAAAGCTGTGAAATTTGTGGGAGATGAATGGCTGATTTGTCCTTGCACCTGGGCTCAGAGGAGTGTGTGTTGGTGCGGCCTTTATGATTCCAGACGTGGGCGTCCGCTCACCTTGCTCCTTGATCTGGCGGATCTGGCGCACCGTCTCTTTGAGGATGGCACATTTGTCCGGTTTGACGTTGAAGCTGTCGATGTCGCTGAGGTTGGCCGAGATCAGCTCGGCCAGCTCCTCGATGTATTTGCTCTCCTGCTCCCGACGCTTCCTCTCACACCTGCAGGAGACCAGTTACAGGCATTGGAGCCAGACTGAACCATTGCTGCAATTTTCTTTAATCATAACTCTGAAAGCAGTAGCTGATTGCTTCAAAGTAGAGCAGAATGCAAAAGTCAGTAAACCTATCCTGCTTTGAGAAAAAGCTTTACGTTCTAGATGGTGTCGATGTGGTCATTTCCATTTTTATAGCATCCACAAAAAGAGAAGAGGTTAGAGCTAACCAGCTTGTCCTTTAGCAACTTTAGGTTTCTGTTCTGTTTTTGAGGCAAGATGTGTGAACAACACAGGTAAACATCTTAAAAGTAGGAAATGAAAATAAATGGCGCCATTGAATCTGAACGGCTCTTTGGAGAACAAACGGAACAAAAGCAAATCAGAATTTCTTCATTCTTCAGCGATCCGAACATATCTCTAAAAATGTAATGAATGAATCAGAGAGGAAATTATAGAGGCAGAAGAAAATTATGAAATTCTAACATTTTGTATTTGGAAATATCTTTGTCAAAATACGTCAGTCTGGGTTTGATGTTTATTAGTGGCTTAATTTTGTAAATTTAACTCTCAAAAACATTTACAAAAACAAACCTAACCAGATACACTCAATTGCAGATGATTTTACAAGTCGTAGGAATTACTAGGATTTATTACCACGTATAAATAATGTTCCCCTCCCAATCTGACATTACATCAAATTTTTATTATTTAAGACAAAGTTATTATAAATCTTATGCTTCTCATATAACAACATTTGAGTTAATTGGCAGCACACCTGAAACATGCTTCTTATTTTTTGTCTCATCAAGGAGAAAATCAAATGAGATCAGAAAAAAAAAGGGAAGATGACTGTGGATCTCCACAAATCTGGGTCACCTCCAGGTTGAAATTCCAGATGCCTGCAGAAGCCACGTCCCATCTGTTAAAACAATATCCAAGTATAAACACGAGGAGAGGAGCTCTGTGTTTTAGAAATCACTTCTTCTTGCTTCAAAATGTGCATGTCAACCCCAAAGAAGAAGAAAAAGATCTTTTTAGGAGACTGGCTGAGGTTGTGTCATTATCTATTAGTCCTGTACCAACACGGACTGAAAGGCCGTTCAGAGAGGAAGAAGCCATTTCTCAAAAAGCGGTAAATAAAAATCAGATTACAGCTTCCAGCTCTGGATAAAGCCATTCATTTTCAAAGACATCTCTGTTGCTGAGGAAGCTAAAATTGGAGTGTCATGACATCATCCCAACAGAAAGGCAATTCATTTAAATTCAGTTTATCTATTTAGCGCCAATTCACAACAAATGTCTTCTTGTGGTTCTTTGTTAAGTAACACACGTTCCAACTGATCCTAGTTATCAAGGAGAACAGAAAGCAACTTATTCAAAGTAGTTAAAAAGTTTGTATCTTAGGAAAGATTGCATTAAGGCCCTGACTTGCAGCACTTATTCCTTCTGCACGAGCTGCATTGTGTCGTTGACTTTACATCAATTTGTCGTACCCAGCATGCATGTAGCGACAGTGAAGAGGCAAAACTTTAACAGGAAGAAACCTTCGGCAGAACCAGAACCAGACTCTGGTTTGAGACTGGGGGTTTGAGAGGACAGAGAAAATACTCAAAAATAAACTTATTTATGTATTATTTTTTATGTTTGTGAAAGGAAAAAGATAATAGAAAACCAAATATCTGAATTTGAAGAAATCAAACAATAATCCCTCAATTGTTCTTAGTTAATAAAGAAGAGATAGATATAATGTTGGTAATCCCTGTTTTCTATTTATGCAATATAATGTATACTTTCCATAATTAAGTAATCTAAAAATAAGAAATAGTGTGTGATATAGCTAACAAAAGAAAAAAATCCTGATTAAGAAGAACCAAAATGTGAGATCCATGTATTTTGGAAACATCTCACTTTAAAACCAATCAGAAATCTTTCGGTGCAGCCACATTGTCTCAGCTTGAAGCTTAAAGTCTCCTCATTGGTTGAGTTTTCTCCCCATCACAGCAGACTTCACTCTGTTCATGTCTGGGTCCAGGCTCGAGCAACCACTGACTGACCCACTAGCCCACTTTCTTTCAGTTCCCCCCTCCTCATGTGCCGACGCCATGAACTTACCCCAGACCGGGCGTGTCGCAAGTGGACAGTTTGCGTTTGCGGTTTTCCGAGCTCAGAGGCTCCATGGAGTTGTCCCCCAGTCCGCTCATCGTGTGCACATATCAGCACCTGAGGGGAAGACGAAACAGCAACACACATTACAGCAGAGCCTGGGATTATAAGGTCACTGTTTAGCCAGGGTTACTCTGCTAATTGTGAAGGGAAGAAAGACAGTTGTCATGTAGAAAGAGGCACGATTGTGAAGCAGGAGAAGCAAAAACAGAAGGGGGAAATATGCTTATATCATGCAAATCATATTCTCCTGGTAGCGACTGACGAACATAAACATGTCTCGTCAGCATCCTCCTCCTCTTCCTCCTGCTGCTGCTGCTGAGTGGAGAATGTGAGGTTATGTTTGGTGTGTGTGGACCTGTGCATTCATGAGTTCATCAGTTCAGTCCACACACACACACACACACACACACACACACACCGGATTAGCAGTGTCTCTGATGATAAGCACAACTAACCCCGTCAGACAGGCGTCTCTCTCCCATAATGCATCACACTTCGTCTCCAGGAAGTGAGCTGATAAAGGTTGTGGGGAAGAGATGCAGATGGGATGTAAAAAAGAGGAGGAGAGAGAAGGAGTGGAAGATATCAGCGAGGGAGGGAGAAGCCAGAGTGAGAAAGTGACTGCTGATTGGTCACTTGCCTCGCCACGGCGACAGCAGCCGACACTGGGGAAAGGTAGGAGGGAGGAAAGACAGGAAAGCAGAAGCATAGGGGGAGAAAAAACAGAGGGATAATCAGAGAGAGAGGAAGAGAGAGAGATAAAGGCATGCCAAAGAAAGAGAGGAGGAACAGGGAGCAGGTGAAAGGAGGAGGAGGGAGGTGTGGAGCATCCAGAGCGTCTGGAGTGTGTTTTAGATGCACGTGTGCGGTGCAGAGAGCGCTGAACGCATCAGTACCCCTCTTAACCTTCACAGCCAGAGCAGCTTTTTCATTCCATTGATTACATGGTTATCCATGATGACTGCCTCTGCCGCATGGCAAATCAGGCCAGCAACAGGGGAGAGATGCCAGGCCGTTATTTAATCATCACGCAGCATCGTCTCTGACTCCTTCATGGGAGATCCGAGGAGCCCAAGAAGCTATGTAATTGAGTTTGTCTTCGTTGACAACAAGGTCCGAAACACACCTTTCTTTCTGGGACAAACTCCCAGCCATTAGGCATCAGGGATGCAAGTTATCAATTTATGAATAGACCTTATCAAACAATTAACAATTAATTAATAAGATGGTTTACTGCCTTTGAAGAGGGTTGAATTTTTCAAAGTATGCAGAATTAAAATAAAGCATTATTTTGTGTCTGAATAAACAGAAAATTAAACCGACATCTTTGGAAAATATAAACACAGGAGCCACAGAGGGAACATTGAGAATTTTGTTAGTTTGTGTTACCACACAAAAGTATTGCAAGCAAGTCGATAAATTGTTTGCATCCTTCTTGCATGAATGTATGCATGTGGATGTTCTTGAATAAAAAAACACAGCATTTTCTTGCATGGTGACAAAAGCGAATACTTGTGCGTTCTCAAAAATGTTGCCCCGTTCCTTCCTCTACAAGTTTCTTTCAGATTTCTGCTTTAATCATTCCCTGGAGTCCCTCCCATCAGACTGGCTGTCTGTCTTTGTCTACCTGCCTGCATCACCTCTTGTTTAAACCCCTGGTTTGCTTCCCGTCTACCTGTTTGTCTCTGCTGCTCCCCATTAGACAAAACCAGCGCTCGAGAAGGCGAGCAGCAAAGGGAGGAGGCGCAAAGTCGGGAGGATTGAGAACTCAAAGTGCTGGAGTAAAAACTCTGCCTTTGCTCTTGCACCGATCAAGCCCGCCTGCCCACTCGCCTATTGATGGAGTTCTCAAAGGGGGAGCCGCTCTAATTGCAGAGTGAATGAGGCTGCCCCAGAGAATGGTTGATTAGGAGGCTGCTGAATGCCCCAGGGAAATGGGTCACCTCCAGCCTGGCGCGGGCCGCCCGCTTATTCCAGGACGGGGAGAAAGTCAATTACACGCTACAGGCATTGGGGCCTGGTGGCAGAGGGTGCAGCGGGGGCTGCGCTTGGTACAATGCAGCAGCGCTGTGGGGGGTGAGATGAGCACAGAGGGGAAACAGGAGAGGGTGATGGCAGAATCGAGGGCAGCAAGAGGAAAATAGGAATGGGCATGAAGACGGTATTTTAAAAATCGAGTGGGCGGATAGGGTGGAGAAGTAGAACTTTATTTGTTTAACATGTTTTAGGCTAGGTTTGGGTCTAATGGGAAATAATGATCAAATACAGTAAAATGTAAATAGAAACGGAGGATGCAGCCTTTAAACATGAGATGGTTGATTATACATTCGATTTCTTCTTGCGTTACAACCACCAGCGATTTTTATCTAGTAGACCAAATAAAAGTCTGAAAAATGTGGAGCTCAATTGCATTCAATTTCTTTGAGTGGTAAGGTAAGGTGAGGCAATCTTATTTATATAGCAACAAGGTAGTTCAAAGTGCTCTGAATTAGAAGAAAATACAAACAAAACAACAAAACCAAAATAAAGACAAAAAGGTAAGGATAACAGCAAAAAATAAAAAAATAAAAAATATTATCTTTCAGTTCCAGCACAAAAAGTGAACGAGAGGGCGAACTTGTATTATTATTCCATTATCAATATATCACTCAAAAATTGTCTCAAAACTACAATATTATCATTTATCACAATAATTTCTGGAACAATTTATTATCCAGTACATTTTTTTTTATCGTGACCGGCCTATTCGGCACAGTCCAGTTCCTCATGAACTCTGACCAAAAACAACAAACAGACAAAAACATTCCCACAGCATGATGCTGCCAAGCCAGCAGCTTACAAATCCCAGTAGGTCTAAACCATGTGGGGGATTTCCATGAACGACTGAGGGGAAATCTTCTGCTTACAGACTTTCACAACCTAATTCTGCTTGAAAACTTTCTCCCTGCCCTGTCTGTTGTGCTTTTCTTATTTCTTTTCATTTTTATTTTTTGGTCTTTGTAATGCTGTCTATTTTCCAATAAACCGAAATACGAAAACTGATGTTGATATGTAAATGTGAAAAGCATGCATCATTTTCCTCCCACTTTGTTTTGGTCTGTCACATAAAATCCATGGAAGGTTGAGGTTTTAGTGTGAGAAAATGTGAATAATTTCAAGAGAGGTGAATACTTTAGCTGCTTGTTTGGATCAGCAATAAAAGGAAGAATCCAAAATGCATGTGAAACTAAAATCATCTGCCTGATTTTACACCCCTCCACATATGTGGCGCCATGCTGGGATAAGCGCAACAGAAGAGTTAAGGAAACTTTACTAAGTGCCAAGTTTTCCTCAGATGGCTGAATGACTTCAGAAACCCCACGTCCATGTCCTCAGGAAATTTCCAGCATCAGCATGGAAAATTTATGTCACAGAAAATCCAAACGGGTCCCTGTTTGGGTGTGGTGTTGCTTTCTGATGGGGCTGAACAAACTTCTGCATAAACTGGCTCTGTCTAAGTGCAATCCTGCATATAAACCTGCTGCTTTTCAGAATAAATCTCTCTCTTTTTGAGATCCTTAGACGACGTAAGAAAAACAGGAGAGTCAACTGAGGTAAAAATGCTAAGAAGCACAGCCAGCAGGACATCAGAGGTGTAAAAACAGAAATGAAAGGGGAAAAGGTCTTGGTGGGAATTAAGTGCAAAAACAAGAGAGATACAAGAGCCACTTAAATGGATAAGATTGACTTCTTCTGCGAGCTTGGAGGTTTAATCACATTGTTGAGATTCAATAAAGGCATCAAGCGGAGCGAGAACGCTAAAGGTCTTGATGAGAGCTGCTTTTAGAGACTTGAACCATTCAAACGTATTTGTAAGGCACTTTTCATGCAACGTTGTGCAAAACAAAATGTTTTACAGGATTAAAAAGAGATCCTCCCACCCAAAACACTTAAAACATGTCAAAAAAGGTAAATGTGCACAACCCCCCCCCACAAATTAATAATCACAGATATCAAATAAAAGAGTTCAAATAAAATGGTCCAAAACTGAAAATTATTATTGTTGTTATAAATTCAACATAAAAACTCAACAGGAGGTAAAAGCTCTTTGGAAATCTGGCCAAGAATAAAAAGTCCAAATGACGTTTAAATGCTACATTTAAAATTTAAGCACAAAACTTGTTTTTAACACTTTCGGTTATTTTCAGGGAGTCTGTTGCAGAAGTGAGGATTTTAATGGTAAGGAAAGACAACAGCTCAACTCCCAGCCTGTAAAAGGTTAGAGCGTATTTAATGGCTCTGAACAGTGAACCATGAACTCTAACCTGACTCTCAACCCTGATCTTGACCCCTGGGGTCACGACCTCCGCTGTGACTTGTGTATTTTCCAGGTCAGAGGAATCACTGGATCAACACCGATGTGTCACCACCACTTTTAAAGCTAAAATATCCAAACCAAACAGTGACCCTCGGAGTCCAGCTAAAGCTCACAATCCAAAGGTTAAAGGTTAAACCTGAAGAAAATGATCAAATTAAAATAACTGCCTCATAAATCTCATACTCCAAATTATTCAAAAGAGCTTTTTTTTTTTTTGCCCATTTGGCCTAAAAATTCATGTTTCCTAACCTGCCCATAACTTAAATTTGGTAATTTTTAATGAAAATGACACTTAATTGAGAGTCAATGTATAATTTTAGAAGCATATTCCTATTTATTTTCTGTTTTTCTGATCTACTAACTTTATGAACATGGTTTATGCCTAAGTGTGGGGAAAAAAGTAGTTTTTACTTTCCTCACCACCAATTAAAACCAATTATTATTTAACATTTTAGCTTTCAAATGTTGTTTTAACATAAAATTTATTCTTCTAAGCATACAGCGCTGTAAAAACATTTTTCACTTCAATGGACAATCGAGGTAAACACAAACATCTGCTTTCAATTTTTTTTTTTTTTACGTGAAAAGGTAATAGATCTCTAAACCTAATAACTGGTTGTGCCATAAATATTTTTTTCAATGAGTCTTTTACATCATTCCGGTCCAAGAGTTGTTTTATTTCAGTCTTGACTTTGACTAGGCCACTTGAAAACCTTTATTTTATATCCACTAGGAGGTGGATTTGCTTGTGTGCTTAGATGATTGTCCTGCTACATAAGTTGATTGAGTGTTGGCTTCAGGTCTGATCCGTTTTATCTTACTTTACATTTATGCAAACCACTTTATATTGTCCATGCTGTGCATGCAAAGTGTTCGTTGATTGACTGGCAGGAAGTGAGAAAATAGCAATTCATAACTTCTCAGGTGCCTTCTCACACCTGGCCAGGATGTTTTGAGCAGCTTTACCCCCTTAATAATGAAAATCATCATTTGAAAACTTTTTTTTTGTTTACTAAGGTAATCTTTTGACGATATAAACATTTGTTTGACAGTTTATGACAGGAACCTTAGCTTGAGAGTCAAAGCGACACTAAAATGTTTACAACTACAAGAACAACAAGAACCCAGGCTTATCTTGCCACAAGTGAGGAGGATGAATAAAAGCTTTCAGCGTTTTCAGAGATTAGATTTAGACTCTACAGAAATTAAATCATGTTGCTTCATTTCTACGTAAATGTTCTGTAATTTATTATTTGTTGTAAAATGGTCCTTAAATATCCCCAACAGCTATTATCACTTGGCACCAACTTATCTTCAGTTCTCTTGCATTAAAATCCAGTATCTGGAATGTTAAAGTTTTGACAATCAAGAATGTGCAATGGGAGATTATTGTTTTAAAGTTTGAACAAAATGAAGGCAAAAAAGTCCCAAAATCCGTCCAGTGCCGCAATAAAAGAAAATTTGCGAATGCTTTCAATAATTTTACCCAAAAGCTTTTTAAAATGTGTGAGGATTAATCCTAAAGTATTGAATGTTCATATAATGGATGCTAAACAGCAAATATTCAAGCGGAGACAGTTTCCTTCTATCACCTCAGGCGGTTGTTTCTGTCGTCACGTTTTTGCGCGTTGCAGCAGATCACTGGTGAAGTTTGTTATCACTAAGCTAACAGACTTTAAGAAAGCAGAATCAAAATGGATGAACGGCGGCTGCAAAAGCAAAACTATGGTTTTGGGGAGACAGAAAACACAGCTGAGAGACGACAGAACTCCCACAGCAAAGTGAGTCATGGCGTACGTGGGGGGATGACTGAAACAATGCAACAAACAAGAATATGAAGCAGAGAGCTACTGATGGCGGACGAGGAAAACATGAGCAACTACCGCCACCTTGATCCACAGTCAACCTGTCATGAACTTCATTAACAAAGGAAGGATTATTCCTGTTTGAACATCATTATTAACCTCTAGGGAATCCCCACCCTGATCATAAAACGCCTCATTCAGGCCCCTACACTTCGAGGAACACAAAAGAACTCAAGTTCATAAAAGAAAGTTTAATTTAATTAAAAAATGAAGATCTGTTTTAACAGCTTGACGGCTTCACCGCTGACTGAAATGAGGAAACCGAGATGCTCGGAGGCATCAAACTCCTGAATGGAGCCGTTTTTATTCTCTTCATTAAAGTTGACAAAACAGAGAATGCAGCAGGGTCAGAGCAGGCTGCTGCTGACAAAAGGCAGGAAGGTGAAGAGGTAAAGTGACAAAGTGAGAGAGAAAGGACTGTACTAGATAAGTGATGCAAATAGCCGCCTGCCTGACACTCTTTTATAACATCTGTTGGCAAAACAGTGGCGCACAGCCGCAGTCTGGACATGTGAACTCACACTGGTGACGTGTCGCTAAGGGTAACCACTTATCAAACCAGAAAAAGAAAATTTAAATACGTTCTCAGTCAGAAGATTACATACACTCATCATCAGTATGAATGTCATAAAAATTGGGAGCTTTGAGAATGTTTTCACACCTGACTTTCAAATTACAACATTTGTTGCATTCTCATCTGGTATGATTCGCTTTCACACTGAAACCATTTCACCTGTTCCCCTCCTAACCTGTGGTGGCGCTGCACCAAGAACCACTGAAGAAATCAACGTGAAAACCTTTGAAGAAGACATGAGCGCAACTTAATTCTTCATGAAATGGAGAAAAAAAATGGAGTACAGTCAGATTTTAGCTGTAGGATTTCTCTTTTGTCTTTGGCAAAAAGCTACGAATCATTTCTCCCGTTAGCGCTAGACACGTTAGTGCTAGGTGTGCTTTGGTTGTATTTAACCAGAATGCCCTGCACTATAGTTCACTTTCTGCTTTTGGAGCAGTCTCCGGTCCACTTGGCATTCACATATGGACTCAAACTGCACCAGAGTTCACTTCAACCGAACAGAAACTAAGGTTAGTAGGTGAACCAGAGTTTGCTTTTCTTCTTTTATTTTCAGGTCTCCCCAAATGAACCAGACTTGATAGGCAAAAAAACTGCAGTTAATTAAAGCAGACTGAGCAGGACTGGTTTGAATGCACCCGACGTTATACAATTGATTTGTGGGGGCAGAGGGATAAACTGCTTACACATTAAATAACAATCATTTTATTAAAAAAATTCAAGATCGCCTTGAGAGCCTTGAAGATTTATTAGAGAACATTAGTGAACAATCAGCATCCTGAAGAACAAAGATAAAAAAGATAAAACTCCAGGGAGATTTAAAGCAGATTTAGGTTATAAACCAACATCGCAAGCTTTGAACATCTCACACAGAACTGTTCAATCTTTCATATGAGGATGGACAGAGTATGGTACGACTCCAAACCTGCCAAGACACGGTCGGCTGCCTTAACTCACAGGACAGATGAGGAAAGCCTTAAAACGAGAAGCAGCCAAGAAGCCCATGGTGACCGTGGAGCTTCACAAATCTGGCTTTTATAAAAGAAGAAAGAAGAAGAGCATTGTTGAATGAAAGCCATAAGAGGTTCTGTTTGCACTTTGCCTCGATTCATGCAGGAGACAGAGCAAACATGGGGAAAAGGTGGCCTGATAAGACAAAAGCAAATGTGAATTTTTTTAGCCAGAATACTATGTGAAATGACAAGACAGTATATGTGAGAGAAAGATGACAGCCTAAATAACGTCCAAAAGCTGAAAACCTTTCTTAAACAGGGACAGGAAAGTGAAGAAAACCTGTTAGGTGGCTCAGTATTGTCATTAGAACAGTTCAATCAAAGTTCATGTGCTTGTCATGCCAAAGATGAAATGTGCTGTTCGAGACACTCTTCGTCTGTTTTGCAAAGGTGAATAAGAAAACATTTCTGTCTGTTAAAGATGAAGTATGTAGCTTTTATAAAAAACATATTTTTTAAATATTTGTTAAAACTGATAATGCATAAAAAAACTGAGCTTCTCTGCCTTCTCCCAGTGCTAATTAGAAACAATCAATCACAGCCAGGAGGAATGTCTTAGCGCTATCAATCACCATTCCGTTTGGCACTGCTCATCTCCATTTTCCCCTCCCACTTGCTCTTTGCTAAGCTGCAGCTAGCATAGCCATAGTCATTAATGCTAAGACTAGTTAGCAAAGCCAAGGATGATGGTGGATAAACAGTTTTCCTGTAACACTAACTTGTTTTTCGTGAGATTGATTGACAGCGCTAAGTCCCGCCTCCTGGCTCTGATTGGTTGTTTTTTGGTGCATTTCTTCAGACAGAAATATCAGCACAGGGACGTGGTGGAGGAGATCGATCATTTCACAGATTTTCTGTCTCATTCTATACTGTCATGACATGGTAACTGTTTTAACAAATATATAAATAACATATTTTATAAAAGTTATATACTGCAACTTTAATGTATAAAACTGAAAATTGGTATCACCACCTGATCGGCTCAAATGGGCTAAATGCGCTCCACGTTTTTCAGGTTCTTATTTATCCATTTTTAAAAATTTATTCAGCATTTTTTTCTTCTAATTAACAATTAGGTACTATTCTGTATTATTCTACAACATAAAATCTCATTAAAATTTGCAGTTGTAACCTCTCAAAACGTTCAAACTGTAAGAACACGTTTTAGACGCTGTGTGAATTTAGTTTCAGTGGCTGTAGGAAAACTCCATCTCTCGTCTCCCGAACTCTTAGTGCTTTCACATTTTCCTCTTCCTCACTGCCCTCCCCCACTCCAAATAACTTCAACTCTCCCACCGTCACTCCTGCTGCCTGTGCAACAGCAGCATGTCTGCAGGAACATTTGTGTGAGAACGCACATGAGCGAAAGAGAAAGTGTGGTTTGGTGAAGCCTGGGTACAGTAGTGTGTGTGTTGTTGTTACCTGCAGACTGAGGGTGAGATGGGGGAGGGGGGAGATTAATGCTCTCCTACAGCCTCTGTGGCAGGTAGAGCACAAAGAATAATTTGATTTCTCCTTCTGTCTCCTTGCTGTCTTCCTCCTCCTTCCTCATTCTCTCGACTGTCTGAAAGTAGTCAACTCTCTTTCTTTTCTTTCCTATCACAAAACCCACCAGCTTTTTTTTTTTTTTTAGAGCAAGCTATTCTGCTAGCCAAGATTAACACCTTAAACATACATGCAAGAAAAAAACAAAACAAAAACAAATAACATCTCAACAAAACATCCGCATAAGAAAACATGCAGTGTTCTCTGAATTTCAGTGTTCAGGTCAGGAAGATGTTGCAAGAATGTGGCAACAACAAGAAACTGAGTCTGACAAGCGGCTCATCCTAAACCCAGCAGGCCGTTTCCATGCCAACCATACAGGATGTTAGCCCACCTTGTGATGGCGCCAAGATGACAGACGGTCAGATGGCCCCCTCCCCTCACTCTGAGGGTGTTCTCCTATCTGGGTTGATCAATTGACTCTGGAGAGAAAAAAGAAAAACATGCAGGAAAAGTTTAGCTCTCACGCTCACCAGTGTAAGTTCATTATGGCAGTATTAATAAATAACTGGCAGCAGCCATATTAATCAGAAGCATTAAAAAACCCAAACAGAGGCTGTGTCAGTTCCCTAATGAGTAAGGAACTAT
Organism: Gambusia affinis; assembly: GCF_019740435.1. Classification (NCBI taxonomy): domain Eukaryota; kingdom Metazoa; phylum Chordata; class Actinopteri; order Cyprinodontiformes; family Poeciliidae; genus Gambusia; species Gambusia affinis. The sequence continues at coordinate 32,205,002 of NC_057868.1, read as the reverse complement.
GAGAGAGCATCTGTATGCACTTTTGTCTTCATTACCAGTGCAGAGCACACGCGCTGTGGCTCCTGCTCATTTGCATTGATGCCCAGACCACTCCCACTCACCAGACGAAAATGCCCGACCACACACGCACAACTACACAGAAAAAGTGACGCTGAGACACAACTTTTACAGGAAGCCACACAGCTGAAACCTGAAAGAGGCACTTTTAAAAACCAGTCAATCAACAGAGAGCACCTCTGTATCTTTTCATCTAAAACAAGCCTTACAGATCCAGAAAAGGCGGAATGATAACTTCAAGAACTTAATGTCAAAGATCCGTGCGTGAAGGATTCAAGAGCAAAAGTAGAACCCCCCACCCCGCCGGCAAACTATTAGGTTAAATTGCAGCGCTAATCCCAGTAGAATATAACAGACCAATTTGTGCCTATTTAGATCCCGATAAGAACCGGAGTGTGTTCGCCTGTGTATTTTGGCTGGACTGAGTTTTTGCAGTAGCTCAAGTGTTCTGTCTGAACATTCACAAGAGACTATTCCGTAGAGGTAAACAGTTCGTAACCATGAGAACACTGGGCGTTTCCATGACACCCTGTCATCCATGAAGCTCACCAACAGGAACGCTCATCTTCATCAGTCTTTGCGCATCAATATGTTTGTGCGTGTGTGTGTGTGTGTGTGTGTTGGTTGGTTTTTACGTCATGAAGGGGTCCAGGCCTCTCAATGATACGTACTTTGGGGACATTCTGTGAATGTGGGGACTAAATTGCTTTTCCTGCAGCTATGATGTAGTTTTTTGAGGATTAAGGTACAGGTTTAAGGATTATGGCCACCAAAGCACAAGGTAAGGGTCAGGATTAGTTAACTACACGACCCTTTACACTTATACCCAACTTATGAGAAAAATGCGTAAAAATAGGTAGAATACATTTAATATTAAGCGTGTCACAATAACAAATTTCTCTGGATGATAAATTGTCCCAGAAGTTAATGCGATAAACAATAATATTGTTGTTGTGAGACCATTTTCAGGTAATATAGTTGTAATACAAGAACACATTGTCAAAGATTAAAATGATCTAAATATTTAACATTGGAACATTTTAAATATTCAGAAAAAATAAACAAATACATATAAAGTGAATTATGAAGTCTCTGTAAACAAAACTGTCCTTGAAAAAAGCTCTAGCTGAGACAAAAGCACCAGACTGAAGACTTTTTACACAGTTTTTGTTGGACAGAGAGAAAAATTATGAATCATGCAAATGCAAATTATTGACCTTGTTTTAATTTATCGTGCAATTAATTACTTTATTGATTATTGTGACAGGCCTATTTATTAGTGCCACTAACAGTTAAAATATATAAAATAAAGGTAACTTGTGTTTTTTCTCATTAAAACAGAAAACATGTTATGATATGTTATGTTACATGTTACATGCACATGTTCTTCAAACTGTGGTATAAGGACAATGGGTAGATATAGGCTTGTTATGGTAACAAATTTTGGTTGATGACAATTTGTCCCAGTAATTATTGCAATAAATGATATTTAATTTTACACAATGTTCAAGTAATATATTGATAATGACCCTCACTTGAAGAATAATACAGTTCAACTTTGTAAAGAACATTTCAAACTGGAACTGGAAGACATTTTATATATCCAAAATGAAACACAACAATCAAAAACAATAAATAAAACAGAAATAAAAAACACACACAACCTAAGCCATGAATAACATATAAATACATTTTCTTTCAAAAACCATTAATTATCAGAATAGAAATTATCAAGCTCATTATAACTTCTTATGAGATTATTTGATTATTGTTACAGTATTAGTAGTACCCATAGGAAACTTTGCTATAAGCTATTTAGGTAAATATATATAACAAATAAGTGGGAGTACTTACATTAGTAATTCAAGAACATTGATTTTTGCTTAGAAACTCCCATAACTCCCTCTGGGGAGAGGCTGCTGTGTGAACAAGTGAGGGTACTTAAGTTGCATCCCATTTTCCACAAAAGTTGGAACTTAAACATGAGAATAAGGCCAAACCTGGTTTATTTATGTTTTGGTTGCAAGTGAGAAAACCAGAAGGATTTGATAATTGCTGTTTAAAAGCATTCTTGTTCTTTTACAGGGACATTGTTCCAAATAGAGGTTTAGATCAGTTTATCCCAATAGAGGGTGAATATGTGGAGAAGTAAATCATGTCAGCTGTTATGTACAGTAGAAGATCTGTGATGCTGTGGGTTTGTTCATAGCATTTTAAACTCTCCACAGTACTGGAACATGTAGACAAAAAATGGTGGTTTTAGCCAGAATCTAAATATTTAACTTCTTCTTTGGTCATTTCAATGCACAGACCCAAATCATGTGAAAGCCTGAATAATTGCTTTATCATGATTAATCTGATTACTTTAAGTCTTCATTGCTCTTTAATTATCATGACAAAAAGTGTTATGCCGTAAAATTTCCCAATGGAGAATCTTTTCCTAGAAATACCTGACTGTAATAAGTTCTGCACTCAGGTAAACTTTTGTTTTTCTTGAGCGGACATGCAGAACATCACAGCAGGGAGGGCACATTTACAACCAAATCTCTAAGTCCAGTTCAAGTGTATGTATGTTTGCATGGCTGATCTCATGCCTGGAGTGACTGCAGTGTGTATGTTTATGTGTGCGAATATGTTAGCACGTGCCTGACCGCTGGCTGCACCCCTGATTGGGAGCAGATGGGGACTGTCGGGAGTGTGCATGTGTGGGTTAGTGGGCAGGAAGGGAAAGGAGGAGGAAGAAGAAGAGGAGGAAGAGTGGGTGCTCTAGTTTAGGTGATATATGGTACTCTCACAAACCAACAAAGACCCCATTGCAAATTATGCGTTTCCTATTAATCGCAGGGGTAGAAAATAGAGCCAACAGAACATTGTTTAAGTTGGGAGAATCTATAGATCTGCATTGATAAAGACAAACAAACTGATTCGTTTTTACACGTGTTAAAAGGTTGTAATTTGGGACATGCACGAGCAGGCCCTTTAGTGCCTTTAGTGTGATTATTACACTTCTTTGTGCTCACTTTCACACAGCCATGAAAGGTGGGAATGAATAAAATGATAGTTAACAGCATGTGGGGTTGCTCATACCGGCATAAAGCCTTGAATATAAAAGCGGTGTGAATGAGCTTAAGATTGTGAATCAATGGAGAAATGTTCGGTTCGCAGACGCCAAGGTCTTCTCACAGTCAGCTCTGGTATTAGAAACCTCTCTCATCGTCTCCCTGCGCTTGACAGCCAGAAAGCTGAATAAAACCTCCGACAGCATTCTATAAATTTCTATCGGCTTGTCTTTTGCCAGCGCACTTGAGCAATATAATCATCTTCCAGTTGTAAAAACACAAATTAAAGGTCCAATAAAGATGGACCTCAAGTGCAATTTTGGCTGTGACTGCTTGAACAGAAGCTACTAGTTAGCTTGTGCTGATTAGCAGCAAAAAGAGACTCACGTGCTGCAGAGATCTTATCTCAGTGACATTTCTGCATTTCAAACTGTCAGAGAAGCTGATTTAGTTTGGTGGTAGGTTTCCAAAGAAATCTTTCCATGGCCTTCAGGACAAACAGATGAGTCGTTGTGGATAGAAAATCTTCAGCTTTTGTGAAAGTCACATCTTACTGCCTTACAGCTCACCCAAGACCGGTACCAGTCAAAACTCAAGAAACACTCAGAGTTCTGATTCAGCAGCGATCAAGCGGACAGACAGACAGAAATATATATAGATTGATGGATGATGGACAGGCCCATGAATAGATAGATAAATGCAACATTGACACAACGAGACAGGGATAAAGACGTGAAAAATATTTCCACACTTTTTTAGACTGCACAGGAACCCTGAAGACCGCTTAAAAATGTCTCAAGTATGACACTAACCTAGGTCCAACACAGCCATAGCAACTTATACACAAAAAAAAAAAAAAAGCACCTTTGCCTTGCAGCAAGAAGGTCCTGGGTTCGATTCCCGGCCGGGGATCTTTCTGCATGGAGTTTGCATGTTCTCCCTGTGCATGAGTGGGTTCTCTCCGGGTTCTCCGGCTTCCTCCAACAGTCCAAAAACATGACTGTCAGGTTAATTGGTCTCTCTAAATTCTCACTAGGTGTGAGTGTGTGTATGAATGGTTGTTTGTCCTGTATGTCTCTGTGTTGGCCTGCGACAGACTGGTGACCTGTCCAGGGTGAACCCCGCCTCTCGTCCAGAACGTAGCTGGAGATTGGCACCAGCAACCCTCCCGACCCCATTAGGGATGAAGGGTGTACAGAAAATGGATGGATGGTAACGAACGGGTTCAATTACTGTTTTAAACACTTAATCAAAGAACTACACTAACAGAATTAGGATTTAGGCAAGAAGACCCCCAAAAAGAGGAAATAATCTTTTGTATAAGGGCTGTCCAACAAAAACTGTCTCAGAGGTTTTGTGTTCTTATAAAATAAAATGCTGCAAAAAAGCAAGTGTGTTTGGTATTTTTCCAAAATATATTTCATGACATTTAATTCCCAGTACTTGAGCAAATGCATATAAAATCAGCACTCTAGCTATGGGATGTTTGATGTCAAGATGAACTCATTGCTGGGATATCCGCTCACGGAAAAAATGGGGTCTGTTTTTTAAGCATTTCCAGTTCTAGAAATACTTTATTATATGATGAAGGCCAGATAATCTGGAAAGGACTCCATAACTTTATCAGAAAGATTAGCAGCAGCAGTTGCATCTGTTTAAAATCATAGTCAATGTATTTTCTCATTAGCACAGTGGTTTATGACAGCAAACTGGCAGAATTTCTTCAGTGACACCAACGATTGAAAGATCAGGAGCAGGGCAATTGCTACACCTAACTGCAAATTGCCATTTTAACTATAAAATTTTATGAAATGAGGAAGATTAGGCTGAATGTTGGCTTTTTGATTAATTTATTGTTTGCATTTTATTAGTTAGTATTAGTTATTTATTGTTAGTTGTTTACCTGGCATATTTCCCCAATTTTAAGAACATCTAAGGTCAAATAATTTATCACATATTCAAAATTATACAAAAGTTGGATGAGATTTAGCTTCCTCTAAAGGATTGATGAACACTGAGCTCGTTTCTTGCCTAATGCACCATTTGACATTAATTTTAATTAATTTTAATTGCATTAAAATTCTGACTAAATCTGACTAAATCCAGATTTAGTCTTTAGTTTATGTTGGTCAGGACAAAACGTAAACAGGTTTCCCATCTGATTGAACTCAAGTCTTCAGAAAAAGAAATAACTTGAGCTTGTGTTATACAATAATATTGAAAAACAAAAGCAGTTAAAATTATGAAGCTTTTAACTAAAGAAAGACTTTGTTGAATTTGATCCAGAATGAAATCCTCTTATGAAAACCCAATCCTTTGAAATCCCCCATCAAATCTGATTAGGTTTAGCTTAAAACATTAGCAATTAAGTTAAGTTTTAAGGAGCTTCCCCTTAACGTTTTAATCACACTTTCTTCGGAGTAGTTAACATCAGTGAGAAGTTCCAAACTAAAAATCAGAAAGCAACTTGGAGACAAATATTATACATGTGTGAGTGACATAATTTATTTCTAATTCAAGTCACAGTTTATCATCAACTGATTTTTGTTATATTTGAATTTGTAATAACCAGGATGGCAGAAAAAGTAAGAAGGATACGTTAAAGCAGAAACTATTAGTAAGGCAAATCATTTATTAACTGGAGGGTGTTTCAGTCACTGAGTTGGAGCTGCTGAGACACACTCACAGAAATTGTTCCTGACTCATAACAAACTGAGTCACACAAAAGTTGGCTGCTATTTACAACTTTTTTTTTTTTTAAAAACTAGATTGCCATTTCAGCGGAAACTTTGAGTTTTTATGTTAACTCTATGTCATTGCTTAAACCTTGGTGCCTGCATCATTCCCACCCTCTGCAGAGCAAACGACTGCAGGGTTGCTGGGTAAAAACAATCAATCCTGCAAAAGAAAATCTCCAAAGAGTGTGCAGCCTTTGGAAATGATACAATGTGTGAATCAAAAATTGATGGATTGAAAGTCAGCTTGAGCCTTGAAAAGAGCTGACAACTGTTTTCTTCAAAGAGTAAGAAGCACAAAAGCAATAGCTGTTGTTTCTGGTGTTTTATTTAGATTTTTTTTATTATCCAAAATTTAAATGTAAAATTAAATTGTATCTATCTTGCATTTTGCAGCCAAATAAGGCAGGCAAACCCACTAAGACGTTGTTTCTATGCTTTTGATAAGTGATAACAACATGCTGTTAGATGCATAGATGTGTTTGCCCAAGGTGAAGTCATTATGTCCCTTCAATACTTTTAATTTATGGTTGTTTTGTAATTAATAGTTTTGCTACTAAAAGGACGCGATGGTGCTGCATCTTTTGAGTAGATCATGTGTCAGTTCATGTTGATACACTTTTAGTTTTCTATTACTTACTCATTTTCTGTTTACCAACAGAAAAATGTAGTTAAAGGACTGGATTGAGGTAAAATATGAAATCTTTAAAGACATGTTACCATGACATTGTGCAGTCCTAGTAACCATTTTTGATATATTTCTTTTGTAAATACAATTTTGAGAAGTTTGGTGTGCATTTGCAGTTTTTGTCCTATTCTAAATAAAATGCCTTCCTACTAAATAAATAGAATCCACTTGGTAGTAATTTAATTTCAGGATAAATGTAGTTGTTCTGTGAAATGCCTTTAGGTTTGTTGCACTATGAAGATCTGGTCATATGAGAAGAAAATTGACTTTTTATCTTGTAAGCTAATTAAATGAAAAACAGAAACTATTTATCACCTTGAACATGCGTTACCAGAGTGAAACATGGTGGGGGGAGCATCATGCTATGGGAATGATTTTCAGAAGAATCAAGGAAGATGTTCAGCTGGAAGAAAATCTGCAAACAGGCAGCAGCAGACCGAAGACAGGAATAGAGGTTCACCTTCCAGATGGACAAGGTTGAAAAATATTGAAAGTACAACTACATGCTATTTTGTAATGGTTAACCAAATACAATCCCAATAAAATACTATAAAGTTTGCTTATTGTGAGGCTACAAAATGAAAGTGGAGTGTGAGCAAAACATCATTGGGTATGAATACAATGTTATTAACACAGTTCTCATAAAAGGTTAAAAGGTTTTCAGACATTAAAAGTTGATCCACAGTTACAGTTTGTTTCTTAGTGACCTTTACTCTTTTTCCTCATTTTACCTTTTGCATGTTTATTTTCTGTGAAATGATTTTAATCTAGCAGAAATCCCATTTGCTAGTCATTTACACAACAGCACAGTGAGGAAAACCTAACAGTACATCGTATGGAAGTGTTTGCACTCTGGATGACTCTCATTCAGCCCCCGTCCAGCAAACCCAGCGAACACATTGGAGTAAAATACGAGCTAAGCCACATATTGGCACCTTGCCTCCTCTTAAACAAATCAGACCGTGGAGACTAATAAAAATATGTCTGAGTGCAACCCTTGCTTCCACAGACAAGGAGGTACCAAAGAGGGGAGCTAGATATTCTCAGCTACCCTGCAGAAGACCAAATAGTGCTATTCACAAGAAGCAAAAAGAGCAAGCCTCACCTGCACGTGCATACATACACAACCGCCCTTCATTACTGTTAGATATTGCTTTGGTTTCATATTGTTCCTTGTGTCTCAGAAAACAAACTCACTCGTTGGAAACAAATTGCTTCTTTAGCTCAGAGACAGAGAGAGAGTGAGGTCCATCTTTAGACCAATTACTGCCATCACAGAATAGAGGCTGCTGCGTCAAACTTCACACTCCAGAGAGGGAAGAGATGGGGTGGCGGATGAAGAAAAGCAGAGTGTCTGTCTGGCTCAAGGAAGAAACAGACCAAGCAGGTCTAAAACTCAAACTCATCCAAGCTTCCAGGGTGCAAAGCTTTGGCTGCTAGCTGCCATCATAAGTAGATTTACATTAAAAAAAGAGTTTTAGGTATGCGAATGAGTCATCCTTACCCAGGGATTCAAGTGCAACATTTTATTACCTATAGCCCTAATAAATAATATGCAGAGATACAGCAGCGAATCTCTGATGGTGGATAAATCTCAAGCAAAAAAAAACAACTGATCTGTTATTTTGGCACATTTTTCTTACATTAATATACTGTTGTTGGTTTGTAAATCACTGAATGGCTTAGCACCAAAATACATTAAAGATCTGCAGTTGTATCAACCATCCAGACCTCTCAAGTCTTTTGGTTCTGGTCTGCACAATCTGTAATCCACAAATCTGAAACAAATGTCCAGAAAACAGCAGAACAGCTAAAACACTGAGTTCCTTTAAATCATGACTAATAACATGTTCAGAGTTGCTGTTGAACCATAATAAATGAAACAATCACCAACATATTTGATGCGAGTTGATTTTAATGATGGCACTCGACAAAATGTAATTTTTGTCACTGGTTTAATAATTGGTGACTGTATGATGTTTTATGACGGCGGTTTTCAAAGTGTGAGGCGCGCCTCCCCTGGGGGGCGCCAGAGCACTTTAGGGGAGGCGCGGTGCGAGGGAAAAAATAAACCGGAAAAGCTATCTGCTTGCTGTCTACTGATGTGAGAGAAACGTCTTTTACGCACACGATCAACTCTGTGGATTTAGGAAAAAGTTGGTACTGTGGGGTGCGCGTGTGGAGCGGGGATCAGTGGAAATGTTTCCCACCTTAGAGGATGTTTTGGCCAGTGATGTCAGTAACGCATTGACGCCGGACCACTTTTCTGTAACGAATAATATAACGTTGCTATTTCAAATCCAGTAGTCAGACTACAGTTACTTTTCAATATCATTTTTGCGTTTCTATGTTCTTTTGTTCTTTTATCGTATTTCCTCTACTCGTCTTGTCGCGTGACCGCCGTCTCGATGCGACGGAAATGTAGACAAGGGAGGGAGATGCGATTTTGTTGGTGGAAAACTGGAACTATTTTCAGTTTCTGTCGCCAAGTCCGATTATTATAAGCGGCTTTGGGCTTCATTTTTAAAAGTCGCAAAATTTAATGAGTGGCGGGTTGCGCCTTTTGGGCTCGCTTTTTGAGCGTGAAGTTTCTCATTTGGGCTTGGAAATAAGCAGAGACTCATAATAAATCCCAGAATTTGTCCGTCATTAAGGTAGTTTTAGTCAGTCTCTCCCTGTTCATCATTTCCTGGATGATCCGTCCCGCTGAGTCTTTGTTAATGTCAAGTTAATATATTACCTCTGAATGACGTCGAGCTTCGCGTTGCGCTCCAGAAAACTGCAAACATCGAGACCAATATGAACAGCGCAATAAACGTGAAAACAGCCACGAATGAACGTGTCCATAGTTGGCAATGATTATAATGGCAAGTTAGCACCGTTATAATTATTAATATTACGGTAAGTGTCGCAGCCATCTGAGCTGTGGAGCTGCAGGAGGAGCTCTGTGCGCTGCGACATCAAACGCAGGGGCGTAACGCAGAATCTGGAGGCAGGGGGGCTTTAAAATCCTTCTTAGAGTTTTCCAGACAACAGTGGACCACACAAATTACTCATGTTTTTTATTTTTGTACAATCTCCTCTTCAGTTCAACCTTATCAGTGGAGACACATTGTTGATGTTACCATTATAAAATAACTTACAATTAAGTATTGGCAAAGATCAATGTGATTTTCACAGGAGGCAGAGCGTTGTTGTTAGCAGCTGCTGAAAGTAACTAAAAAGTTACTTAATCCTGCAGTTAGTTACTACTTGACTTGGAAAGTAACTTAGTTACTTTCCAAATCAAGTAGTCAGTAATATAACTAAGTTACTTTTTCGAGGAGTAATCAGTAGTCCGATTAAAGTTACTTTTTCAAAGTAACTATGCCATCACTGGTTTTGGCCAGAGCGGGGCTGAAGGTGGAGTTTTTAGAACTCTGCCCCCCTTCACGGGGAGGCGCAGCAGGCATTAAGCTCCTTGAAGGGGGGCTCACCCTTTCATACTTTGAAAACCCCTGTTTTATGACATTTTTTATGTTTTTAAGATGTAAAACACTTTAAGCTGCATTTATTTATTTATTGATTACTTAGAAAAGTACCGTATTTTTTGGGCTATAAGCCGCTACTTTTTTTCCCACGCTTTGAACCATGCGGCTTGTAACCCGGTGCAGCTTTTCTGTGGATTTTTCTTCAACCACCAGGGGGCTCGTTAGCAGGAAGTGAATCACTGGAAGTCAAAATTGGAAATCAAAGAGGAAAGCGCTAATTTTCATTTAGAACAATTACATGCTAGCAGCAGGCACGACGGAGAAATGTTTTCAAACTAATACCCCCATAATGGAAACTACGTGAACAAGTTCATATGATGCAGGTTTCAAGTTGAAGGCTATCGATCTGGCAGTACAGATCTAGAGCCACTGTACGCAAGCTCGGCATGAACAAATCCATGGTCCAGCGTTGGAGACGGAGGGCTGCATCCTTAATAGCAGATTTATTAAGGATGCATCCTTGTGGAAAACCCAGAGCAGCGGAGATACCAGCGGCTTATTTTTGTACAGTTCCATTTTTTTTTTTTTTTAAACTTTGTGGATTCAGTTTAAAGCAAGGTGCGCCCTACACTCCAGAAAATATGGTAATCAAGATGCCACTGGTAACTCTGGAGGAGCTGCAGAGATCCTCTGGTGAGTTAACGTGAAAACTATTAGTCATGAGCTCCATAAATTTGGCCAAGAACAAAAACTTTGTTAAAGTAAGAAATCCTGTTTGCATACAGGAACAAACATGGAGGTGGCAGTATCATGCAATGACAGTGCTGTTTTAATAGGAAGAAAAATGCAACATATGCAGGGAGAAATATGTTAGATCCCTCACAAGAGGGATCTAACAGTAATTCCCAGTAATCCCAGTTTACTGGGAAGTAATCTTAAGACTGAGATTACTTCCCAGGAGGACCAATCTAACATAAACATAAAGCCATAGGGTTAATAAAATGGCTTAGATCCAATCTTGTGTGTTAGAATGGCCCAGTCAAAGTCAGAACTGAAATCAAATTGACATTTGCAAAGAAGTATGGGCAAAGCTGGTATTGGGACAAAATTGGGAAAAAAAATGGGTGAAACTACATTATGGGTTTTGCAAGATACCATAGACAGCACTAACACAGTTTATAGTTATTCAGTAAATGTCTTTTGTTTTTCAAAATTGTGTAACTTTATGTGTCATCACTGATCAGCTGTAAGGCCACAGTGGGGATCTCTTCTAACTTAAAAATGTCACCATTAAAGAGTTTTGCTAAATTGTAAACACATTTTGCTACAGCAGCTGAAAAAAAAGAGTTGTAGACACAATACAAAAACCTAGGAGAATTCCAGTGTGTTGCAAATGTTACAGAAAAACTAAACTTCTCTAAAAACAAATGCCTAGTAAGCCACGGGCATACTCATCTGTCAACTTCGGCTAAAGTGAGAAGAAAACTGCGGTACAGAAATAAATCTTGTGAACGTGATGAAAACCTCACTGGTGCTCACCAACTATGCCAGGTTTACACACTGCTATATCATTTTATTAGAAATGTAACAATTAACTATACAAACAGGGTCATGCACGAAAGCTGAAAACATGTCATTAAAGCGAATAAATGAAAAAGTAACAAACCTAATATGGTTGAAAAAGAATTGAAAAAAATCAGTTCCTTTTACTTTTAATTGGCCTGTTAAATTAATTAAACATAAACAATATCAGTTTTATGGTTGTGGTTGACTTTAATAAGCCATACAGTGCAATGAACAAGTCACCCCCTTTTCTGTTTAACCACAAACTTGATTATTAATCTGCTGCCACGGCAACAATCTACACAAAGAACGACAACCAACTGCTAGTTGATGGAAACAACAGTGCAAGCTTACATAAAGACTCACAAACTGACCTAAAAGCTGGATTTATTACCAAATTTTATTAGACTTAAAGTCTTGTAACTGTATTTTTGCATTACTGGCCTGTCTGCAAATATAACCACTGCTGGAAAAGCCCATCTTTCATCTGTTAGGTTGTTTGATTAAAAAAAATATATATATACAGAAAAATTGTCACATTTATGTAAGTTAATTTGGTCTAAATAAAGTGTTTTGTTTAGTTAAAGGATGAAATTGGCTCAGTAAGAATCTCTTTGATCCAGAAACTGTTTTATCTTTAGAGGCAGTAAACTGCATTATGGGCTCGATACACTGAACCAGACATATTATATGTTTATTGAAATTTAAGGCAGATGTGCAAACATTTCAGATGTGCAACCAGTTTTTACTATGCAATACAAACAAGCTAGTACAAACTACTTTCTGTTTTTATGACTTTTAAGAGACATTTGCAAGCTACTATGTAAAAACATACATTCATTCAAAAATAATCGGTGCTTTAACCTCTTCAGACTAAATATGATCTCATGTCACTGAAGCACAAAAATGCTATGAAGTTTATGAAATAGGATATGAGGCTTTGTCTGCAATAGGGATAGAAACTGATAAAAATTTAATGATACAGATTCCATTATTGATCTCACTTATGAAATAGATTCCTTATTCTCTAATCATTCAAAATATGCATCATGTTCCATTCAATTCTGACGAAATTAAAGCTGGCTTAAAAAATAAGAATGTACGGACAACTTTGCCTTTTCGGGAAGGATATTTTAAGTCCAATTGTGGAAAATACCCGCTTAAAGGTTATTTATTTTCACTTCTCTCATGTTACTTTTCCCTGCCTTGATGAAAGGGGTAGCTAAAAGCAAATCCAAGGAATTGAGCTATTGAGAACCGGTTCTCTACCAGAACCAATGAACTGTATCAACACAGCATTAGTGTTAACTTAGCACAGTCCTGGAGAGCTACCATCCTGCAACTTTTACATTCACCTGAATCATATTAATGGTTCACTACCAGGCCTCTTCAGAGCTGAAGGACTGAATGGTGATGAATCAGTCATTTGATTCAGGTGCGCTGGAGCAAGTAAGTATCAGAAAGTTGCAGCTCTCCAGAACTGGACTTGGGCAACTCTGGTCTATAGCACTTTAGCAAACATTTCATCTCCAGATGAAAACATACTTGGCAGGAGCATCAGAAAGTTGTTTGACAATGAAGTCAGGGGAAGCATAAAGTTGCAAGCATCTTATGAAAACTATTTGACAACTATGCTGCTACAACATAGAGCTACTCATTTTGCTCTTTTGCCATTTCATATGAGAAAGGTAAGTTTTCTTGATGTTTAAGAAAACTTACCTGAGCAGAATTACTATTGGAACAACACATTATCAATAGGGTAAAACTAACCTGTCTTACGACAGTCTAATCCCAGCTCACGTTCCCTATTAGTGGCTGAACAAGCCAACGCTTGGTGAATTCTGCTTCACAATGATAGGAAGACCCGACACGAAGGATCAAAAAGCGACATTGCTATGAACACTTAAGTGATTTGGGGAATGGGTAAATTGAGCTGGAGTAACAGGAAGGCTGAACTGTACTACAGCAAAGTTTTTCTCAATTCTCTTATTCCAAAGTTTATATAAGTTTACTAAAAGAAATGGCCACCAAACTAGTTCTGTGTGAGAGAAATACAGCCCCCCTACACTAAAGTCAGGGAAAAAAACTGCATGGTATAAAATAAATACAAGCAAAAGTACTTAAAAGATGTTGGTCCCCACAAGACTACATATTAAAGTCTGTGTAGGCCAACTAGCACTTCTAGCAGTATTTGAGAGTGGTGACATAAAAGCCTGTTTGAGTCTTACTAACATTTTTAACACAGATTTTATTTTACTATTTAAAGTGAGATCTTGATGGGAGCATACCATTTTCTTGTCCACCTCTACCTTCCTCTTCTCACTTGTTTTTTGCTTTAACAAAGAGGAAGTGGCTCTAAGCAACCTCCTCCATCTATTTATTTGCTCCAAGTCCAAAGAACTGCAAAGCATCAGGAATAAAACAGTAGCGAAAGGGTTGGAGACAGGTACACAAACACACACTGCAAATTCATCTGCGCACACGTGGATGGGACTCGCACACAAACACACACTCCTGGTTGAGCATCTAAATCACATTAGCCGCCTGCCTGCCATCCATCACTCCTACAGACAAAAGCACATGCAGGAGAGGCGGGGAAACTGCATGGCAACATGTATAACCGCACGCAAACAAACACACACAATCGGTCATAGAGCAGCAAACACACCTTGAAACCAGGAGACAGCACACAGGAAAACGCAATCTCATTACGAACAGTCACAAATCAACTTCCATTGGCTTCCGTGCACATCACTGTCAGCTCACATCTATCGCACATTTAGAGATGGGCTCATTTGCAGAGCTGTAGCTGCTCACTCCAAAGTTACACAGAAATCAGAAACAAGAGCAACTAAACAACAACATACTATGGTTGCTTTGAAAATTTTAAGATGCACGAGCTAAACGACACGTTGAGTAATCGTTTGTGACTTTATCAATCTTCCTTACTATTAGAGGGGGAGGGGTTCCCACATCCAAACGCTCTGCGTAGATGTTTGTAGACCCGAGTGTTTGTTAGAGGCGCCTGTTATCTTGAAGATGGCGTGTGCCTGTGGGGTGCTCCTTACCTAATGGGATGCATGGTGGGAGTGTGGATGTCAGTGTGTGTTTGCATGTGTGTGTTTTATCTAATGGGTTGTCTCTTGGGTGAAGTAATTACCTAGTAAAGCAATAAAGGGGTCAAAAAAGGAGAAGAGAAAAGATGGTTTAGAGAGGCAGGACAAACTTAAAGCTTGCTATTTATCTATCCAGTAGTCTATCTATCCATCAATCCGTTTATCCATCTTTATATGTATATGTGGTCTTGGAGTCTCCTCTCTTAGCTCAAGACAAAGAATCTTGCACTTCTTCTCAACCCCAACTACCTGCTCAATCATCTTTCCCCCAAAAATGCTGCTGCCTTTTGGCAATGGACTTCTAGAGATGGGGCACGGACTGGTAAAGAGGATGGATGGATGAATCGATGGATGGATGGATGGATGGATGGATGGGCTCTTGGGAGCACACAAAGATGCAGTTATAAATGCTAAAAGTGATAATTGTGTAAATCTTCGATAGAAGACTAGTAGGTAGTAGAGTTCAAAATTTGCAACTTAATTCACACCTATTCCTCTAAACGTAACTCCTAATCATAAACAAGGGTGTCCACTAGAGGTGCACCTATAAATCAGCCAGCCGATTTCCTGATTATCGACAGATCTTATCGACCTCACCAAAGGTCTAAAAACCAGCCACTGCCCTCTTTTGCTCTGCTGCGAGACACTGAATGAGTCATGTCTGTACGTCTGCAGTTAATGATAGTCACTCCGCTGTTGCCAACTCAGTGACTTTCTTGGTATATTTAGAAAAATTTCCGATAAAAAATACTCAGTATCGGCCAAAATCAGAATCAAACAAAAAACTGGCATCCAAACTCCTAACCCTACACAAGAGTGTCCACCTTAGGCCCATTGGTCTTCAGAAGGTCAGTAAATATGCAAGAAATTGTCCTAAATAAAGTAGCTAAACAAGTACACACACACTTTGCACATGAGAGCAATGCCTTTATTCCTAAAATGACGGCTAGAAATAAATATTTTGAACACTGTCAATTACAGATCTTAGAGGGAAATCAAAAATCTGCATCAGCAGGTATAAAGTCGATAAAACGTCCCTGCATCTCTATTTTTGCTCGCGGTGTGCATCTTCAGTCGGCCCTGGTGTGTCTGCTTGTGAACAGCAGTGAGGATTAGACAGTAATTCACCTCACTGTACAGCTACAAAACAGCTGCTGACAAAACGCATCTGCAAGACTGTATGTCTGCCCACGTGGCATCAAAGCAGCGAGCGACTCGACTGCTCCTTTACTTGGCTCGTACAATCGTTTAAAATCATCTGCACACGCACACTCATACGCACATACCCCCGTCCGTTTGATGTGTAATGAGAGAAACCATTAGCAGTAAAAATGGGCTCTCCCCGCCCCACTGCTCAGCAGATCTTAGTCAGAGCTGCCGTTACATGTCTATTTATACATTCACTCCTCTTTGGATTTTCTTCCCCTCTAACAGAGCACAGTTTGTGCACAACATAGTCAACAATCCTGCATTCCTCCTGCCCTTCTCTCCCCATGTCTTCTTCTTCTTCTGCTGCTGACTCCCCTCTCTCTCTCTCTCTCTCTCTCTCACTGTCCTCTCGTCCCATCCCCCCTTCTCTGGCAATCTCCTCCCACTCTATACCCTTCCCCCTGCTCTTTCCTGCTCTGTACCTCCCTCCCTCCTTCCCTATCTCATCAGGCTATATGCAAGCAAGGCACAAATTCATCAAGAGGAGGGAGAGAGAGAGTGAATAAAAACCAGAGAAAAGGGGGGAAGAAATGAAAGGGAGCAAAACAAGACCAGATGACAAACAAACAGGGAGTAAAAAGAGGAGCAAGGCAGAAGATGGAGGATGGAGAAGGGGTAGGAAGGTAGTGCTGAGAAGGAGGAGGGGGATGATCGCTCTCGATACAGCGATGGGCGTTCCTCTCTACGGCTCCTACGAGGTCAAAAGTTTACAGTGGTTTTAATTTCACCTTTCAGCAGCCAATCAGAACGCGTCTCCTGGTGCTGGGGGAACTTTGACCAACTCCAAGAATGTGACTGGAAAGATCCGAAACTCGCCTTTTCTTCTAAATCAATCCTCTCCTTTCTTACCACTTTGGAAATTTGTTTTTTTCAGAGCAAACCTGTACCTGTGTTTATTTGAAAAGACTTGAAGACAAAGGAATAAAGAAAAGTGTTTATTTGAAAGGATACTGAGAAAATGTGCAGTTTTTCTAAAACACAATAAAATAATAATAAAAAAAACAACCAACAAAATGTTACATCACAGGGCAAGCCAGAGTCCATGTTAAGGTCACTTCCAAACAACACACACGTAAATACAGAAGCGACACACCCCACATGCTGCCAAAGCGCCCTGTGAGGGTGTGTGTGTGTGTGTGTGTGTGTGTGTGCTCATCCACATGCCAGTGCAGAGAGAGGAGGCTGCAGTTAGATCATAGCATCAGGCAGGGGAGGGGCAGCACTGCAAATAGAGAGTGGGCATCATGTCAGGCAACGACACATAGAGCGGCTGCGAGCCGCTCGTAAGGAGACAAGGAAGTGCATATTAATCGTGTGTTTGACTAATTAACAGCTACTGAAGAAGCTCCCCGCTGCTCTATTCTCCACACATCAGCAGCACAACTATGGCTACATCCACCTGGCTGAGAGGCGCGCGCATGAGAGCGCATTTCCTCAGAGGGAACAGCCGCCGTGAATCTTCAGACAAAAACTAGACAAAGCAGACGGCGAGACGAGACAAGATATACGGCCTGCTTCCACCTGTGGTGGACTTTTGCCTCGCAGGCACTGATTTTTCACTCAGCTCTCCGGGCACAAAGTGAAATACATCCACTACAACAGCTGCACATGAAGGACAAGCACTTCGAAGTGCTATAGGTCCAAATAAAAGAGCAAAAGCAAATCAATAGCCCAGAAACTCAGCTGTTCTCACATGCTGTATATAACAATTTATAGAAGCTCTACAGCAGAAATATTCTACTTTCAAATGTAGAATATCTCCTATAAGGACAAGACAATAAATCAATAGCAATACATATCCCAATAAATATATCAATAGATAATCGATCTGAGAGAATATCCAATTTATAGAATATTCACTGATATCCAATCCGGAACCGAACAGCAGAGGAAAAACTTTAGCCTTTCAACCTCTCAGTCAGCTAAGCAAGGTTGGTGACATCAACTAACTCACTCGCTCTTTGGTTACCAAGCAACTCACTCATTCTTTGGTTACCTAGCAACAACCTGCTGGATAACCTAGGCAAGTTGAGTAACTTGCACAGTTTCAGATTTTGCCGCCTTTTAATGTCGGTGTAACTGTTTGATATCTTAGAAGTAAAACCTGAAAAGTCTAAATCAAATGTAACAGAAAAAAACAGGATGCTGTTGAAACTAACGTGGTTTCAAACCCATTCAAGGAGACATTGATGTGATGATGTCCTCCTTTCTGAGCTTCCTCTTAATGTTTAAAGCCTTCAGAGGTAAAAATGGTCAAATAATGATCAAAACTCTCAAACCAGCCGAACTTTCTCTAGCTTAAAAGTCACACTTTGAAACCTCCCCACCTCAAGCAGTGATACCCATAGATTTGAGGCTACACAATAAATGGAAAAAGCACTCCGTGTCAGCCACATGTGCTGTTTTCAACTCCAACCCCTCCTGAGGCAATACAATCAAAAACTGTTCTCTTTTCCCTCACCTCGTCACCTCTGGTCTTTTGTGCAGAAAGCTATTAGGTAAACTGTAAGAAAAATTGAGCTTGTGAACAAAATTATACGTATCACAGCATCTTATATCTAATTGAATGTAAAAACTACCAGCAGTGCAATGTTTGTCACAGTTGTCAGAGAGCAACAAGTCGACCCTGCCACCTTTGACCCCTCTTGCTGTATTTCTGCTCTTTTGAGCAGCTGAAGTGTGTCAGGACAAAGGTTAAATGCAGAACAGCCGCAAATTAGTTTAGGGCTGTCGAGGCTGAATATACGAGAGTGTGCATCAATGAGTAATGCCATGTCAAAAAGGAGCAATAATACCCCTAAAGCAACAGGAATACAAAGACTAAAACTGTTCATCTTTAGGAATCTGTATGAACAAATTACTCTAACATAAATTGTTGTGCAGTTAAAATATTGTGAACCTGGAGCGTAGGGGTTCAGTCAGTGATGACATTTGGTCTCACTGTGGTGTTACTCTCTGTTGTAAACTCAGTTGAGCAATTTTTTTCCATTCAGGAAAGATCTGGTAAATGGTGGCGAGAGCCAAACTGCTCCTTCTGTATTTGACCTTTTGGCAGGCGGTCAAAGCCTCTGTTCAAACTTGCTAAAGTAAACATTATTTGCAGAGAAACTGAGAAGTGTAATCCCTCCAAAGCTGAAACAAGCTCCAGTTACAAAATGCCTTTAAAAATGTTAAGCCAGTTTTATTAATATCGTCAGTTATTCTGTTTTGCTGAGGCTGCACACATTTATTTAAGATCAAAGATACTTGACAAGTGGGCAAGTATTTTTACACACATGGCATCAGATGTACAATAGATCTTGCATCCTGCATAGGCTGCTTCATGGCATATTAATTTGTAATGTTATGACAAAGAGGTTGCTTTTTCCTCACTACAAGTTTTGAGGATTATGAAATCCTCGAAGTGCAAAGCTGTGCAGATTTTATCAGGTTCAGTCTTTCAGCAAACTGATCTTCTTTGATGATGCTTCCTCTTCTTGCAAATTAAATTCTGCTTTTTATGCTAGAACCATTCTGCATGCCTTCCCACAGTTGGGCACCACTGACCAGACTGTGGTTGAACTGGATGTGTCCTGCCGGTAAATTATTAATGGCTTGTTGTCATTTCCTGGCTTAACCCTTTGGGCTTCTTCTGTTCATCTCTGTCCTTTCTCCGGCCCTTTTGTAGTTTCACAGCTCTACTTCCACCATCCTCACGTTCACCTCTCTCCAGTCCCTCCGTTTCTCCAAGTCTAGCACTAGCAATGGTTTGATTTTTAGCCCAGAACAATCACTCTCCCAAAAACATACTCACCACAATGCCTTTACTGGAAACCTGTCACTGAGATGTACAAAAAAAAAAAAAAAAACAGTTTCTAAAAAACAGTAAAGTGTGCACACGTTTCCAAAGTGGGTTTGTCAGTTTACTGTTGCATCATGTACTGTAAGTAGTGCTCAGCCATATCCCCTTCAAAAGTACAGCATCTTTGTTTAAAAGAAAGTTACTATAAATCAATACAACAAAAACAAAGCCCAATGGCTTACAGGGGTCAGTACTCCAACCAGTAGGTTCTTTTCAGACAGCAAAATCTATTTCCTAGTTCTGGAAATCTATTGGTGGTCGATCTCCTTTTCTTTTGTTTCAGCACTCCGAGAACTATTTCCTATTGTAGTTTCCAGTCATGTTTATAACTCTCAAACTGCTGTAGCTCAATGATAATAAGTGAATGAAATAAAATCACTTATACAGGTATGGGGATTGGTTGGGAAAGTTCAATTTTCTACCAGAACCCATCCAAGATGGACTTGTCTGTCATCTGTTTTTACTCAAATCACTTAATATATATACACACCAAAACTAAAAGCAATGCCTCCTGTTTTTCATTCACACCTCAGGACACTCTTCTGATGCTGCTTTTGTAGTTCTGCACTAGCAGCGACTATCTTAGTGGTTGCCCGGCAACAACCAGTTGAGTAACTTGGGCAGCAGCAGTTCCATGTTGCCTCTGACATACTCTGACACATTTCTAAGTCCACTCTGCGCGTAGTTGAGGCAGATTCAATGCGAATGTCGACCGGAAACGTCCTCACAAAGGTAAATTTTTACGACGCTGTACTTGATGACAAGACTCGCAAAGAAAACTGCTCAGTAGAAAACAATGTTCACATCAAACCATTTTGAGTCAGTCCAACCAGTCGGAATAAGGACGCGTAGTGTGACCGCCACGCTACAAGCAGTACTGATCGTTGTTCGGTGGTTGCCCTGCTGGAGAACAAACCAGGCGAGGCGCCAGACTTGCTAGCATCCATTTGGATTGTGGGAAATTAAAGAATCCGTCACTAGAAATGTAGGTAATCGGTACGCTCAACTATGACATCTAAATGATGGCGCGTGCACAGATTTCACAGAAAACACTTCTCAGTACACCTCACAAGTTTCTAATTTTGCGACAGCAACTGCTTAAAAATAAAAAAAAAGAGATCAGGGTGGAGTGAAGGCAGAGAATGAGAGCAACAGCTTCAGAGAAAATTGTGAATAAAAGAAGATAGGTTATGTCACCAGTTTGGCTATTATTTGGATATTTAAAACAAAAAAGGAATCCATTCATCCATTTTCTGTTCACCCTTGTTCCTAATGGGGTCAGGAGGGTTGCTGGTTCATCTCCAGCTACGTTCCGGGCGAGAGGCGGGGTTCACCCTGGACAGGTCACCAGTCTGTCGCAGGGCAACACAGAGACATACAGGACACACAACCACTCACACACACTCACTCACACCTAGGGAGAATTTAGAGAGACCAATTAACCTGACAGTCATGTTTTTGGACTGCGGGAGGAAGCCGGAGAACCCGGAGAGAACCCACCATGCACAGGGAGAACATGCAAACTCCATGCAGAAAGACCCCGGGCCGGGAATTGAACCCAGGACCTTCTTGCTGCAAGGCAACAGCTCTACCAACTGCGCCACTGTGCAGCCCCCAAAAAAGGAATCAATAATTATATTATGATGTGAAATCCTTATATCTTGATATTGTTGCCTTGAGGCAAAAACTAAACCGCAATAGAGCTGTCCAGTGATTGATTACTGCAACAAAAATTGTGATTGAAAAAAAATAATAGTAATAATTTCCAAGTTTGCTAATTAAAAACACACATTACAAATTAATTCTTTAACAACATACAGGATTTAGGCGACAAATTTTAATTAAAGTGAGTTACTTAAACAATATGACCTAATAAAAGTCAATATGAATGTAAATAAACAGCTGAGGAAAGGAGCAACGGTGTTTTTATCTGATGGAAAAACTTCATCATTCTTTCTTCTTTTTTTCCCACCATTTTCATGGTATTGTTGTGCTTGGCAGAGCAACAAGAGTAAAATCCCTCAAAGGCATGTCGTACTTCAGGGAGCGCCCCAGTTCATGCAACCCTAACAAATGCTTGAAAGTGCCTGAAATTCTAGGCGCTCACCCTGGTTACCGGAGCGGGCAACAACAGGAGGTGATATTTCATCCGGTGCATCGTTCTTAATGGTTGAACTGATATGTGGGGTTTAGTGCAAGGTCTGATTTACTTGATTATTAAAAAAAGATTAATGCTGAATAACAAGAACTGCAAAAGAAACCACAATTGTTGGTTCACACTGAATCAAATCAGTGACCAAATTACAGCCTATTTTCTCCATAGAGAGCTGTAGACTGTTTACTACCACTCTTTGTGAGGGAGGGAGAGAAAATGAGAGGGGTTAAGTTTTATAGAGGAAAAGCTGATTCGACTGAAGACACTCCCCCTGCCTGAGCTGGGGCCCCTGCGTGGAGAGCTTATTTCCACTTGTGAGCTTGGGAGAAACACATGGCATAATGGCAGTGACCCCGCTCACTTCTGGACACCAGCAAAATCTGCGGTGTGATCCTGCAGGCTCTCGCATCACATCACATGATGAAATACATCAGGATCTCCTCAATCAGACCTTCAGCTGAGCAAGAAAATAATAAAGAAAAAAAAAACAAAAACTGTTGCACAACCGTTTTAAGGAGGCGAAGCTTGGCTGCTGCGTCTCATTTGACTTTGTGTACATGCAGTCAAACGAAGCGGCGACGAAAGCTCAGTGCTTCTGCTAAATGTTGCAGTGCACAGCAAACTAAGCTTGACAGGAGGTACAGATGAACAAGCTCCAGGTGTCGTCACAACACCAATATCGTGACCTCAAAAGGGAGGCAGAAACACAACCAATAACGTAAAGCCTGCTCAACCAGCACACTGGTTCACACCTGGTTAGAGGGTGTGGGCTGGTGGACCTTGTGTTGCTTCTTCCCCGTCAAATGCTGCTCGTCATGCCGAACACTGAGATATGTTGGTGTCTTTATACGGCTCAAAATATGTCGCAAATTTATTGCTATTGGTGGTGTTGGCGTTTATTGTATAATTTATCACTTATCATGAGAAATTTCTAATTAAAAGAGTTTTGATTTATCTAGTTAATAATGCTTACAGTACCCCAAAACTGTCCATTTTGACGAGATTGTTAATTTTACTCTTTTTTTTTTTCAGAGTATACCAATAATTTTAAATATATGATTAAATGCAGTTTTAGTGTTCAGTTTAGTGATACAAGTCACACTGCTTTATGTGACTGGTATCTTAAGGAATCGTGATAGAAGTGGGAATGTTTTTCAGGAGCAGCATTTGTTTGCGAGGTCACGATGGCAGTGGCATGCAGCCACAGACATACAGTTAACTTAAGTAAATAGTTCTTATCACTTTTATTGTTATCACAACAGAATCGAAATAAAAGCATTCCTTCCTGAGCTGTGGATCTCTGCAGCGCCTCCAGAGCTGGTTCTTTCTGTGACTAATCTTCTGCTCACCCAGCCTTACAGTTTAGCTAGACAGCCATGTCTTATTCGACTGACAAGTGTGCCACACTATTTCCAGATGACGGATTAAACAGTATTTGGTGCAATGTTTAAAACTATAGAGTTCCAGTTTTATTATCTAACTTTGCATTAAACTTTTCCAAAGTTTAATGCAAAGTGCTCCTTGGTCATTGGGAGGGTGTGTGTTCTTCACAGAACAGCTCGGTCTCTACTGAGATTAAATTGCTAACCTTTGGACTTTTGAAGGTAACTGGCTGCATTGGGTTTTATTTGGGAGTAAAGGGGTTACACTGGACTGAAAACACATGCATACAACATTTAAAGGGGCAGTATTATGGAAAGTTAACTTTTTTGAGCTCTACATGTTGTTAAAAAGTTATTCTGTCGTCACAAACATACATCCATTTCATCCATGTTTGAGAAATCCTTCAATCTTTCACATTTTTTAGCTGTGAAAAATGTCTGGCTGGACCTAGCATCGCCTTTGAGAAACAACTCCACCTCAGAGCTGCAGTTTCACTCTCCCCCATTAAGCTCCTTCAGACTAGCCAGCAGAAATTAGCAAACTCCTGGTGAAACTATGCATCAGCTGAGCTCTTTATATGAGCCACTTCTCACTAAAACGCTGGCAAAAACATTGTCAGAGGATTAACAGAGGAGCAACAGAGGAGCATTGTTGTGATGACTTCCTGAAGGCGCAGTTTCAGAAAAGTAGGAGCTTCTTAAAGAGACAGCGGCCCAAATCAAGGCATTAAATTATACAGTCAAATTTCTCCTAAGTTGTATTTCATATATACAGCATTTTTAACAAGTGAAGTTGACTTAGTTACTTGATTGTGCTAGCCTGGACGTTACATAACACTACCCCTTTACGATTTTGCATCACAACAAATTTTGATAACTATGTGTCCTTTTTGACGATGGCTGGACAAATGCATGGACAGAAAATTTTATTTATCACAAACCATAAATGGAACAAAATCCAAGGAAATAAATTTAAGTTTGTGGTTGTATCGTGACAAAACAGAGAATTAGTTCAAGCGATATGAAAACATTTGTAAGTCCACGCCGGCATGTGTTGCGTTGGCTATGAAGGGATGTGGTGGCTGAGGGGGAAGGCTGGACCAGAGTGAATTAAGTTGAGGAGGCGGTCATGTAACAGTTGGGTTCAGGCAGAGTTAAAGCCCCCTCGCTTGCTGTGCTGCAGCTGGTAACATTTACCTCAACTCCTACCCCATAAAATGTTGCGCATGTGTGCGCGTGCGAGTGTTTAAGCGAGGAGAGAAGCCTTAAAACATATAAACTGAGCCTAGATTTTTTTTTTCTACAATGGAAAACGAGTAAGAAAAACAGAACTCTCCTTGTTAGAAACACACCATCGCAAGGACGCCTTTAACAAGCGTCTATTACATTACAGCAAAGAGGAAACGTGAAACTATCCCCGACCTCCTGAATGGTGCTCACAGACACGTTGTGTTTTTCTTACTTTTAAACAGTTGTTCACACACAACTGCCTTTCAGCATCACGTCACCGGCCAATAAGAGTTAAAAAAAAATCCTACTATGCTTCTGTTTGAAGGAAAATCAGGTAGAGTCAGCATGCAAAGAATGATAATAGTTTTACAGTGTTAACACCAAAAATTTAAACAAGACTGTTTACCATAATCTATTTGCTCTTATTTAATGCAGAAAAGTTAAACAGAATGCAGAAAAAATAAACTAAAAATTAGACTGTTTTTTATCTAGCCATTGTCTACACTCACTAATTACTTTAAATCGTGAGAATAAAATGACTGAAATTTTTAAAACTACGACTTTTAAAAACATTTAGATGCCTTAACAGTAATAAAAACAGATGCAACTCTATTACTTACTTACTGAAGTAAGACATTACTTGTAGATTAGTTATATTGCATCCCAATTTTAGCAACCCTAACCCTACATTAACCAATGAAGCACCAATCTGGAACAAGTCTAATTTTTTTTATATTATTGTCTTACAGCTTATACCTGCTCAAAACATCCAAAAAGAAACAAAGTGGTACTTAGCTGTCTATCAAACAAACTGACACTTTTGCCTTTTCCAAACTGCCCCTTTCAAAGTTAATCATTACGATGCAGATGATTCCTGAATATTTACTCTACAAGCCCTGTGACATTGGTCACTGTGCAGGAGATTAGATCTCAAAAACAAATAATGGGTCAAATATTTGGCAGCAGAGGGAGTACCGGCATTGAACGGCACCTGGATGACAACATGCTGGGTTTTTAAAGAACTTTCTGCTTCCCAAGACTTTAACATCCGTGATTTTTTATTATTATTTTCAGAGATTCAATTTCAATCACACACAGGAAAAACTACTTTTTATTTTTATTTATCAAAGCAACTTTATTACAAGCTGTAAATGCAATTGAATTAAAATGGTGCCAGTTTTTCTTCAGTTTTCATTACCACAAGAAACTACTTTATAATAATAGAAAACATTAAATATCAGTTCCAACTATTGGCTGGACAACAAGAATGAAAGACTTCCTTCAGCAGCTACTGAAGACCCAGGATGAAAATGATTTTATCTTAATATAATTTCAGATGAAATCTCAAATATTCAGTAACAACAAAAGGCCATATTAGTTCTGGGATTAAGTGAGCCGTCTCATTTTAGCTCTTTATTTTGATATTATCCATCCTCTGCTCTGCATTGAATTGTGCCAACAACTTGTGGTTTGTATCTGTTCTTTATAGAGGCACTAAAGAGGTGACAATAGCAGGGCTAGCAATGTCAAAACTTAGGTGAAAATTCCTTAATTGGGAGGTTAAATGTCACATAAATTTAGATATATAGCAAACAATTTTGAGTTTCTATTTTGTGTTTATAATAAAAAATATTTTGAGAATGTATGGGAATGCTAATAATTATGTTAGAAAACAGATTTCTGCTGCAAATATATTTCATTCTGATGTGTGCTTTGATTTTATTATGTGAAGCTCTTAATTTCCCTGTTTCTGAAAATGTGCTCTTTAAATAAACTTGACTTCACACTATTTAAATTAAATTATTTGGCTTCCTAATTCTTCCTTGTGTCAATAGGATGGTGATATCTCCATTTCCTTTAAAGCTACAAGTCAGATGGATGAAAAAGGAAATAACTAGAGCAGCTGTCTTCAACTTAGCCTTCTTGTTGTTCCTGTACAGGGGTCCAAAGTTTTCTCTGTTGTTTTTACTCCAGCAATTTGAGATAAAACTCCCACCACTTCTAGATTTTTTATAGAAAAAACTGAAACTAATTTATCTTTTATTTTCTGCTTTTCTACTGTGAAACGTCTGAATGTGCAGCAGACTTTGACAGCAGGCTACACTTGTATGCTGAAACTTTAATCTCACCAGCTAAAAATGCATCCATTCACACATTTGAATCATTTCCTTATAAATAATTTACATGATTGATATGTATATATATTTTAAAAACGTCTAAAAGTTTTTGGTACTTTCAGCAACATGCTGTTTGGAGCAGATGATGGATCGATGAGGGACAATATTGTAACAGACAAATTGCTATCATATGACTGGATGATATGGCTGAAAAATGAATCAAGATATTTTCACGTTAGTTGATATAGAAAATTATACATTAGAGTTTTGTTTAAAATATCTGAAATACTGCCAAACTGGTGACATTTCCTGTTTTATCAACAGTTTCTTCTTGAGTTTTTCTTCTCATTTTCTTCCTTCACACCATTATTTTTACATTTGAGCAGCTATGAGATAAAACATGAAACTGCTGCTGCGCAACTTAGTCAACAGGCTGTTGCTAGGTAACCAAATAGCAAGCAAGTTGCTGCCACCAACCTGACTGACTGAGCAGCTGAAGTCTTTTCTTTGCCTACAACTCCCAGAATGCCGTGTGGCTCTGGATTGGAGTTCAGTGAAATAATTACTTATTTCATATTGATCATGTTGCAATACATATTATCCATTTGTTGCCCAACCATTAGCTAGTCTAACAACATTTTAAAGAAGAAAGTAAGCATTGTAGTTTTCAATTTGATTCAATGCTAATAACTAAATTGCACCAGTTTTCAGTAGCCCAGCATCATACTCTGAAAGCATGAAAATACCAGTATTACCAGTATAGGCATGTCCTGTTAGCAGTGGTATTAAGCTGAAAATACCCCTCTCACAGAGGTCACACTGTATTACGTGTAATAATTGTGTAAGATCTTTACAAAGAGACTGTAGAAAAGCTTTCAGGGTACAATGTGTGCAGCTGCCGCACCAACAAACTCCCAGGAGAAGCTCCTGCAGATTTGTCTGTGGAAGAGAGGAGAGGAGGTGGAAGAAGCCCCAGGTAGCCTCACAGCAATGCACCATGAGAAACAGGAAGAGACAGAGAAAAGCACTGCTGCTCACATCTTTTCCAGCCAGTGAATCCCTCCGTCTCCCACTGACCAGCTAAATATTGTATCAGCTGGAAGGAGAATCTACCGGTCTCAAGACTGGCGGGGATTCTTTTGTCCGATTGTTGTTGTTGTTATTTGTTCCTTCATGGAGGAAAGTACTGGTCTGTCTCTGTCTGTCTGTAAATGTGCATGTGGTGTGTGTGTGTGAGTGAGTGCGTGCTTGCATGTGCATGTGACAGTGTCAAAGGGCAGATGAAGCGACATCTGAGATTGTTCCACCGACCACGCCGTCACTGAAGTGCTTTTGATTGGTCACTTTGAAGTTACCCGTCTGTTTTCCTCGCTGCCTCTCTCTCAGTGCACATCCGATGTGTGGCGCGCTGCTGCTCGGTTCAGAGTTGGATGAACGACCTTGAGCAGTCGCGCAGGGCTGTGTTGCCATGGCAACGAAGCCTCGCGCAGCCAGTAACAGCTGGATGCAACAGCACTCCCTGAATTTTAGCGGGTGCCACGATGTTAATAAAGCGACTCTCTCCGTCTCCTCCCCCCTCCTCCTTCTTTTTTTTTTCTTCTTACTCGGTCTTCATCACCGCCTTCATCTTTCAAATCTTTATAGACTCACATGGAACTGCGCTACAAGCTGCTTTTCTCTTTCTGCGACAATTTAGCTTGTTTTACATGAGCTAATTGAGTCTAATTGATGCGAGTTGGCCATGTGCAGTCCTGGCAACCCGCTGACTGTGAGGCGGAGGGGGAAAAAAAAAAAAAAACCCTGACAAGTTGAGAGGACAAAGACGGTGGTAAAGAGAAAGAGCCAGAAATCAAGAGTGAGCCACAAGTTACAAAACAAAACGAAACAGAGAAAAGCGCATTGAGATGGGCACTTGACATTCCTCTCACAGAGGAAATAGCTCTCGGAAAGAAAAAAAAAAGGCGGCAGAGGACATGAGCTGCACTGAGGCATTCTTGGAGAAAGAAAGGAAATAGAAAGTGAGGATGCACTGCACGATTCTGACAGCCCATCAGCTCAACCCACACATCTCCTTTTGCCTCCTCTCACCCCCCCCCCCCCCCAACTTTCCTTAATACTTAGTTAATCTTTTCTGCCTCCTCCCCCTTAAACTTCATTCAATACTTAATCTGACAAAATAAATGGTATCAACTAAATTTAGCACGTTTTTCTTCCTTGAATGAACAAAAAGATGAACCAGATCAGACATTTGATCTGAGTTTTTTGGTTGTTTGTCCTCATTATCTGAAAAAGGATTTCTTTCTTTCAGGTTTTTATGCTGATTTGTTATTAACCATTTTGCAATCTAAAAGACCTGTCTAAGAGATTTTGAAAGTTATTTTAAACTCAATTAATTTAGCCTTCAACAGACAAACATTCCAAGATGAAATATTAGGCTTGAAGCTTTCTATAAGATAAATTATAATCAATGCAAGAATATACATGAAGATGATTGGTATTTTTGTAAAGCTGGTCATGCTAATTGCTAATATGATGGCAAAGCTAATTTAATCAATTAGATGGTGTAGCACATTTCAGCAACAAGGCAGTTCAAAGAGTTTCACATCATAAAAACAAAAATATATAGTCATAGAAGACAATTTAACTCTGTAATAATGGTCTTAGGCTGGATTCTGCTTGGTCCAATTTAATCAAACTATAGCTTGTTTGCCTGTAAAATCCAGTTTTATAGAGGAGGTGTGAACAGACAATTAAACTCTGATGTGGTCTAAACTCTGGTTCTCTTATAAACCTAGACTTTGGCTTGGTCGGAATGAACTCTAGTGCGGTTTGAATGCATATCTAAATCCTAAGTGGACTTTAGATCGCTCCAAAAGCAGGAAGTGGACTATAGCGCATGGCATTCTGTGTGTGTACTTTATTTTTAACCCTGACTATAGGATTCATTGATCTAATGCAACTTGGCAAGGAAAAATACTGCATGTCATTGCTTAAAACATAGCTACCAGCTAAAAACAGCCAAAAAATATCTTCAACATTGAACATATTGATACAATTTTTATTTTTATGGTTCATCAACTCAAGCATTCTCAAGTTGTTTGCTTCTGATTGCCCACCTTGCGTCTTAATCCAGGCAAGTTCCCATGAATTTGGCAATTTCACTGTTCTACTCTCAAACAGTGAAATAAATCTCAGAAAGCTCATTGCCAGCAAAAGTCACCAATTATCTGTATATTTGGAAAACAAGTTATTGAGAGGATCCGGCTAAAATCTGACCATAGACACAAGAAAAACAGGTGAGAGAGAGGTGCTGCCAAATGGAGCATTAGTCACAACGCATCTGTGCACTAAGTCTTCCAAGTGTCTCTGCAGCCCACCAGTAAGGTTTTAAAGATCGAGTGGATAATTACAATCAACATGTTGGTAAACCCTGCATTGGAAGCCTGATACCACCTTTATATTAGCCACCGTGTTTCCACAGTACACCCGCAGGGACAAACCAAGCAGGAGTTCATAGAGAGGGCATATCACATATTTACATTATGCTTTTTATATTTCCTATTTGGGAGAATAGGTTCTTCCTATTTGCTAAACCACTAGCAATTCACAGGCTTCACATTTGACGTGCAGGAATTCACTAAAACCTCTGTCGTGTTTATGGTCTTATCATTTTGTTTAACACAAGCTGACCTCTTTCTTTTCTAACCAAAAAAAAGACAATGAATTTATAAGCTCCTTTAAAACATCACACCCTTCGAGACTGTAACAGTGTAGATATTTTAGGGTGTTGTATAAAAACTCTTTTTCTTTTCCGCACATACAATTGATCAAAACCGGTACCTACCACTTCACAAAATAACTATGCTGCTGATTGTGTACTACTATGCACATAAATTTAAATATTTAACACCCTCTTGTGCCTTTGGGAAACATCCTACAAACCTAATGACATCTCATATAAAACTGCATTATTAAAAAGAACCGTCTTTTATGCAGCAGCATAATCTAACACTGGAAATTGTGCTGCAATTCACTTGTAGTCTCATTAATGTACTACTTTGGAAAGATTAATATACATCTGCCTTACTTGAATTGTATGTTCTCTTATCGTTCCCATTTTGAGAAGAGGCTAAGTAAAATGGCTGTATGCGACACATTAGAGAAGCTAGGATCATAAACCACTTGTTAATTTTATTTTTCTTTTTTTTTCATGTATTCGCATTGACTTGTACTTTTCAGAATATTTTTTGCATCATCATAGATTATAGATGAAAGAAAAATATCAGCCTTGCTGAGAAACGGTGTTTGTGTGAGACTATCATCACTTCCTGTGTTGTCTTCACTCGAACAGGGCAACAGCTTCTTGTTCAGCAGCTGGAGCACCGACTCAAACTCACACAGGGCTGCAATGCAACTTAAACTACTCATAATATAAATAGCAGCATTATGCATGTAACAGGGACAGAAATTACAAAGTATTATTGTATAAATATTTAGAAAGCTCCAGCTATGGAGGAAAAATCTATCACATCATATAAAATAAACACACGATTTAAATATTTAGCATTTCAAGAGACACTTCCGTCTCTTCTAGTTGATAAATTAAAAACAATTCAGGCGAGGACAAACTAAAGTAATTTTATAGGCAAGAGATGCTTTTAAGAAGTGAGCAAGAGAGCAAGAAAACAAAAAAAGAGCTGATTTGGGCGATAAATGCAAACTCAACTTACACATTAAACTGCCTGCCAACCTTCAGTAGAGTAGCAGGAAAATGTGCCACTTCACATTTTAGCTCCAAGCTCCGGAAAGAAGCCTCAAACTTTATCAAGCATTGAGCTAATAGCAGCCGAATAACAAAAACATCAGATTATAACTGGAGGTTAAACTCCAGGTCATTGCCTTGTTATAAAACTTGCTACAAAATTTGTGATTCCTTCATATTCTTTGCTTACATATTTTTCTGCATCCCGATTTTCCTCCCAAACTCTCTCTGAGAAAAGCCACCACATGTTGCAGCCACAGCTGTGCGCGGCTGTAATAGGGTTTTAAAATAATGCTCCTCAGTAATTCTTTGGAATAAGAATAATCTCAGTCTGTAGTGATTATAAGATGTTTCCTCCTCTACTGTGAGAGTCATTCAGGCTCCAAGTTTTATGCCTTTTAGAAAGCACATTCAGAGAACAACAGCACAGAACCCAAGTACTCTGGGACAAGTTTTTGTTTTTCAGGAAACTAAATTCCTCTAGTGCTCTTTTGTTTTGTTTTTTGAAAATTACAAAAGTGGATTTAAATGTTGGAAAACATAAGAAATGCTTGTATTTGAAAAAAAGAAAATAAACATGAAATAACTTTCTGTAGCATATGTACAGCACAAAGTATTTCCATTATTCACTATCCAGTTCCCATATTTTTAATATGAAGTTCAGTTTATCACACGTCTAACCAGCTAATTTCCACCTAAATTTGCAAACCTCAAGTCTCAGACCTTCAGTCAAAGTCAAGTCACAAATTTTCTTGTTTGTTGGACTTAATGGTGACTCAGTTCCTCATCTATTGCTGTTAGGAAACAATTAATTGTGGTGAATCAATTCTGGAAATGATCCGTCATCTAATCTAGAAATTAATAAGTTGTTAACTGGAGTATATAGACTCAAAAAAGGACAACATACTCAGAGCAACAACTTTACAAAAAATACAAACATTTTGCATTTAAAATAACAAAAACTTTTTCTGTAAATATATTGTACTCAGAACACATCAAGTGGCACAGCTTCACCTTAACCTGGTTCAAAATCTGTAAAAGAAAAATAATCTATCTAGCACGTTTTGATATCTAATTATTCATTAGTTAATCTAAAAAAGACTCAACAGATCGGCCCTGTACTGTAATGATGCCGAGCAGAAAGAGCTGATCTTTTCACATGTTGATATTAGAAGCATGTTTTAGCTGCAATGCATCTTTCGCTACAAATGATCAAGCACTCATTAAAGGAATGTTGTATTTGCATTTTAGGCAGTATAATGTTTATTTTATTATTTAAAAAGAAATGAATTATTTGCATCTCTTAATTATTTCTAACATTGTATGACAAAGGTTTGTGGAAATCTGCCAGGTTTTTTTGTCTGACTAATCGTTGTTATTATTATCAACAGATTAAACGATGACTAAAATGATTGTTAGCTGTACTTGCAGCCCTAACTGTAGCAATTCCAGAAATATCAAGTTACACAATAAAATTTGGTATTTTAATGCGATTTAAAAATAGATATATAGAATCAAATAAGATGTGAGAGTCTGGAGTAGAGATGCGTGAAATCTGGGAAACCTGCTAAAGATTATTTCCCTGTTTAACATTTCCTGACATGGAGAAAGAGGTCTCTATAACAACGGCACAACAGATCCACTCACTGTGCTGCATTCAACGGGATTCAGGGGACAGTGAGAGGAGAAGTCTACACAGCAAAGCATGCAAACCGTCTGATCCCAGAAACTTCATGATTCCACAAGAGAAATGACAAAGGTTTGAGAAATAAGATCAACCAGGATGGGCACAAAGGACAAAACTGCCAGGCAGATATCCAGCAGGACGCCCTGCCTGATCCGTCTCCTCCCAGCATTTTAAACATCCTCCCTCTTTCTCCTACCAGTACACACACCAGGACCAACCCTGTTGGTGTATGAGGTCTTATCTCCAGAACCCCAGAGCCTGACCCAGACACCAGCATCCCCAGTTCAGCTTTGTCCCTCTCTCCCCCACCCCGATTCACCAAACATAATGCATCACTGTCACCCTCCTCCACATCATCAATACCACCGTCCTTCCATCCACTTAGGAAAACCCCTCACAAGGTTTCCACAACCCAGCCTCAAGGCCTGGCGACCGGGCTGTAGGCGAGTGTGCAGAGCAGCAAAACTGACAGAAAGTCGGTGAAGAGCACAATGCTGTGACTTCGACTAGTATTGGTGATGATTAATGTATCGTTTTTAAATCAAAGGAGCAACACTAAACTTACCCAGAAAGAGGGTGGCAAAATATGTGAAAGTTAAATTTAACCCAATGTCATTGAGACTGATAAAAACAGCCTGGAGTGATTTGCAGAACAGGCAGTAAGGACTGCAGGCAGGGACTAAAGTCATCATTTTTCTAAATGAATAACTGTATAAAATTATCTCCACCGCAGTTTCACTGAGAGCACACTAATCTCTTCATATGCCTTAAATCTAGGTTCATAATCACAAACAGAAGAAGTCAATGTCTGCATTACAGTCTTGGATCTTCTAACTAGACATAGACTGGTTGCAGATATGAAGGTAAGTTTGGCATTTTTACACTCATGTTCGGTCAACTTTAAACAGCTTTGGATCACCTCTTCTTTTGGACAGGAGTGGAAGCCCATCAGAAAACTAGTGCAGACAAAACAAGCAAACTCTTTTTCTCTATACTGCTGCATTCATCTTATATATATATATAAACAGTAATGATTATAGATTTCTGTCTGATATGAGGCAAAACATTTTAACATCCAACAACCAGGGTGGATCTTGAACAAAATATATTAAAATTTTTAAATAACTGTTTATCATAATAATTATTATCATCTCTTCCTGGTAAAAAGAAAAGGTTATCCATGATGATATTCTTCTTATCCACAATAAACATTTTATTGATGTCAAACGAAATCCTTCCAAAGAAAAAAATTATGTCACATTTTTGACTAAATCTAATAATGTCTTGCCATACTTACCTGCTGCTAATACTGGGCAGCTTGTTGCGATATTGTGTCAACCTAGTAGCTGACGTTAATGTATGAAATAGTTAAAAATGTTATGCTAAAGTGAATCAAACCAAGTGAAGATGTAATTTATTTTGTCAAACTGTTAAACCGAGTCGCCCAGATTATCCTGGTGTGACAGAAAACTTAGCTTCAATGCCAAAAAAAGAAGTTATCCTCATACTTTAAGAAAATAATAGAGTGAAATGAGAGTTATCCCACTCCCTGGAACATAGAGCAGAACTGCAACTCCCCACATGTTGCTGCACACTGTCAATCAGCTGGCTGAAACAGAATTCCTGTGGATTTTCTTGCTTACAACAAAGAAAAACTTGGATAGAGTATTTGGAAATTTTTCTGGTTGAAAAAAAATATGGACAAATGTGGAAAGCATGGAAAGCAGAATGTCTAGATTTATCAGGTGTTTGTTTTACTTGTAAGTAGATTTTAAAATAGTAATACATAGATTTTATACAATGCTGTAAATAGGAATACAGTGTATGTTATTTTTGCAGCATTAATTTAGCTAGGTAATTAACTAATACTAACTTTGACCACTTGCAGAAAGAATAGTCAAGAAACTTTTGTGAAATTTAAAATGTTTGTTTTGTTATAACTTTCCCCAGATTTACTTAGAAATTGAGGGAGACACATTACCCCAAACATTCAGATTTTAAAATACTTAATTTTAAACCTACATAAATCATCATAGCAAGAAATGAAATAAGTCCTTATTAATTTTTAACAAGGAAAATGTTGGAGGAAAAATAAAATAAATAAGAAAACAAACAAAAGTTTCATATCCAGTTTGAAAAGGAATAGGAAGAAGCAAAACCTTATTAAGTCCTACAACCAATTGTCTTGGCAAAATATGTCAAGAGATTTTTGGACAATTGAAAGTTAATTTAAAGTGTTTTCCAACTGAATGGTTTTCTTTCACATGTATTTAGTGAGGGTAAATGACAAGAAATTATCCAGTAAATTTGTTTCACATTTTGAGTCAGATGCTATCTAAAGAAAAGGGGGGATGATGTTTTTTTTTTTATTAATGTTGCACAAGTCATTTAATTTTACTCTGGGGGTTTGCATGATAAGGTGAAAAATCACAGGTGTGCACACTTGCGAGCAAGAAACAGAAGAATGTGATCAAACAAAGAAAGCAGAGTTGGGCTCAAATGGAGTGACAAATGGGGAAAGCGTTGACAGTACTGGAAATTTGGACGCAGCTCCAAATTATTTCTTTTGAGTAAAATCTTAAACAGACTTATTAAACTTATTCACGGATTTTACTGCAATTACCTCAAGCTCTTATCACTCACCTGCAGTCCACACATCAGCCTTGCATCCATTCAACCCGTGTTTTCACACACACTGAAAAGAAGACTGCTATTATCCCCTGAAAACCTGTGCTGTAGTAAAGATCTGGTGTCACGCTCAAGGACACGGTGGCTTTTTTTTCCCAGCATGTGTGCGCACGCAGACAAACACACAGCAACACATGCCTGGCTGTGTCAGGGATCAAACCTTGAACCTTACGAGGCGCAGGGCAGCGGGATCGCACAGGGCCACGCTGCTGCCCCCTGCAGACCCACACGGGCACATTTTATAACAGCGAGCAGAAACTGCTAAATCCTTCTTTCTTCCGCTACATACACACACACACACACACACGTGCGCATACGCACACATTTAAAGACAATGCATCGGTTATTCAGTGCACAGTTACGACACATCCCAGAACCGCTGCACTTTTTTCTCTCCGCTCTTATAACATACAGTCCTAGCGAGAGCAGTCACCATCGCCTGCATCCATGCACGGGAATAAAGCTGTAAAAACAGCAGGGTGATCTCTGGGCAATCATGGTCGATACAAGTAAAAATTAACAGCGTTTCAATTCCTTTAAGTTAAGACAGAGGTAGGTTAAGGTGTAACTGTCCAGTCTTTGAGACCAAACGATTAGAATATAACCATGCGCTGTGTTGAACTGTGCAGAAACCACGTTACAAAAAGTGAGCTGTTCCTCCTAAAAAGAAAAAAAAAAAACTTCCCCGTGTTCCCTGAGCTCTATGTTGGAAACACAACTGTGATCCAGCAGCAGCTTGCGCGTAAACGGAGCCGCTTGATCCGCCAAGTTAAGTTGATTAAAAGCTGCACATCGACTCGTTTTGCAGCCCCGACTGTCACACAGACGTGACAACAACCGTGCACCCCAGAGCAGAGATCAGTGGGGTGATTCCCTGCTGTCATGCACTGAGAGACCGTGCACTGTGCCCTCCGCAACCCACTGATGCCCGGCCAGTTATCAGTGTGCGTTTGTGTGTAGGTGCGTGCATGTGTGTGTGTGTGTGTGTGCACCGCCACTGGAGACCCGTCTCAGTCCATTTCCGACTTGTGTCGACATGCAAACCACAAACAAAGTCCGGCTTAATTAGCTGAATGTCTTCCAGCACGCAGCGCGGTCTTACCTGGAGAAAAGCGTTATCTCCCTCCCGGATCGATAATTTCTTCTTTACACCATTAACTCTCCGCCATCTTCGGCACTGTTTGTTTAAATGGGAAACACTCCCGGAGCCCTTAGCCAGGTCTGTAAGTTGAGGAGGCGCGGTGGCTTCTGGGGAAGCGAGTTCGGAAATGAGGAGCAGAGAGTTTCCTGCTGCCTGGTTCAACGCGGAAACGGACTACAGACGAGACTCCACCAGACCGGAGGAGGAGGCGGAGGAGGTGACAGAAAAGGCACCGTCTGTCTGGCAGCCTACAGACGAATGTCAGCCACTGAAGAGAGGATGGTAGCTCGGTGTCTTATCTGTTCACCAAAGAACATATACGGAGTCTATAAATCAGCTCTCTGAAGTTTTTTTTTTCATTAAATTAAATTAAATCAAGTTAGATTGCATTTCTGTTGTTTGGATAAATAAACGTATAAAGACTGAACACAAATTACCAGAGCCAGCTCAGGTTTGTTTGCGTCCCTGGGCAGAAATTAATTTCCTCACCCATTTACAGTCTCAGCAAAGTTTCCCTCATATATCTTTTTTCTATATATTTTTTTTCCATTACTAATCATCAAACATCATCCGGATATCTGGGAAAACAAGTACATTTTTTATGCATTTCTACATCTCTCTAAAGCTCTGTTTAACATAACCAAAATCAATTATTTAGAAAAACGCTGACCAAAGTGGAGATTTGAGGAAACTACGTTTTTGTATTTGCGTCTGTACATTCGAAAGCAGAGATTTGTGGTCTGGCACATTACAGTCTGCAACAAATAATTCACCAATAAATCCATAAAGTTCCTTTAACATGATTCCCAGTCGATGTTGTCTTGTGTCGTATTAACTTTATACTCTAATATGATACTTACAAGTAGTTTATCTATAGTAGGATCTAGATATATGTCCACTCAAATGAACTTCCTGGCGCCATGTTTAATTCCTAAGAACAAGTCCTGTTTGTTTTGAAGCAATCTGATTGGCTGACGTAGGTTTTAGTTTTGCGCTACACTACCCCCTATGCGTTTGGCATGTTTAAAACAATCACGTGTGGGTGAAAACTTTTCTGAAACCAATTTTGGGAATACAATGTTATTTTATTTTTAATGTAGCGGAGATATAAATTTTTTTTAAAGACTCAGCTATGCTTGTACAATGCCTTTAAGATGAGTTTTGGACTTTTTTTCAGGATCACCAAACAAATTTACATTTCAAGCCTGGACTTTGGTCTAGCGTCTAGCCAGATATCTGGAAAAACTAATGCATTTTTTCTGTGAAACATTACCAGGGGTGGGAAAGGTTTAGGGCCAAAACCACTTGATAATGTTTGGATTGTTGCTCAGACTTTTTCATTTTGGACACTGACCTTAAGGCAAGTGAAGCCTGTCGAACTTTAGATGTTTTATGCTCTTTTTGTCATGATTTCCCTGTTTCCTGCCATGATTCATGCTGCTCCTCCATATATTTCCTTTACCTACTGATTTGCTCTTGCTCTCACCTGTAGCTCTGCTCCTTCTACACTTGTTGACAGCTGATTGCTGATGGCTGTCACCTGTGCTGCTGTCTACATAAACCTTTACTTTTTACTCCTTTAGGGTGAGATTTTCTATTGCCAATCACTGGTCAAGTATCCCGATTTTATGCTTGACCTATTTTTTCGTCTTCTTACTGTCACCTTTGCCTGCTTCCTGCCTTTTCTGATCATATCTCTGCATTTTTATGGGATACAATAAAATAAAACAGGTCTCAATGCCTTTTTCTGTTGCTGGCCTGGACTATTTACCAGACCAATAAACTCGATGTGGTCTTTAACTTCACCATGATGAAACACATGCCTGGCTGTGTCAGGGATCAATCCTTGAACCTTGCAAGGCTCACAAAGGCTTCACCACTCCCTGTTGCCAGCACACGGAGTTTCAGTTTCTGTCCAGTCCTGCAGGTGAAACAATCCCCAGTAAATGGACAATCTCCTCTATCTTGTCGTCTTTACTTTAAATAATCCAGTATTTCAATGTTCAAAAATCCAAGACAGAAAGCCAAAGATCTCTGACAGAGATGCTGCCCTGTTCCTGCTTGGACATTTTCACATTTCTTGTCAATAAAAACTATTTTACGTTAATTAGGTCGTGGTTTCTGTGTTGGGTCCACAACATAATACTTAAACACTCATTTAAATTTAACAAAACAAATTAGACAAGGATATAGTTGTCATCAAATGGTGAATCATAACTCCTTTTGCTCTTTTTGAAGAATCAAACATCCTTGCCTAAAACCCACCTTGACGTTTACCTCTCTGCTCTGTGAATATCCGGTTATATGAACCACATGCTTGTATTTGTTACATATCCCTCCAGTTGCTCGTTGTTGCAGACAAATACTAAATGTCACTTCACATCGTGTATCCTTTACTGAACTGGTCCTGTTTCCCCGGAGGGGCTGCGACTTCTTCAGGCCACGCATCTCTCACGGATGAGACCCATATGTGGGCTCCATATGAAAGCTGGCAGGGTCGACGACAAGCAATGGTGGCCTATGAACTGGGATGGAGAGCTCTGAAATCCGTCGCCATGGTGACGCCAGACAGACAACAGCGCAGATACACAGACAGATAAAAAAAAAAAAAAGAAAGAAAGTGACAGATACAGAAAGGGATCCTGCTGTGTCAATAACACTGAGACTGAGCAAGAGGAGGATGCAGAGAGAGAAGTGAGACTAGATGATGGGATTGTGGAGTTACAGTTAGAAGAAGTCTTAAAAGATGCAGGAACACGAACACAGATTGAAAGAAATCGTATCTGTTGCCTAAAAGAAGAAAATATAAATGTGCTAAAGACGCACGAGTAAGTGAAGAAATGAAAAAAAAACTTGAAGTGTGGCAAGGAGGAAGAAAGAAGGACTTATTTGAAAAAGTAAAGTATGAGTCTTGTGGTGCATTGGACGCATAAAACACTGATAAGGAAAATTAATATTGAAATTTTCTGGACAGCATTAAAATAGAATAACGACATAAGCTATTATGCTATATGAAGAGATATAAGTAAGACATGAGAAGAGGTGAAGAATAGATTACTGAAAAAAAATTCACTTTTTTCTCAGGATTTTGACTTTAATCTTTTGAAATCAAAAATTTGAGAAAAGTCAAACTTTTTCAGTGGTGCATTAATTTGGGTCATAATAGATAGAAAAAAAGAAGAAAAGATTTCCATAAAAAACAAAAACAGTATTTAACTTTTGGAAACTTTGGAAATTGCTGAAATTTCATGTTTTTTCTAGAAAATGTCTGAGCTTTTTTGGCCCAAATTCACTTCTCCTTTTTCTTCTATCCACAATGACTCGAATACATTTATGAGAAAAAGTCTGAATTTCTTTTTTTTCAGTGGTGCTATTCCTCTTCTATACAAATCTCATGTAAAAAATGCTGTTTTGCATTTGCTGCTTACTGAATTTCTTCAAAATTCCCAAAGCGAGTTGCACCAAATACATGCAAACCTTAAATCCATTTGCAAATTATTTTTTCATTGGGTTGCAGTTCTCCTCTGATCAGCCACAGTAGACTCAGTGGAGTTGTCAAAGAGATGGAGAAACATTGTTTTATTTTTAATCATTCCTTTAATTAATTGACGATTCTGGGTCCTGCCCGGAGGAGGCAGTTTTAGAAACATTTAGAGCAGCATCTGACTGGAGGAGTTACAGTCAGAAAAGTTATTAAAGCTGAGCTCTGGGTCTGGTTTGGGGTCATCTCGCAGTGGGACGGGTCCAGAAAAAAACCCCGCCAAGGGTCAGTGGCATTGTAATCAAACTCTGAACCACCTCGACTGACCCTGTGAATGCAGAGAAGCAGTAGCTCTTATCTCTGAGTCTAAGCACCGCCAAACTAGAGGAAGAAGTATTGTTCAGCTGCTTGTCATAGGATTGTTTTTGTTTCTGTCTCAATAAATAGGTCTGAACTGTAGGCGAGCTTAGAAAAATAGGTGAAGTGCTAATCTGAGATGTTCACTGTTAGGCTGAGCTCTTTCTTCACCCCCACAGGCTTGCATTACTGCTGATCTGTCAATCCATCACCTGCGGAAAGAAGGGAATCTGGTGCTAAATTCAATTACACCATTGCATAATTAATTAGCCAGCCTTTCTATTTATCATGATGAAGTGAATTATTTGCCTTCCTGTTGAACAGTTTCTACCATACAACAAAAAAAGAAAATGAAGTTTCTTCATCTGGAGCAGTGCTGCAATGGCTTAAACAAAATCTGATCCTTTTATTTCAAATTACTGCGTCTTACTCATTTATTTATGTTTTTATTTTATTTTTTTACTTTTTTGTTTCTTTTGGGTTTTATTTCATGGCAAAACAATTTTAACAGGAAAACTTTTGGCAAAGATGTTTATAAGTACAAAACACCATGATGGTTTAAATCTTTCAAATGGACATTTAGCTCACTTTGATCTAACACTAAAATCCTGATTGCAACACTAAAATAAGGTTCTTCTGGGACATTTCTGAAACCTGTTGTTTTAAATAATTTCACTGCTAAATATTTACTGAATGGTTGAGTGCTTTCAACAATAGTGTTTGTTAATATTACTTGTTAGGGGATTTTCTCTCAAATTTTTCTGTCACCTCAAAGACAATGGATTTTGACAAGGCTGCTATATAAATGAAATATATAAACAATAAACCCCAAAGCCGACATGCAAACTGACTAACTACATTTTCATTACACATGCTTATGATAGTTGAGTTTTCCATAAATAATTTCAACATTTAGTTTAGTTATAGATCACAGATTTACAGCCACTTGAAACATTTTGGACAATCTGTGTTTTTCTAATATATTTGGACAAATTAGTATTTAATTTCTAAATTTGAATTAGACTGAGAAATAAATAGCAAAAAAATGAATGAAATGAACATTGAAACAAAATCTAATTTCTGGAGAGGAATAAATTAGAACACCCCAAAGTACACTGAAAAAACACGATAACTTAAAATGTATTTTTGCTCGAGTTTCTCTTACAAATATTTTAGCAAACTTAAAATTAGACAAAACTAACCTACAAGGAGCATTTCAAGATATAAGAGTTTGATTTAAGTAAATAATTCCTTGATATTAATTTTAAAAAACTGATTAGTCTTTTACGGATTATTTCACTTATAACTTTTGATTTTAAGAAATATCAACTCTGTAAGCTTATTATAGGCCTCCCCACAGAAATATTTCTGATTGTCTTTTCCTTATTTTGGCTCCTTGTGGAGCATTTTCAAGCTGCGTTAAATTAAGTACTAATCAATCATGACCTATCAGAAATCATTCTGAAGGATTATTTCTGACGGGTCAGGACACTTTCATTTGAACTTCCACATAAAAAGAAGCAACATTTGTTTGCCAGGATTATTTCACAGGGGGAAGAAAATGAGCATTTTAGTCAAAGATCCCGAGGCATTTAAAGCTAATCATTAATAGAACAGAGACCTAAATTTCTTATCAGCGCTTAATTTTTGTATCTTTTTTTTCTTTTCTTTCAATCTTGTGTTTCAGATCCTTGAACAAATTTTAGTTTTAACTCGTGTAAATACAAAATGCAGTTTTCAAATGGTGATTTAAATAATGAAGAGAAAAGATCACTCATAAAGGACATTTGAAGGGAAAGCAGGTTTGCAGTTGAAAGGTCAAATCTGAAGTTTTTTGTGTGCACTGGAGTTGTTAGGTCATCTGAGCAGTTGTGTTTAGATTCATCCTCATAAATTTTCAGCCTCCAAATATCTGTAAAAAGTGCATCGTTTACTGATGCTTTTACAACTCAAAATAAATGTTTCTCTTTGTATATTTTTAATTATTCATATTTGAGCCATTCTGCAGTTTTCTTTATTCTAATGTTTCCATTTGCTTATTTTGGATGGTTAATAGCACCATGATCAGATATTTCATCTTGAATGTGAAAATAAAGTTAATTTCATCCAGTTTGTTTTCATTCCTTTAGACACTAAGGCAGGATTCAGTGTGACGGTGTTTTGTTTGGGTGGAAAATATTTTATTATGGAGACATTTTTTCCATTAGAATCTAGAGGACTGCAGAGAGAGCTGC
This sequence comes from Gambusia affinis, assembly GCF_019740435.1. Classification (NCBI taxonomy): domain Eukaryota; kingdom Metazoa; phylum Chordata; class Actinopteri; order Cyprinodontiformes; family Poeciliidae; genus Gambusia; species Gambusia affinis. The sequence goes on along the minus strand of NC_057868.1, from coordinate 32,162,030 downwards.
GGGAAGGTGAGAGGAACGAGGAAGCTGTTTAAAATTCGAAACAGGTAGTGACGAGCCTTCAGGAAGGAGGTGGAACATCTCCCAACATGCACGGATACACACACGCACACACACCCACACACGCCCATTCACGCTTGGATGTGTGCAGAAACATATGCAGAGCGCACCGGCAGATTTGTATGCGGAGTTAATTTGAATGGTCAGCTGTGTGACTAAATATAGGCCTAATTATTCTCATAATGAGACAGGACATAGAGCAGGTTGGCTTTGTGCTGCTAATAAGATAAAACACAACATTTCAAAACATTAGCTTGGCCTGTAGAAAACTGTCTCCATCCCAAGGCGTTTCTCCAGTGGCCCTCAGGTGACAACATAACAAAATCGAACCTCAGATGACATTTTTGAACAGAACTTCATGTTGTTTTTTTGTTTTATTACTTTTTTTTTTTTCAAATTTCCTGACAAATCAGTCCACAGTTGTTGTTGTTGTTTTTTTTAAATTAAGCTGTTTGTTATTAAAATTATCATTTGAAGCCCCATTTTTAATGGTGACATGGATAAAAAAATATACACAGAATGAATGTAGGAGAGATGGGAAAATAATATTTGCAATATCTCAACTAATGACTAAGGTGATGTGCTCGGCTCCCATTTTAACCCATTCAAACTGAATTTCTTTTCAGCTGATTAGCCAACTGAGTTTTACTCCTCTTTACCATGAAATTAAAGTGAAAATAATAAAGATTTTGTTTTACAAGCAGTTCAATGAAGTCTGAGATCTTATGCTTTAAAAAACTTAAAAAGTAAAACTTATTGTGAAATCAGGAAAAAAAGCATTGAAATGCTTATAGAAGGTAACACTATGACTAATATAGGCTATTCCAACTCCTGGTGTCCATTAGGATGGACATTCATAAATATTTTTGAATAGTTTTCAAATTAACTTCAAATTGACCTGAGAGAAATTTTATTAGGCTACCATGAATTTAAATTGATATTTTTGGTTGGAAATAAATGCTTACTTCTATTCTTGCCTTGTGCGATTAATTGGTCAATAAGAAACCGATCAATAGCGAGCATCGTCCAAATGCGAAATGCAGCTTAAATCCGGAAATCAACAATTAATGAATCAAATTTATTTGCATAGCACAATTTTAAAACATCATAAAAACACACACACAAAATACAAAGTTGTAGAGCACAAATCAACAATTGTCAGGTGTCATTAGACATCAAAATATTGATTAATGTTTCACTGATTATGTTTCATAAGCAACTGGTGTGGGGTGTGTTTTTACTCGAGATTTAAAGGCACTCAGAGATTTAAAGGCATATCCCTCCCAGTGGACGTGAAGTCTGGAGGGGTTCAAATTACAGACAAACTTCATTTCTGTTTTTCCCTCAGGATCCTGCAATGCAAAATCAATACAACATGATTAAGCAGTTAAAGCAGAAATGGGTGCAGTTGTTAAATTGTTGGCCTGAAAGCCTCGGGGGACCATAAAGTTGCTATTTGTGAAAAAAGAAAAAAAAAAAAAAAACAGAACGGAAATGCAACGACTGAGGAAGGAAGATGGTGTGTTTACCATCTCAATGCACAAACTGGGTGCCAAGAGGGTTTAGGCAACAAAAAGATTGATGAGGCTGTGTAAATTCATGTGACCTGGTGCTGTCAGCTGTCCCATTTATTGACTGAACCGTGCTGTCGTACATGTGTGTGTGCTTGTTAAGTGCTCACCTTCCAGATCCACAGCCTGTTGTTGCACCTTTTCATGCTGGTATAGAAAGAGCATCATTAGCTCATCATAGTTAGCTTCAGATAATCATGGAGTTGTAGTTCATATTTCTATGTTATGTTCAAAATGATAGCGATTCAGCATCACCTACCAGATTAATAACTGCTTTAGTGGATATTATATTCTACATGACAAAGTTATGCATGCAGTAGAAAATAGAAACCCACCGGAGTTGGGATGTACGTTCTGCTGATGGTTTGTAAGTTAATTATGGATTAACAGAGATGTATTTAAAATAACTGTTTATCAAATGCTAGAGAGAATGGATCCATTTCAAAACACTGAAATAGTATAAGAAGTAATTTTGTCCAATTCCAGAGAGGAAATGTCCTTTAAAGAGGAATATTATTAAGAAACAACCCTAGAAACAGCAGAAAGACAGGAGTATCTTCATTCCTTCCAGGCCAATATTAGCTTTGTGTGCTATTCAACAACGATTTAAAACAGGTTGTAACCAGCTGCATGAGAACAGACTGAGCTGATCTGGCTTTATAAGATTTATTGTTAAATCAGATTGAAAAGGCCAATGAAAACCTCTTGGTGATCTGATTAACAAAACAGCATCGTGCATTTGCATAATCTGATCTGTTTTTATCTGCTGGCATTCAATATATATTCATTCTGTGTCTGTTTTGGGGCACGATTGTTTTTAAAGGTGTTATTCAATAAAAATTCAAATGAGATGGCCAAGTATTGAGTTAAGAACAAAATGCTGTATAAAAATGGTTTGAACAAGTGGAAACTGAGCTCTGTTTGAACTGTTTTGCAAAGAAAAATGGGGAAAATTTCAGCCCCCAGAGGTTCACAAATAAATTTAACCCCATTTTTTTTTCCTTCTACTTCACAATTATTCAGCACATCATGTAAAGAATATTTCCAAAACTCAAAGCTCTGTGGTAGTGCTAATGTTTCTTTCCCATCACATAAATCCAGCTCTGAAAAACATTGAAATTAGCATTTTAATGAGTCATTTCCAGTTATTTTGCAATAAATGAACTTTTGTACAAAAGCAGTGCTGTTTAAACTTACAATCTTTAATTATTGTTGTCTATTATTCTCCTCTCTATTGTTCTCCTTTATATCCCTTGACACTTGTTACTTTTTCACATTTTTAGTCAAATTAAAATGACAGGTTTATTCCCTTTTATTAGCATTTTATTTGATAGAACAACATTAAGTAGGGTGGCACTGTAAAGTAACAGGAAATTGATGGCTTTCAACATGTTTTTTTACAAATTAAAAATCTGAAAAGTGAGGTGTAAATTTGAAATTAGTCCCTCTTAACTTTAATTGACTTACCAAAGCAAACAACATCCTTCAAAATTCATAATTGGTAAACTTTTAACAATTATATCAACAAATATTTTGGAGTCATGCACTCCACAAATTTGTCTGTATTGGGAATTTAAGTATAAAATGAAATATTTCTTCTCTAGTCTGTATTTAATTGTTTATATATTCTGTTAATTTTTCTTATATACTAAAGCTATGAAGAGTCAAAATTGTATATTTAATTAACACATTAACACATATAATCTGAGTAGTTTCAGCCAGTTGATTTATACACTTATGAATTATTTTTGATTGACTTTGTTTTGAATTTCTTTGATTTGTAGTTGGACTTTTGTCTGTACCAACTATAATGTGTGTCCGAGTGTTTTAGATTGAATAAACTAAACAGAAGAAGGTCAACAATGAGACAAAATTATCAAGAGTGCTGTCTGCAATATGCTTTAAAAAATTAAAGAACCAACTAAGAAGGTGTTTTGATTAGATGAGACAAAATAGTAACTTTTAAACTTGCAGGCTAAAAGCTATTTGTAGTGGAAAACTAGTTCTCCATGCTGGATTCAGGATGTTTTCGGTAGAAATGAGCTGAGCTGGAGTTTTGCCGTCTGAACAATCTTAAATACACAACCAGAGATACAAGAGTATGGTTTTGATCAAATCATAGTAAAACTCAAATGGTTCAGTCAAAGTTGAAGTACAGAAAAGATTTATTGCTGTAGGTGTGTAAAAACAAATAGATATTCATGCTTATCGTTTCAAATGTTCGTTTTTTAAAATAATTGTACTTATAAAAATGAAAACCATGTTTCCTTTTCCCTGCACTGCACTATTAATGCACAAGTTTGTGTTGATATATTTGATAAAAACATTGTTGCAAAGTGACATAATCTGAACAATTTCCAGGGTATGTATACTACTAGTGGGATACAGGTATTTATATCTGTTATTTGAAGAGTGTCTTTTAATTTCTTACTAAGATAAGATAAGATAAGATAAGATAAGATAAGATAAGATTTATTTGTCATTGTCATCAACAGATTACAACGAGATTGAGACCGTGCTTGACTCGAGTTAGAGTGCAGGTTATATACACAGACACAACACACAATGTAAATATACATACATAAAAATATAAAGAAAAAAACGAGAAATAAATAGACATCAGAAGATGGTTGCAGCGCCTGGAGGTGTCGCAGAGTATACAGAATTTACATTTTTAACAGAGTGGTGTCAAGAGCAGAAGTTCTTATGCCTTTAAATTTAGTGCCATGATTGCCATCGGGTAGAAACGGTTTTATAGCCTTGTTTTTATCCACAACTCTAAACATTGCCTCTTTTGTCATCTTTCTGCTTCTTATCTGTGATGTACGAGTTTTATTTCCTGGAACCAACAAACATGGGTCTAAAAACTCTCATCACCCAGTTTCTGTTATTCAGCAACATTCTCATCAAAGCATTGGCTTAATATTTTGTCTTTAGAAATCATTTTGGCCACTCTTCATTAATGCTCATTAGATCCTTCCAGATGTTTTCATCCCATCTACGCCCTCCCCTTTCATCAGTCTGCACCTGCTCTACAGCACACCTCACTCACACACTTCCCTTTTCTGCTCCCCCTTAAATGACCAGGAGGGTTCTGAGCATTTTTATGTCTTCAAGCTAGGTGGATCACCATAAATAAACTAGACTGGGAAAGCAGCTGCTGTCCAATTTTCCTATTTGGGACAATCAATGATAATAACACTGAAGGGCTACAATACTTCTGAGAGATTAAACGCTCTCTCCCTTTCTCTCCCTACTCTCACACACACAAGCTCCTGTCCTGCTAATTGTTGGCTATTAGTCTGCAAGTCTGGGATTACATGTCTTATTAAATACAGAATTCCAAATGAGCTTCGTTAAACAAGAAAGTACTCCCAGTTTAATGAAGCTAATTTATATGGAAATTACACATAATACTGACGATTCAGCGGGACATTTATCCTCATTGGATGGAGGGGGGAAAACGAAGAATGTCTCACTCGGTCCCTGCTTTTTATACTTTTTTCCCCTGCGTTTTGGGACCACCTCGAGAATATTCCAGCACTGTATGTTTGGGTTTAAGATGCAGCCATCAGCGAGTGCCTGTGCAGTGATGGAGAGCATGTTAGTGAACTCCTGTCCTTGTGCTAACCCTGCAGAGCTTCGGCCTGCCTCTCTGGTTCCCTCTGATCCATCAAGCTGTCTGATCGGCTGGAGAAAAGCCATTAGTCTGAAACAACACAATGCATGGGCTGGGAGCTGCAGGTGTCTCTTGTCTGTACTGTGATTCTTCTTCAGCCTTCATGGATGTCAGATTTCCAATGCTCCAGCTGTCAAAAAGCAGGAAGGTGTAGATTTTCTGCCTAAAAAACAGGATTATATCCAGATTAAGATATTTTTCAGACCATTGTTGTTGCTTCTTTATCCCGTCTGTCTGTGTGAGGGTGATGAGCAAAATATTTCTTCATAAAACAATGTTTCTGTCTTTCTGCCACTGAGTACTGATTTATTAATGCAGGTTTGTTTGCAGCTATGCCCTCAGACTGCCTCTGTCCCTCAGGCAAGCAGCTCCGCGTTGCCCCCTGGTGGTATTTAGGTAAAACAAACAAACGGTTGTCCACTTTTCCTTCTCAATTCCTTTTAAACCCATCCCACATACATGGCAAAGGTCGACACATCCTGGAATACGGCTGCATCAAAAAAATATTTCAGCAAATCTACTGAAAACGTGAAACTTGTAAATGCAACCATATTTTACATACATTCATATTAAAAGTAGTGTAGTGTGTAGTGTCTAGCATCTACATATGAAATAAAAGAAACTAACTTACAAATATATTTTCAAAACATATTGAAGCTTGGTTTACATCAATAATTTCTTGATATTGATTAAAAATGACTAGTTATTTCACCTATAACATGGGAAACATGTCTTGTAAGTGAAGTAATCTGCCACTCAAACTAAGTACTTCTTAAAATATTAGGGAATTATTTATTTAAAACAATCTTCTATGGCTTACTGAAAAGTTATGTATGAGTTAATTTTGCCTTATTTCAAGTTATCCAAGATATTTTCACTAGAAACTAGAACAAAAAATCTTGGTAAAATGTTACGCTTTTGAGGTGTTGAAGATAAATATCTGTTATTTATGGCTGGGTTAATAAAAACCAAACATTTAGCTACTCTGAAAACATAAACATTGCTTAAAATGAATAAATGAGAAATTTCGTTATGTAAATTAAGCCCCACAAAGTCATGAGGAAGATTGCAAACTTGACAGCTGTCCAACAAAGAGGTCACAGAAGGTCATTCCCAAAGCAGCAGATGTTTCCAGAGGGATGAATCAAAGTGTATTAAAGGGACAATTGAGTGGAAGAAAAAAGTACACAAGCGACAAGGGATAACCACAGTGTGGGGAGGTGCTGTGAATCAAAGTCTTTTTAATACTTTGGGAAAGAATCAGTGATGAAATGACAAATTCACAAGTTATTCAGGGTTCAGTGAGACGTTCTGCAGTCAGTAATAGTTTAGGGTGGTGTGTCATTATGCTGGACTTGGTTCAAAACTGCTGATTTCATTTTCCAGCAGGACTTGGTGTCTACCAGTGTTTCCAAAGGTACCAACGCCTTTTGATTGATTTCCAAGCAAACTCACCAGACCTAAACGCCACAGATAATCTATGGAATATTAATTTTTTTAAAGGAGAGATACCAGACTCAACAATGAAGATGAGCTGAAGTCCACTTTCAGAGCAAGCTGGGCTTTAACAACAGAGTTATTACATCAAAGACACAATACATTAATTTATGCAAAAGGAACCCGAATCAATCTGAATACATATGCTACAGTACACATACATGCCTTTAGGAAGGGCGAAACTTTTGTGTGAACATTTTTTGTTTTGTTCTTATGTTTAGATTCACATTTTAAAATTTACATAAAAATTAGCAGGAATTAACACTTTTAACATATCAAACTGTGTAACTCAAAAAGCAAAAAATATATGTACTTTTCAAATGTTCTCTAGTTTATCAAAGTGAACCTGTAAATACCAGCAAATGCTCCAAGAGTGTCTCCTGCATAAAATATATTTTCCTCAATGGTCCGTTTTAAAAACATGATTGTTCACAGCCATCATAATTTTCTGTGCACTTTGTGTGTTTTTCCCATCAAGTTTCCATAGAGACCGATGAAGAGATCAGACAAAATTCTGCTAAAAACATACGTTCAAGTTTTGGATAGTGAACAAAAGCTTTATTCAAACATGAAATAAAAAAAGTGACAGGAAAAAACAAAAAACAAATAAGCAACAATTTGCATAAATATATATTTATATCTATCTATATATATTTTCAGAGAAGGTCAGAAGTGACATATTTCAAAAGGAAAATATACAAAAACATTATAAAGAAGCTGCAAATTAAAAAAAGAAATCTGGTACAATTAGGTACAGTTCAGAAAGTACAAGAAATGTGCCTCTTTAATGTTTAGTTTATATATATATATATATAGATCTATATATATATATGAGTGTTGAGGACTGAGAGGCTCCACATACATTTGTCCTTGCTGCTTTCTGTTTCAGTTTTCAGCAATCATGAAAATGCAGTCCAGTTTGTATTTCACCAACAGCAGTATTGTAGTGCATAATGCACACAACGCAAAAAGAAACAAAATCAAGCAAGAATCATTCGCCTTAGATTAAACTTAATGTTTTGTGTCAGAGTGAGGGGGAAGGTTTTACATTTTCACTGGGAAAAATCCGCATCCTAAACTCCTGCTCCAAAAAAACAAAACACCTCATTGTAACTATAAAAATGTGTAGCTGTGAAAGCTGCAATGTACATCTGCAGCTTAGTGTTATACAACAGAGTACAACTTGCTCTAATAAGGCCATGATTTTACATAAACCAATAGGTTATATAAAGTTTACACTCATACCACAATGTGTATACACTTAATTCAGCAAGCGTCATCCTATTTAAAAATAATATCCCAAACAACTCATAACATGGATGCAAAACAAATATTCACACGTGTATATTAAACAGTCAATTTGAACAGTTTTCCTCCCCTTATAAAAATAGCTTAAAAATCTGACACATAATTAAGTACAGTGTACATTTCTCTCTTTTTTTAAATATTTTGCTTCTAAAATAGATTAATGAGAGGCTGGTATATTACTCCACTGCTCTTCCTTTTCTCCCTTGACAATGCCACACAAATGTTACACAAATTGCTCTTAAAGGCAACCAAAACCCCCAAGTTGCTATAGCTTGGATCCTTGTGTTCTTCCTTGTACGCCATTTTCGGGAATCAAAGTAAACCAAGGTTTTAAAAAGTCACAGTTTCAAAACCACACAAGTTTCCATCATACTCTTCCTAAGATTTAAAGACCATTCATTAAGATTCCAGATGAATGTCTGGAGTTACTGGAGTTTTCAGAGGCTGTTTATAGCACAACATATTGTTGAGCTCCAGTTTTATTTTCCCTTAGGTAGCCATTTGTAGTTTTTCAGCCATGGTGGGGAAACTACAGTTGGTTTGCTACTGGAGCAAAGACCTTGACAAATTTACCATCTTGTTATACTCCATATGCTACGAGTGTTTATCCCATATTTTCACATAGGTTAGTGTAAAATTAAAATAAATATGATAGATAACATAAACATACCTAATAATTAGGGAGGATGCCACAATTAGAGGACATAATCTGTTCGAAAAGAAATAGCTTTATGATAGTTGTATATTCAAGGAGAGATATTTAAAGTGTAAATAATTTTCTTAAAAAGATATATGTATATAGTAAAACTGAAAGGCAAAATATAGCTGACAAAATTACCAAGTGGTGATCAAAATCCAATTTACTAGTCAGAAGATTGACAAACTAATTCAAACTTGCTGAAAAAATTATGGTAATCTCAATAAGACCAGACATCGGCCAATTTAGTCCCTGCTTCAGGCTTTATCAAATTAATACATATGTTTGCAAACCCAGTTTTGTTTGTTTGTTGTTGTTTTTTTCTGGCGTAGTTAGCTAAATGCTAAGCTACTAGCATCTTTACGCTTCGTTTCGAAATTACTTGCCCCAACATTTCTTTGGGTTTCCTGCGAATTGTTAAAAGACAAACTTAGAAAAAAATGTTCTCCTGCTTCAGAAATATTGTTTTTGGAGTTGGAAAACGTAATGCCATTGTTCTCCATTGTGAGCAGAACACCGTTGGGCGAAAAAGGCTTCTAAGCTAAACAGAAATGATCAACAAATAACTTCATGCAAACTAGCATCGTTTTTCAAGTTTTGTGGAACTAACTAGGCTTAATTATAAAAATGGCATGGAAATCAAACAGTGTAACTGCAGACAATAGATCGACACTAGATATCAATATGTATGTTATATTAAGGACTCAAAAATAATTAAGGATTATTAAAAAACCAAAAAAACAAAAACAATCATAGAAACACCCATACAAACGTACCTTTCATCGGGATTGGGACATCCCCAATTATAGATGTAATATATATTCTTATTATTTTACAATTAGTAGGAATAATTGTTGCTTTTGTTTTTAAAATAAAAGCATATAGAGCATGTTTAACATTTGTGTGTTAATATTTTGAAACCATGGAATTTTTAGGGCCATTATAACCAAAAGATCCCAGTCTTTAGACTGTTAGCAGCCATTTAGTTCCGACTTTCCTGGGAAGGGACATCTTGTGCACAGAAACTTCATCTACGATCGTAAAGAGTGCAAGGGCAATGCCAGGATCATTGAAAAGGCGAAGCAGGGAAACAAGAGCATGCCCTAAGTGGCAGGGCAGACACATTAAACACAGAAGCATTTAGTATCGCACCAACCAAAACAACTAAACAAACAAAAACAAAACAAGAATCCACAATTCAGTATTTTTACATACAGAAGCATTTTGGGAACCTTAGGCAGGTCATACCAGAACAGATAAAAAGCATACCGGTGGTGAAAAGAAAAAAATTATAAAAAAATATCCAACAAGAGGCAGGAGTCATTGAACAGATTGTCACTTTTCCATGCTCCCCACACAGGCATGTTTTTTTCCCTTTAAACAAGACAAGCAATAAACCATCATTCCCAGTTATAATTTACGAGCTAAACAACACTGTACACGCACGAGAACAAGTGCACACGCATACAAAACACAGTCCCTCACAAACACACCTCCCACTGAACCATGGGACGCAAGTTATGGTGTGAGCGGTAAATAGCTTGTCCCCTGATACCAAAGGGTTGCAAAAAACGCAAACAGAAGGAGTGATATAAACCCTCAGCATTTGTAAGGACACTTGAAGAAAGATTGTTTTGTTTGGATTGATTAAATGTAGTTGCTATGTACCACTGTGTTTGCTGGTTATAGCTTTTTAAAGCATATAAAATAATAACTCTGTTGTTTATGACAAAAATAAATAACTGAAACATCTTGCAGCAGTTGTTAAAAAAGGTCACTTAATGTTTGTGTGTTTGTAGTACTATGTAAAAGATGCAAACTCAACAGCACAAGGAACTAGCAGTAAAAACCTTTAGCCTGAAACCATCATGCATTGCCATAGAAAAGACCAAAATGCATCCTCAGCAAACTTAATTTCCATCATGCCAATATAAATATTTAACTGTATACAAACAATACAGCATCACAATTTAGATTACGGATTACTCTTGATGAGTCTCCCATTCCGGACGAACCCCCAATCCAGGTTTGAATTCCAGAGTAGTGAATGAAATTTTTAAGTGCCTCAATCCTGAAACATGTCGGACTTCAATGGCAGAGGCCGTCAGATAATGGCAGTAAATGTTCGGAGAGCTCAGCACAGGCTCTGCTGTTCGCAAATATTTGCCTCTCGCATTTCATTTTGCCTCTTTTCCTGGAAAACAGCAGAATGTTTAACAACAAGGCCAACACTAAAAATGACACCCTGTGCTGTTAATCTGTGCACTGAACACTTTATGTTCCCCTGAAGTCAAGTATTGGCTTTGTAAGGAATTATGAAGGGATTCCATGTGAAATTACTGAAGTACTCCGTTTTTAATTTTTTTTTTTTTCCAAGGAGTGTTCGCTGTTTTACACAAAAAGGACACTTCATATAGCTAAATTCATCATGTTAAAGCATCAAAACCAGCAGTGCCCAGGCAACATCCCCATTCAGCAAACCCGAATGAACAATGAACACTTGCAGCTCACAGTAACACTGAAATTTTCAGAAAGGGGGTTTTTCAACCCCAGAGGGGGATTCATATAAAGGTTTCTTGGTGCGCAAAAATGTTTCATTTTCCCCAAAAGAGCAGCAGATGCATTTTTAGATTTTATAAGAAACAATGTTTCTTCTGACCAAACTTTTCTAAGAATTCCTGGAGAACCTACAGTTATAGGAATCCCCCATACAGCAAAGTAATAAGAAATATTACAACTTTTTTTTTTTTTTTGCTTGCATTTGCACTGCCAGAAAAAAAAAAAGAAAATGCAGTGATTGCATAGCAGTTGTCAGACGATCATTGTGGCAATGTCAGTTATGCTTGCAACACTCACCAAATTAAAGCCACAACAAAAGGATCCCCAAAATCAGAGCCATGTCTGTGTGTGTATGTTGCGTTAAATAACTTAGGCAGAGTTGGGAGAAAAAAAACCAACAAAAAAAAACATCAGGTTTCTGAAATTGCTGGTCATTTCATTCCTTCTCCATTTTGGTCAAACCAGACATTTTTTGGGTGTGATTGAGAAGTTCCTGTTAGAAGATTTATGAAAAGATTCAATTGTTTTAGTGAGTAGAGAGTTTTTCCTGGATCTTCCATGACAAACATGGCTCTGGTTTTGTAAAGTTGCCTGAAACTTAAATTGTACAATGTCACTCAGTGATTGTTTTACATCTTGAACTTGACTGAGACTTAGATCGACCTCTCATACCAGGTCACCTTGACCAAGTTGACCTAGTGTGAGAAACTTCACAATTCAGATTATTTTTGAAGATCCACCATTTGTGAGCTCCACCAGACATTTTTGCCTGAATCCCACTCCACCCTTTTTGGACCGCTAACAAAGGTAAGAACTGTAATGTTACTGGCCCATGTCAAAGTGGAGACAGATTTCCAGAAAGAGCTGGAAATCTTCACGTCCCCAGTGTTTTGAGTTAGTGAAAAACCAGATTAAGATAAAAATAAATCAATTAAATAAGTAGTTTCCTAAACTAAATAAAAACATTGTTCTTTTAAATTCAAGGTAGAACCAAGTCACATCACACTGATAAAAACATTGAGTGGTTGATAAATATTAGCCTGAATGATTAATTACAAAGTAACACAATTTTATTTGGTGCTAATTTGTCCTCAAAATATTGGCATCGTTAAACTATGCTATGAATGAGCATTTAGATATGTTAAATATTTTATCTTTATTAAATTAGCAATACAAGATTAAATTGAAAATTATAACTCCTCCTTTTCAACACATAAAAAGAATGTGTGATTCAGGACTGATGTCTGTTTACACAATATAAGAGCATTATAAACTATGTCAGGACAGAACTGATGCTGTACCACTTCCTAAAGGGAATGTCGTGTCTGGACATATATTTACCCTCTACCTGATAACTGAGGCGGGTGGAGAAGAAATGGGCGTGAGAATTGATGAAGCAGTGAAGTGGCCTGGAGCGTCTTTAAAAAACCCTGGAAGCTGAAGATTTCCAAACGTCTATCTAAATTAAATACTTAAAATGTTGAATCTATTTTTACCACTTGCTTCTCTTCCTGTGTAATCTTAGATTTTTTTTCTGCAATTCTGAATTTCCTGCATATTTTATTTAGAAATCCTCTCAGTCAGGTAAGACTGGCCTTAACTTCTGTTTCGCTTCATTTTGGTGAATGTTCTCAAACCTGTTGTGTACAGTTTGAGTGCGTTTCTAAAACCCAGACAATGACCAAGTGAACAACTGACTCTACAAATCTATATGCAACTGGGCCACCTACGTCCCCGATTGCAGACGGAGGGCTAATATTCTGAAGCAGGATCTTAAAAACACTCGTTAAAAGCAGCTCTGCAAAGAGGCCATGGTTCCTGCAGCGCAAATATAAACAAAGAGAGGAATCTGCCTTAAACTGTTATGAGAACTATTAAAAAGGTTCCTGCAGCCTGAAACAACCTGTAATGTCACATTATCAGAAATTATTTTCTCATCTCTCCAAGCTTGTCCGGTTTTATGAAGCTTTGGCTTTTCTTGCTCGTGGTGACATTTTATCCTCAGACTTGACAACTCCATTGGCAGCTCCTCCTAGCAAGACGAGTTGAGTGAAAAATTAGTAATTATAGCAGGTAAGCTGAGCTGCAGCAAGCAGGAAACACTGCATCTGTGCACACTTACCCTTGGTAGATTCTCTTTTATGAGGCTTGCTCTTTGGGCTCACTGTCTTCTTCTTTGATGCTTGGATTTGGCTGTGCTCTCTCCACTTTTTTAACTGGAAATTAATGAACTTCCACATCATCCAGGCCTGCGTCAGACAGATGGCTGCTAGGCAGGTCATCCTGAGAGGATACAGTTTACTTTATTTTACTCCCATCTGGATGTTTGCTGAGTATACACTGAAGCACTGAGAGCTTTTTCTTGGGCCTACCTGACGGTGAGCACATTAAAGTTGCCTTCTGCCAAGGAAAAACCGTGGTTTTCCGTACGGGGCAGACCAAAACCAAATGTCAGCACTGACAGCGTGAGGGTGAGGAGTCGGGCAATGACAAAAAGCAGCGCCCACAAGGTGAAGCTGGAGCCAAAAATAAATGGTGCTGTTAAATACCATTGCGCCATATTTAAAAAAATGAATGAGAATAAAACAAATACCCTTTTTGCTTGTTTTCGTCACTGAAGTAGAAAAGGCGTGAAGCGTGGAACAAAAGTTCGACCAAGTAGTGAGGGACCAGCAGCACCAGGCCCAGTCGGTGGAGGCTGAAAAACAAACAGGGACGCCAGTGAAGAATCAGCCAAAGACGAAAAACTCAACGTCCGGGTTCAAATACATTTTTTAGGATCAAGTTTCACACTTTTCTGTACCTGATCCCTTTTTAAGATATCTATACAAAAGTTAAACAAGACCCTTTTATGGACCTAACCAAGACCCGCCCACAACCGACCTAGAAAATCCCACGAGGCCGCAAGTCTCACAAACAAAGCCTCGCGGCCCATTGTTTCTAAACATGGCGTCTTCCACTTCGACTGATTCTCTGCAGTGTATTTCTGACTCGATTAGTGCATCATTTCTACCGGATTTTCACAATATATCAGCTACTACAATAAACAGAGGAACTAACAAGTTCATGTCATCTTTTTTGAATGAGATCAAGGTGTTTGAACCACACGATGCCTCCAACATTGTGCACATCACAGCAAAATGCTTTCGCTCGATGAGGAAAACGGCAGATCCACACACCCTCTACATCAATATAGCTGTGGACAAGATCACTGATGCCTATTGTTCTTGCAGGGCTGGGTAAGTCGGGCATTCGTTGTTTTGTAGGCTACTTTTGAAATCAGTGGGTGATTCCTGTGGTTTGTTGGCAAATGTTTGAGTGAACCTAGGCCTGGTACACTGTACTTGGTGCTAGAGTGGCTAACACCAGTAACAGTTTAGTCCAAAGCCTTTTCTGCTAAAATAAAATCTTTAGTGTACGGTATGTCAGATACAGTACACATTGCATATTGATCTGTTTAGCTAACATAAGACTGTGTAGCAGACAGACTTCTTCAAGGTGCAGAAGTTGTATCAGTATTGCCATTATGCTGTACTTAGCAAACGAGAAGCGTGTGTTTGTGAGACGGCCACCCACGCGGTAGCCGTAAAAATAGAATGGGCATCAGCCAATGAAACGCGGCTCCTGTGGTAAGGTCCACTGAAGTC
Source organism: Gambusia affinis (assembly GCF_019740435.1). Classification (NCBI taxonomy): domain Eukaryota; kingdom Metazoa; phylum Chordata; class Actinopteri; order Cyprinodontiformes; family Poeciliidae; genus Gambusia; species Gambusia affinis. Next base: position 32,147,015 of record NC_057868.1, on the reverse strand, counting down.
CTGCTTTGAATACAGAATCTGTGAAAACCTGAGGATGAAGGGGTAAACAGATGGATAATGGTCAAATTAAATATAGACTAGATGGACAGATGCGTTGGAAGGGATGCATGGATGGACTAAAGCAGATGTATGGATGAGTCTCTGGTTCATTGATACCTGGACGGAAAAAGAGATGGAGAAATCAAGATATGGATAATTTGATAATGAATGGAAAGATGATTTGCACATGGAGTGTCAAAGGGGTAGATGGATATTTTGATGGATGGATAAACAGAAAGGGAAAGTTGGTTATTACACAAATTAAATTTTAGTCCTTATTCCAAAATTTTGTGATTTTGGAATAATCACAAAATTGATAACAATGGAAAAATGTAAGGTTTGTTGCTTAGTTTTTAAGTACTGCTAAATAAATAAACTTGCCTTTCTTAGGAAGATGGACAAATGGATGGACACGTCAATGAATGAATGAACAGAAGGGCAAATCGGTAAAAGGATGAATGGTTGAATGGTCAAACTCCTGGATGAACAAATCAATAGATTGTTCAAAGGAAGGTTGATTGAACTGACGGACAAATGGACACCCTGTCAACTAAAGTGAAGACTTAAAATGTACCACCTTCCATAAGCAGTAACTACAGAACAAGCCTATGGGCTCGACAGCATCCCTGCATCTGAGATCAATAATGCTGAAGGAAAAAAGATTAGCAAAGAGAACAGACTCCAAAGCCTGAAACAGTGAGGTCTGAGGTCAAAAAGCTTTTGGAAAGCTTCTGGTGTTGAAATCTATAGGCCAGGAAAAGGTGGCTGACCTGACTTTAAAAATGAAGAACATAATATGAGTGCATGCACGGAGAAGAGGGTACTGCAGGAATGGAGCAACTATTAAAACTTCATAAGTAATTAATTACAGAGAGCAGATTAGTGTCAGTCAGCAGGCTTGTTGTCCGGATGATTAAAAACATTCAAACTATCTCTTTAGAAGCTGCTTAGAGATCATAGGATTGATTTAATGAAGGTATTATTCTACTTGTAAAATTCTCAAAGCAAATAATAACCCCTCTGACTTACTTTAAGATGTAGGCACCAGAAATGTGGACAACATAAAGGCAAATGTAATAAAGCTGGCGGGGGATGTCCTCCTATGGAAATTAAACAGATAAGGAGAGCTACTGTTAGTATAAGCAGAATTTCACATAAGCATAAAGGTAGGTAAACACAGCTGTTATTAAAAATACATAAAATAAAAAAATTAGCACAGACCAACCTCACCTTTCGCACTTTTTGAAAGTACAGCTCAGGAAGCGCATGGAGCCAATAGGCAATTTGGCAAATGTAGAAGAATTTAACCTGAAAACTAAAGAGAAAATAGGTTGAGCAATAAACAAGAGACTAAGACACGCTAGTTTTATTTTATACATGTAGAAGATTTTTGTTTCTACCAACTGAAATTCAGAGAAATGCAGAGACAAGCTTAGAGATGAATAAGCAAATTTTTAACACTAAAAAAACCCAGAACATTTTGTTTAACAAAAGGAAAAACTCTGCAAGAAAACAATTTCAAACTGTGCTTCATCAGAGTTACATTAAAATAAACTTTTAACATGATTCCACAGTGTGACCTTATACTACACAGCTCTCAAAGGCATCTTTACTTACACCATGTTAGTGTGTGGGTACCCCTCCCATAAGAAAGTGGGGTTTGTTGCAAACTCCTCCTGTCAAAGTAAAAAGTTAAACCCCTATAAAGATGAAGCCTCGTACGACATGCAATAATGTTTTGGTGACTCCTGAGTTTTGTACCGCTGTTAGGATGCTGCAGCCCCAGATAAAGGAGAACAGGTAGAACGCTGCTAGCTGGCCAGACTCATTAAACTTGCTGTGTTTGGTCTTCGACAGGTGCAACCTCCTATTAATTTTCTGAAACGGAGAATAAACACACAACACGAACATAATTACACAGATCGCAGATCATTATGGGGCTGTGGGCAGTAGCTATGAGGGAACAGTGCATGGAAAGTTCAAGAGAAATTCAACTGGAAGCAATAAACTAACAGCTTCTAGTGGTGGCCTAGTAAAAAATGAAAATTTCCCTAATCTAAATCAACTCAAACTTAACAAAGATTTTTTTTTTTCTTTTTTTACACAGACATTAATAAATAAATAATCGCTCCTGGAAGACTTTGTGAGCAACATGTACACTCTTTCTTCAAAAGTAAAAATAAACAATAATGATTATAATAGGAAGGTTTTGGACTTCATTTGTTTCAAGTTGAGTAGATTCACTTGAATTTGCATTAGTCCACATAGCCAAAAGCATGGTTCTTTAATAAGAAAATAAGATAAGCCTGAAGCTTCTCTACTGCAGGTAAAAAATGTCTGCTAAGTACTTTACAGAACCCAGCTTAAAAATACCCCAATAAAACCTGCAGTGTTGTTAGTTCTTTTACTTTCTTAATTTTAATAATGCATGATCTTTATAATGTAATAGTCTGTCGTTTCTTTTAACCTCTTTTTGAAACAACTGCATTTGTTATAGTAGAAACACAAATGAATAAAGAAAAAAAATAAGCAAAAGCTGCTTGAGGACATTTTTGTTTCTGATTAAAAAAAATGTTTTTCAGAACAAGAGCAGTACAACTAAAATAAATAACAATAGTGTGACATTAAAAAACAATCTTAAAACATTCTATTGCAAACAAAGTATATTGCATATTTTTGTTTGGAAAGGAGGCATATGCATGACTGCAAGCACATACAAATAGAAAAATCCAATCACAAAGCTTATGAATCAGCCCTTTGAAGTGAAGTGAGAAGGGTTCTTTCTGGATTACTGCAGTATGAACAGGTTCATCTGATGGCCGTTTTAATAGATACACGGAAAAGAGTCTTATGAAGAGAGAAGGTACGCTTTAAAGCATGTTCCACTTTTTATATTGTAATCTTTGAATTACTGTCATGCTTTGATCATTTTGGATAAAGGGAAAAGAAGAAAAAAACAGACTTTTATTAGGTGAATAAAGCTTCCATCAGTCCTTATGAGTCACTTAAAAATATAAATATATGTGACGTTTTTCCTCGGGCATACATTTTTGATAAACAATTTGTGAGAAAAGTGGCGTCTAACTCTACTCACATCGAGAATATATTCTTGAATCAAGGCGTGAAGGATGACTGCTATGAGCAGGTAGAAAAACACTGTAGCCACATCTTTAGGGCCATACTGGTACAGGTTTATTGGCTCGCTTTTCTCATCTGCAGAGAGAAGGAAATCAGATTATTAAAAATAACCTTAAGGTATAAAAATTAAGAAACAGGAATGAGCAGAAATGTAGCAAACAATCTTACCAAGAACTTGAGTTACATTGTACTGGACTGTGATGAACATGATGGCAAACTTTGCCGTGACCTGGAGTGATAAGAAATTGGAATTAATTTTATTGCTTCAGTTTTCATCGCTGACGTTTTTTAAAATCACTTTGTGGTTTACTAAGCTTCCTTGGATACAAACCAAAAACCTTTTTTTCTTTTTAAAGATTGCCATGTATCATTAAATGTATCCATGTTTTTTCAAACTTTTTTTCCTATGAATGCAAATTGGCACCATGACAGATTTAGATTACAATAATTAGACAAGATTCTGTGTAGCTGCTTTGATACAATCCTCCACTGATGTTCCTTGAACACAAAGTGGTCTATTTGCTTTGAAAGACATCAGTAACATCAGTTCTGACTAAACATAAATATTCAACAGTTTTCTGAGCTTTTAGCTTGTTAAATGTGGGTTTTGGTTATTGAAGTCACTTTTAAGAAAAAAAAAAAAAAAAGAGTCTTTCCTTCCAAACCCACATATGCAAACTGGAATTTTAGATAATAAAAGTAATAGCAAAACTAAAATAGCAGACAATGAAATAAAAACACTTTTCTTATCTTTCCACAATCTTAGCTCCTTAAATTTCAGCTTTTGTGAAATTTTGATCAAAAAACAAACACAGAAAAGCTTATGTGTACTCCATTTATATGTGCAATACTTTTCTTTATGGTATTAACCCAGCCTGGAAAGAAGCCTGATTCTGATCATTTTAGGGGGTTTGTGTGTTTAAAGTTACTCAAAATCCATCAAAAATATTTTCTTCTCTGTCCCATTTCCACCCATCCCAATTACTCAAATTAGTAGATTGACTGCACCTTTCATTACATATATATATATATATATATATATGAAAAAAATAAAACATAACATTTTAAAGATTGGAAACCAATTACAAAATTGAGTTTGATAAGATCCAATAAATCCACTGTACCATATAGTCAAGATTACCCTCAATAAATGAAACTGTCAAAGCATACAGTACCTGCCTGCTCATTTAGCAGCATGCGTGTGATTTAAGCACCTCTGAAAGAACCTGAATTCA